>NC_047032.1:7750889-8375631 GCF_902652985.1 Pecten maximus
CCCTGTTGTACTTGTGCCTTCAGACTTGACCAAGGTGACTAGTATGTTACCCAGGGTGGTATCTGAATCACAAATCATAATGCTTGCCTTGAAAAGACGAATAACAGATAAAACTTCAGTTCATCAACAGTACATTCGCCTATCATTTGTGAATAAAGCTCTTGATTTCTTGATTGCCAGCAACTTTGTGTATAAAGACGTTGCGCTGAGTATGAGTTGGTGTACAGAAAGTGCAGAGACTGACAAGGAACTATGACAAGCTGTTACACCATCCGAAAGTTCACCTCAACATCTATCCTGTGCAGAATACAATGATCTTGCAGTATCGGACAGTGAAGATGAAATTGAGAAAGATAATCCTGTAGAATTCCAGCAAGAGCTGAAACAAAAACGGTCTGTCAATACACGTACTTGTTTACTTCCAGAGGAGGGACCTACGGTACAAATGAGTGATGTTGTGAATCTTGCCCCTGGTGAGGGCCAACGCCCTGTTTCTGTGTACAAGCAACCACACTGGGAAGAAATGGTCTTTCCCCATCTGTACCAACTGGAGAAAATACACTTAATGCAGCACGTCCAGTTAAGATATCTCCTAAAGCTTTTGTTAATCAAAGATTGTTGAACTGTGACGGTAGATTTGCAGAAAGCACAGAATATATATTTCAATCCTTACACTGGCTTAAATCAAACCAGCTACAAAATTGCATCAGTATAACACAAAGGAAAACACACCATGTTGATTTAACTGTTCGGCATTTAAAGGACCCCTCTACTGTCGGAGGGTTGTTATCAAATAATGAATTATTTGCTACCTTTAAGACTTTGCGAGGAACTCCCCAGTATTGGCAGCAAATGCAAATTGACATGCTTGCAAAACTGAGACAGTTAGGTCCATACACATTCTTCATTACTGCATCAGCTGCTGGACACAGGTGATCTCAGTCATAGCAGCACAATATGGACAAAAACTTACTGATGAGGAAATCGAGGCAATGGATTGGAATACAAAAAGGAGCTGGTTAGAAAGAAATCCTGTGACAGCAGCACGTCAAATCAACTACATATTTGACAAGTTGTGGAGTCATGTTATATTGAGTGGCGCACACCCTATCGGTCAAATTTTGAATTATGACAGACGCAAAGAAATGCAGGGAAGAGGAACAGAACATTTCCATGCTGCTGTACATGTGAAGGATGCTCCTCAGCTGGATGTAAATGATGACAAAGAGGTTATCAATTTTATTGAAAAGCATATCAGCTGTGAAATTCCAGACAAAGAGGTTGATCCCATTCTGCATGAGCTTGTAATTTCAAGACAAATACATCACCATACAAGGTCTGTATACCATTAATATGTATGAAAAAATAGAAAGTTATCACACTATCATGCAGCTGGTGAATTCCATGTATAAATGACAGATATACCTAAATTATAAATATATGATAATCTTGAAGGGTTGTACATTGAAAATTTCAAATGTATACATAGTTGTGAACACGATCTGTATTTTTGTATTAGTTTTTTCATAAATCTATTCATAATACAAATTCAACAAAGATCGGATTACATATATCTGTAAAAGTCATTGTGTTAAAATCAAGATTACACTTAGATTACCTACTTAAAATTTGTATTTCTTGTGGTATGTATGAGTAAAAAACAAGCCAAGTGATGACTGGTTGATGTATATCATAATGCTTAAAAGTATAAAACCATGACAGAGGAGCCATTTCTTGAATTGAATGCTGAAAAATCACAATTTTTGTTCATGTAGAAATTTAGCTGATATATGTTATCAGGTACATTTTGTCAGTGATTATCACACTATGTACTTTTAAGGATTGTGGTCTCCTAACTTTTGAAATATAATTTCAATTCACATTCTACATTTATTTTCATTCATTGACAGGACATGTTAAAAGAAGAAAGGTTCCTCATGCCGCTTTTCATTTCCAAGACCCCCATCCACATCGACACTGATTGCCAGACCACCTGAAGGAGAATTGGCTGGCCAACAGAAAAAGGAAGCTGCTGATATTCTCCAAAAGGTCTATGGAGCTCTAGCCAACATGAATGCTTCTGGGCCATTATCACTTAATGCTCTTCTCCAAAATGCTGGAGGTATTTCCTTGGAAACATACACTGTAGCTCTGGAAATATCACAACACAGAATCAACATTGCTCCAGTTATTTTGCGAGCAATTCAATCAAACATGGACATTCAATATATCACAAATATTTGGGCTTGCATTGCATATTTAACATCATACATGTGCAAACCAGAGCGAACCATGAGTGATTTGATGAAGAAAGTTAGCAAGGAAGCATAAAATAAATGTATAAGAGATAAACTCTTTGACATAGGCAATTTGTTCCTAAAAGCACGAGAAGTCTCGGAGCATGAAGCTATTTCAAGGCTCTTATCAATTCCAATGAGGAGATCTAATGTCAATGTCACTTTAATTCCCACAGACAGAAAACAGAACTCGAATGCTTAAACCTCCGTCTGTAATTCAGAACATGGATGATGATGACGAAGATATATATATGTTCAATATACTTGACAAGTTACAGCCCGTCCTAAGTCACTGGAGGCATGTTCTCTTGCTTTTTTTGTTGCAAATTACACTTATCACAGAAAAACAAAAATCGATGGAGATGAAATGCAGGACAGTGAAGTAGAGTCAAATGCGTCAAATAGCTACATTACGCTTTCAAATGGTTTAGGAAGGATGTGCAAGAGAAAATATCCTTGTGTTAGACGATATCATTATGTTTCAAAGGAGAAGGATTCTGAGATGTATTATCATCGGCTACTGCTTTTGTACTACCCTTGGAGATCTGAAGACGAATTGAAACTAAATAATTCATTTCAGCTGAAATTTAATCAGGAAATGTCAGAACTTGTGTCTGTTATCAAGCAATTCGAGCCTTTCAATAATGAAGTTGAAAATGTGCTAGAAACATTTGATCCAAATGATTGTGGACCAGAAATATGGAATCAAGTCGCTTCAGAAGTAGAGCATGATCTGCTGCATGATGAAAACCACATACCAGATCCAACATATGAATTCCTTAACCCTCAACACCTACCTCAAGATGTCGCACATGATCAACAACCTGAACAACCCCGCCCTTGTTACACTGTTGGATTAGCAAACATGTATATTTCTGATGACTTATTCCTTTCGTTAGTAAGATCGCTAAACTTGGAACAAAGAAGAATTTTTGACTTCATATATGACTGGTCAACAAACACAAGACTCTTTCCAGCAGATGAATCTCCAGAACCATTTTACATTTTTCTGAGTGGTGGAGCTGGAGTTGGGAAAAGTCATACAATAAACACGGTATATCAGGGTGCTATCCGTGCACTAAGAAAATCTGGTGTAGCAACCGATGCTATTCTTGTACTACTACTAACAGCTTCCACTGGAAAAGCTGCCAGCAATATTCAAGGCACAACTCTTCTTTCTGCATTTTCTCTCCCTGTTCGTCAAATGAGCAAGTTATTTGAGTATCGTAAGTCATCTGCCCAGAAACTTAACACCCTGAGATCGCTTTATGTTAATCTGAAAATCATAATCATAGATGAAATATCGATGTTGGGAGCAAGATCCCTCGCCCATCTATCTTGTGCTCTGCAAGATATATTTCAAAGACCAAATATTCCATTTGGAGGAATTTCTATTCTCGCAGTTGGTGACCTACTACAACTAAACCCTGTTGGAGACCTCCCTGTTTTTAAACCCACAAATCAGACAATTATAGTGCACTCTGTGGTTCCCTGTGGAATCGTCATTTCTGTTTACATGAACTGACTGAAATTGTTCGTCAGAAAGGAGATCAAGAGTTTGCCGAAATTCTATCAAGAATTCGCATTGGACAAACAAATGACCAGGATGTTGCTAACTTACACCTATTAGAAAATACTGATACTACCACTTTTCCAAGTGATGTTGTTCTTTTGTTTTTTTTACTAACAAGCAAACTACAGATTACAATGAGGCCAAATTGCGCTCATTTGACACAACTGTCATTACAGTGCTTGCACAAGACAGCAAAAAGGATCTTTATACAAATTCTTCACAAGTGGCAATCACAAACAATAACATATATGAAACAGGAAACTTACCTTCACAGCTCCAGTTGGCAGTGGGTTGCAGATTCATGTTGACTAAGAACATTGATATAAGTGATCATCTTGTGAATGGTGCTACTGGTGTAGTGATACAACTTGATATAAATAATGACAACCCATTGCAGGGAACAATTTATGTGAAATTTGATGATGAAAACTGTGGTACCCAAGCCAGACATCGAAGTCCTCCTCATCTGTCACATTGTGTTCCTGTTAAAGCTGTGACATCCCAGTTCATGTTATCCAAGAAGACGCCTGTTCCTGTTGAGCGTAAGCAATATCCTGGAGTACTTGCTTTTGGCCTCACAGTTCACAAATCTCAAGGCAGCACCTACCAGTACATGCATGGTGACCTGACTGTACTGCACCAAAATATTCCAACACCACAAGGATTTGTTTATACCATGTTGAGTCGTGCCACTTGCAGAGCGGGGCTTTGGTTTGGTTTGGTTTATTTTGTTTAACGTCCTATTAACATCTAAGGTCATTGCAGAGCGGGGCTAAAAATTACAGCTTTTGCAAAGGAAAAAATTAAAGTAAATAGAAATGCATTGGAAGAAATGCAGCGGTTACGAGACGAAAATTCATTTATGTGGAAGAACCCTTTGGTATCACTTTCGCCCGAAGATATACTTGTGCTTCATCTGAATATCCGCTCTTTACCCAAACATTGCAAGGTCCTAGAGGCCGACAAATATGTTCCAACTGCCAGTGTTTTTAGCTCACCTGATCCGAAGGACCAAGGTGAACTTATGCCATACCGTGGCGTCCGTCCGTCCGTCCGTCCGTCCAAGCAATGGATATCTCTCATATTTTACTGGTAGTATCACCTTGGGGTAGGAATTTGAAATTGTACAAATGACGGGGCCGACCCCCCTGGGGGCTGAGGGGCGAGGCCAAAAGGGGTCAGTTTTGCAAAATTGAAATAAACGACTTCTGCTCTGAAACTAAGCAATGGATATCGCTCATATTTCTTGGGTAGCATCCCTATGGGATGGGGATTCAAAATTGTACAAATGGTGGGGCTGATCCCCCCAGGGGCCTGAGGGGCGGGGCCAAAATTGGTCAATTTGTTTAAACAACTTCTTCTCTGAAACTAAGCAATGGATATTACTCACATTTGTATGGTAGCATGTTATGGGGTGGGGATTCAAAATTGTAAAAATGTTGGGGTTGACCCGGGCCGCCAGGGGGCTGAGGGGTGGGGCCAAAAGGGGTCAATTTGGCTAAATTGATTTAAACAACTTATTCTCTGAAACTTAGCAATGGTTTGACTGGTAGCATCCTATTGGGGTAGGGATTCAAAATTGCATAAAGGAAGGAGCTGACCCCCAAGGGGGCAGATGTCAGGGTCAAAAGGGGTCAATTGGTCTAAACAAGTTCTTCTCTGAAACTAAGCAATGGATATCACTCCGTGGTAGCATCCCTCTGAGGTCACGCCAAAAGTAAATATCATTTCATGGATTAATGCACTTTTTGGAATTTTCAGTATTACAATAAAACCAATGTTCATGTACCCATATAAAATGCTTATGATATATATTGACATAGCAATACCAGCGACAAATATACTTCAGCATCATTCTTGTTTCATATTTCATGAAACCAGGTGAGCGATACAGGCCCTCTGTTTATGTGAAACTCATCTATCACAAAATCCACCACAAGATCAGTATACTCTTTCAGGATTGTCAACCGTTCTTTCAAACACTCAGCATGGACTTGCCATTTTCATCAAAGAAGACATTGGTCATCTTGATCTCCCAATACCATCAAGTACACTACAAGCAATGGCTTGCATCATCCACACTCATATAAAACTCCTTGTAATTGTTACGTATAAACCACCAACGACTGACTATAAAACATTTATCAATCAGTTAGATCATTATCTGCAAAGCTTGCCTATCAGCGAGTACCTAACAGTTTTGACAGGAGATTTCAACATACACCAAACGGAACATGCTGCTGCTGAGCTGGAACGTATGGTGGGAAAACATGGACTTGTACAATATGTAAAGGAACCAACCCATACCCATGGTGGGGTTTTGATTTACTATTCTCCCAACCTGACTCAGTAGTCACCGGATCATTTCCTGTACCATATTCAGATCATCATGTTGTGTGGGGAAAGGTGTCAAGGCTATAGAAGGTATATTTACAATGATCTCTCCAAATACTCCCAAGAAGTGTTATCCAGGATGTCGGTCACCTGCTGTCTTTTTTTTCAGTTTTACTATACTCACATATTGATACTTGTGAATTTGGACAACTGCGTTTATGTTGTACTAATCAACATATGAGATACACATTATACAATGTACATATTTAGGTATTTGAGCTTTTGTTATGTTTTGTTGTATATACCTCTAAAAAATGCAGATAACTATTGTATATCAACATTATACATGGACTATCTTTGGTCATAAAAAGTGATTATTAAATTTCCTGTTTAACTACATAAATAACATCATCATTTTGTACATATTGCATCAATTCTGTGTTATTTTATTGTTTTTATTTCATTCAAGGACGATGCCAAACTCAAATACATACATTTTAAGTTATACTTCAATAACTCTTACTTTGAACTTGATATATGCATGTATTTGGGTTTTCATACCAATTGCGGGGTGCGGGGGATAATGCCAAGCTTTGCGGCTCCTTGTTTTCAAAATTATGGTTGCTATGGCAACTGGTCACTATTACTTGGTTATCTTAGTTACCCTCTAATTAACAGTTCCAATTCACCATTGACTCGTGCAGATTGCGGGGGTATTAGTCAGCCATCCTGGCGATAGTTCTAGTTTCTGTAGGAAGCCGGACTTCTCTGCCTAACATCATTAGGTTGGGGGGTCATTGAGGTCGATTCGTGTTGACTGGATCGATATGCAGATGCTATGCAGCCTAGATTTAGGTCCAAGTCAGTCTGTTCATCTTGAAGATATGACCGTATCATACTGACCAACGTTCGGTTGAACCTCTCTGTCAATCCATTGCATCTTGGATTTCTTGGACTAGTACGGGTCTTCCGTATTTCAAATAATCGACAAAGCTCTTTGAAAACATCACTCTCATAGCAGCCTCCCTGGTCGGAGTGAATGGATAGAGGGCAACCATATCTGCTAATGAACTCGTCTAAAATCTTGTTAGCACAAGTAACAGCTGTTTGATCTGGTACTGGTACAACTTCGACCCACTTCGTAAAATGGTCAGTGATTACTAATATATAACGATTCTCTCTTTTAGATCTTGGTAATGGACCAATGAGGTCAGTGGCTATCCGGTCTAAATAGCAATCCATCTTTGACTTCAAGACTTTCCCATATGATTCCAATAATGTCGTACAGCTGGACTATGTTGTTGTAAGGATTTTCCATCTGGTCGTTGATTCCTCAGTTTATATTGTAATATTTCTTTAATGTCTTCATCTTCATTTTGTAGTTTACAAAGATCTCCTTGAGTATAACCTGCTCTCAAGGTGGTTGCAGTGGAGCTGTCATCAGAAGCTGAAGAGCCTTCAGAGATTGGATATTCAGGATGCTGGAATATAGTACTATCCCCTTCATCTGCCATCTCCATTGCTCTGGTGGTAACTATTTGAATTCCCTGGTTATCCGAGTCTGACTTCTGAATTGCTTGGTCTGGTCTCATTTCTTGCATCCGTTTCTTGCATTTTACACACTGCCCACATCGTAGAGGTTCTAGGTTGTCCTCGTCTTTGCAACAACAGTCTTGAGGGTTCTCGCATCTTGACATGAAATCAGAATTACCATGTTTAAGTCCAGTTCGGTACTCTATGGCGAAATTGTATGCTGACAGTATCTCAATCCAACGAGTTATTCTCCCTTTTGGTTCTTTTAGCTTGAAGAGCCATACCAACGCTTGATGGTCTGTCCTGACAAGGAATCTCCGGCCCAGCAAGTATTGACGGTAGTATTCGATAAAGTATCGTACAGCTAGAAGTTCTTTATCCGTGATGCAATAATTTTTCTCTGCCTTGTTCATGGTGCGGCTTCCATAAGCTATTACCCTCTCTCTGCCATCTTGTACCTGACTCAGCACTGCTCCTAGGCTATAGTCGCTGGCATCAGTATCAAGTATATACTCGCCCTCTTCCTGTGGATACCCCATGATAGACGGCCCTGATAGTATATTCTTCAATGTTTCAAAAGTTCCTGACATTCTGTACTCCAGGAAAATACTTTTCCTTTTCTTGTCAATTCAACTAGAGGTTTCACTATTTTAGAGAATCCAGGAACAAAACGGCGATAGTAGCTCCCCATTCCTATAAGTCTCCTGACCTCTGTTACATTACGGGGTTCTGGTAACTGTTGTATTTTGATAGTGTTGTCAGGACTTGGTCGTACACCTTCTGCAGATACTATGTGACCTAGAAAATTGACTTCTGGTTGAAGAAGGTGACATTTTTTCTGGCTTTAGCTTTAATCCGGACTCTTGTATTCTGGTTAATACTGTATCTAATCTGTCTATATGTTCATCAAAGGTCTTTCCAAATATGACAATGTCATCTAGGTAAATTAGACAACTTTTCCATTGTAGGCCTTGTAGCACCAATTCCATCAGTCGCTGGAAGGTAGCTGGAGCAGTTGAAAGGCCGAACGGCATAGATTTAAATTAAAACAACCCATACTTCGTGAATGCAGTTTTTGGAATATCCTCCTCGCGGACTGGAACTTGGTGGTATCCCGATGTAAGGTCCAAGGTACTAAAGAATACTGCATTGTTTACTGCATCTAGACAGTCCTGGACTCTTGGTAATGGGAAAGCATCATTGGTGGTTACATCATTCAGACGTCGGTAATCAACACAGGGTCGAACTTTACCATTTGTCTTAGTTACAAGGACTATAGGGACCACGGAACCAAATGATTTCCCATAGACGGTAATGTTAACGTTTATCACTGTACTGCTTAAATGGAGTTTTCAACACTGGTCCAGTAGCCATAATTTTGAAGTAAATTTGAACTTTTTTTATATGGGGGCCGCCATCTTGTATTGAATTCAGCACCAAAAATTCATCTAAATTAACAACAAACTACACACTTATTTAACTCCCCCTGACAAAAACAGGCTAGCAAAAAAATAACTGTTTTTCTATATATTTTACATCTACATTTATTGCCCAACCGACATATTAAAACTTTGGAAACTTCTCTCGTCTAAATATCCAATCAGTAGGCCCCGATGTTATTCACCTTCCTATTAAATCTCTGCTCTGCAGGTAAGGCGTAAGAATTGTACCTGCTGCCCCCATTGCATGATCGTAAGAGGCGACTAAATTTGGGATCTTATCTTTTCTCTTCTTTCTGAACAACTTTCTTCTTCCTTATGTCTCCCTTGACGAACATACCGCAGCCTCCCAAAACACACATACGCACTCACCACACGCATACATGTCGCACGCACGGGAGGCCGTCCTTAAATGACCTTAGCTGTTAATAGGACGTTAAACAAAATAAACCAAACCAAACCAATCTCCCTTGACAATGCCTCACTTTTGGCCTTTAGTTGAGCGTTCGCCCCTGTGAGGAAGGCTTTGGGTTCTGTCCCCTGGTCGAGACATACCATAGTCTTTAAAAATGGTAGTTGCTACTCCTGCTTAGCGCTCAGCATATTTGGAGTGGAACGACTGGTTCGCCCGTTGTCAGTATAATGTGACCGGGTGGGGTGTGCTGCTGGGTGTCTCCGGCAGTATGCTTCAGTGAGGTAGCACTATAAATCGGCAAAAGTTCCGGCCTATCACAAGGAGACTTAACACTAACATACCGCAGCCTCCCAAAACACACATACGCACTCACCACACGCATGCATGTCGCACGCACGGGAGGTCGTCCTTGAATGACCTTAGCTGTTAATAGGATGTTAAACAAAATAAACCAAACCAAACCTATTAAATCTTCTGCCCAAACGGGGAAAACCCACATTCTATTTTTGATTTGGTTCTGTGGTCCCTATAAGACTTGCCCAAGGTGAAGTAGATTTTCCTTATAACACCTTGTGATTCCATTTGCTGTATGGCTTCTTGTTCTTTGTCTGCGTAAGCATGTGGTACACGGCGAGGTCGCTGTTTTATAGGTCTGGCCTCCCCAGTGTCTATAGTATGTTCTATCAAATGGGTTGTTCCTAAATCAGTTTCATCTCTAGAAAAGCTATCCTGGAACTTATTAAGAAAGTGTGAAATTTTCTGTTTCTCTTCTACAGTTCTCCCATCACTAGCAGCATGATAGGGTGTGCTGGTACAGCAGCTGACTGTGGAGTCTCTGTCCCTGTGTTCACCTGTTGTATTTTCTCATGTTTTTCTGACATGTTATCTTCAGGACTCTGCTCCCTAGTTTTATTCTTCTCACGCAGGTCAAGTCTTCTCTTTGGTCTGAATCCTCTTCCTCCATTACTACTCTGCAATCTTTGATTATCTCTGTTTGACCAATCACAGCATTCCGCCTGATAGTGACGGTCTTGTTGAATGGATTGAATAAACGGACCTTAGCAGTGACATTTCCCCCTATATCTGTTAAGGACGCTGACATCAACAATGGGTAGTTTTCAGAGAAGTCATCGGACGCTTCTAAACAGTCTTGCTTTGGCAATTCATCATCGGCATCATACCTGTCTACATAGACATTAATAATCTTTTCACACCCTCCAGGAACTTCTCAATCGTCAACGACTGTTACCTTCCGCAGTGGCTGTGGACATCCAACCTGGATACAAGAGATTTCTTCCTCATTCAATTTCAGGATACCCTCACTTAGTTTAAGGTCTGCTGGTCCATCGTCCCCTTTCATCAGAACGCCCAGCCCCAGTAAGCCCTCATCCTCTGTTTCAGCCACAACTACCTCTTTCCTGAGTTTAAGTTGGCCTAATTGAATGTCGAAATCTGCCTTGCCGTTTTCTCTCAACGCCTCTCCACTGACACCGATCAACATATTCGAAGGGGTCAAGGTAGGCTTCCTCTCGTTTCGGAATCTTCTCATATGCCCTAGTGGAGAATACTGTTCGAGCAGCCCCTGTGTCTGCGGTAAACATCACCTTGGTCCCCTGGACCTTGCCCTTGACATATACACCATCACTCCTCATTGCTTGGCGTCCAATTATGTTCTTCCCCTTCTTTTGATTCTCTATTAGTGTCTTCTCAGGAGTTATCTCCAGGCTGTCCATAGATTGGCCTTTAGTTTTCTGGTGGGTTGCCTCCTGGCCTATTGAGGCAACCCGTTCTAGTTTAACGATCTCTGCTGCCACATTGATGAATCTCTATCTTGTGTAAACTTCTCATTAGCTACCCTTGGTGAATTTGAATATGATTTGGCATTAGGATTGAGGTTTGACTGATTTCCCTCGTCCATTACCATTGTCACTGACTGGACAGTTTCTAGCAAAGTGTCCTTGACCTCCACATGCATAGCATCTAATGTCTCTTCTTTGATGATTTTGGTCTCCATCCCTTCCATTCCTATCAGTTCTGCTTCCATTTGGTTGAGTCTGTCTCAATTAATTGCTGGATCAACTGATGTAAATCTCCCTTGGTCATGGTTATTACCTCATCTTTAGTAAGTTTGGATGATGGACTAGTCCGTTGACCTCTAATTTGACCTTGTGTCTTATCTGTCTCTGTTTTGGCTGTTTCTTGAACTTGCCTTGTTGGTTTCCTTCTACTTTCTCTTCCTGATTTATACTGTACTGTTTCTGCATAGTTAACTACATGCGCCACCGCTTCGTCAATGTTATAAGGGTCCTTGTTAAGCTCGACATGTATTCTAGCATTGTCATCCAATGACCAATGAAAATTCGTCTTAGTAGATCCTCACGTCTCGTTTCTGCAGACCGGTGCTTGTATCCCTTATCATATAATCTTTTTAACTCAGCAGCGTATCGTTCTACTGTTTCTTCAGGATTTTGCACCTTATTCTCAAATTTTGTCTTGTAGACTTTGGTAGTCTCAACAACATCAAAACGGTTTCGGAGCTCGTGGATCAGGTGTCTATAATTGGTCAAAACCTCAGGGCGTAGTTGTCCAAAGGAAAAGTCTCCTGCATCCCCCTGGAGTCTGGGTATCGGTTCTTCTAACCGGTCAGCATCAGTCAATCTCTGCATGCTAGCAACTGCCTCGAAGCGGTTGTACCAAACATCCCACTTCTCTTTTCCAGTATAGGTTGGTAGTCTTACATCACCCCTTGTATGTTTTCGTCTACGACTTCGCTGTTCCACTTCATTAGAAGAAGGATCCTCCTCACTACTGGACAAGCCGGATGACACATAGGTAGCCTGGGCTGCCCTTCTACTATGATGCTTATTACTGGTATTGGAACATCGGTGATGGACGAACAGATGGACAGTGTCGATGGGCTGGTGTAACTCCCACATGTGAGACAGATGACTCTGGTGGTGTATTATTCCTTTTCTGTCCAACAATGGCCTCTCTCACTGCCGTTACCAAAGAGGTTGTCATGTCCTGTAGAGCTCCTTTCATCATGCTGATGAAACTGGCAGGCATGGTGGCCTGGTCTCCATGTGCAGTATTTTGGTAAGCTGCATTACTATCCCTTGAGACTGGTGGTGTCTTTGAATGACTACCCCTGGATCGAAGTGGAGTTGACTGCCTGATCATGGTGACATCAGTCCCGATCTGTTCCTGATACATGCTCTAGTCCACTGTTGTTCTGTGCCCCTTCGTGATGTGTATTATCAATGGTATCCTGATACTGCCCTGCAGGTAGGGCGTAAGAATTGTACCTGCTGCCCTCATTGCATGATCGTAAGAGGCGACTAAATTTGGTATCTTATCTTTTCTCTTCTTTCTGAACAACTTTCTTCTTCCTAATGTCTCCCTTGACAATGCCTCACTTTTGGCCTTTAGTTGAGCGTTCGCCCCTGTGAGGAAGGCTTTGGGTTCTGTCCCCTAGCCGAGACATACCAGAGTCTTTAAAAATGGTAGTTGCTACTCCTGCTTAGCTCTCAGCATATTTGGAGTGGGACGACTGGTTCGCCCGTTGTCAGTATAATGTGACCGGGTGGGGTGTGCTGCTGGGTGTCTCCGGCAGTATGCTTCAGTGAGGTAGCACTATAAATCGGCAAAAGTTCCGGCCTATCACAAGGAGACTTAACACGAACATACCGCAGCCTCCCAAAACACACATACGCACTCACCACACGTATGCATGTCGCATGCACGGGAGGCCGTCCTTAAATGACCTTAGCTGTTAATAGGACGTTAAACAAAATAAACCAAACCAAACCATGACTCTCGTGCTCTCAGCTGTTGTCTAGTTGCCCTGCCTGGCATCCTGAAGCGCAGTACTGGTTCGAATCTCTGGACTCAATGGATGGTATAATATTGAATCCCGGACAAGCCCCCAAAATATGTAACGGTTTTCGCCCCTGGCTAAACCCTTTTACATGTAGAGCACGATTGTTGTTTAAATTTGCTTGACAAGCCCCTAGGAAATTATATGGTATTTCCAAATCACTATTCTGAACTATTCTAGATCCAGGAATCAAAGAAAACTATATATCGCAAGATAAAGTTACGCACACCTTTATTGTTACCGTTTATTAAAGAGAATCAATCAAACAATGCAAGTATTCATACAATATTATTCTCTAAGCTCTCTCTAATATTGACTCTCTCAATAGATAGTAACGGTATATACAGTAATAGATAATAAATAAATGTACAGTGAAAGTTAAAGAACTGTGTCCTGGACTCCAGACATTGGAAATATCCAATTAATACCAGAGAACTGGACAAGTCTAGTTACCCTTACAGATATGGATTGTCAGTATACCAACAATAGTCAAAGATAAACCAAGTGCCAATGGAAATAAATATGGATTCAATATATTCCCCAATATGAATACAACAAAACTATATAGAGCTATATCATGAACTCCAGAATATTGGAACTATCCAATACATTTATAGAGATATTGACAAGTCAATTTATCCCTAAATTACTAATAATAGTAAAAATGGACCAATCTGTATAGTGAAATGTACTGTAAAGTACAGACAGCAGCAAATGAATGAACTATAGCAAGATCTAGAAATGTTCTAACCACTAGAGTAAGCCTCCATTTTAGTACTGTCAGAATTGGTAAACACCAAAAGTACGCTAAGAAAATCTGGTTAAAATCCACACCAATAAAGATCAATATTAGTTTAAAAAAACGTCCTTCCCATAAGATCATACGAGTTGCTTCCCTTTAACAATACTAAAACATACTGACAGACTACGGCATTTGGAACAATCCAAAAAGTGTAGCTGACAGCAGCTTGACGAAATTACAGCTTACCCCAATCAAATCCTATCGGCAACTAACTTTCCCATTTCCCCATAGAAATCCTTACACTAAAAGAACGCTAACATCAACGGGGCAACGCACGTGCCCAACGGGACAACCCTGTCCAATACCGCGGACTCCGAGGAGTAAACAGTGTTGTGTCCGTGGATCGTAACGTAGTTCCCGTTAAGCTAACAAAACATGGGAATTTGCATTGACACTTTGTATAGTTAAACATGTTAAAATTCCTATTATAAAAGCCTACTTTATTACTAAATACGTACTCAAATAATAAATAAATACTAAGATAAACATTATAGCTTTCACTCAACGGATACTTCCAATCCACCCACGAACATTCCATCAACCCCACGGAAAGCACCCAACGACCCCAACATTCCAATACACATCGGAACAAAACGTAACAGTGAACATGATTACAAGAGTTCGAGGTCATACAAAAATGGCGGTTTCCAGGCTCAGTCGCATTCAAGCTCTCAGACATAAAATCACACTTCTCCCTCTCTCAAGACGACTCTTACACCGGACTAATGATTAACAAACACGATAAAGGTATATACTATTGAATTACCACAATGTGAAATGTCTAAAAGAACTTTAAAATTGGTTATTTAGAATAAATAGACATGGTGTTTTGAACACGGCAGACGGAAATAACGCACACGTGTTTACAATAATCAGCTGTTAATGCAAAACTCTACGATGAAGTTTACAATAATATACGGTCGGAATTTTCTAAATATAGGACTGAATACCAAACAAATGTAGCTAAATAGCACAGTTTTACAGCATGTGATGCTCAATTCACAGTGGAGCATTTTTTAATGGAATGTTCCGATTTCAAGCACATTCGTGATAAATACTTTCGAGTCCCGGATATGAAAACTCTATTCAGTTCCGTGGATTCGAAAACAATATTGTGCTATTGAAAGAAATCGATCTATTCTATAGACTTTGATGTCTTTCACCTTATTATATTTGTCGTTGAATATATATCACAAAGTTCACATAATCTATTCGTACTTATATATATTTTACCATTTTTAATCAACCTTTTTATCATAATGATCTAAATGTACAATACGAATGCTTTTAAAAAAATGAACAATTTTATCTGATTTTAACGTTAAAAATGAAAACGATAGTAAATTGTTTGGCCCTAAATGACCCTAGTTGTCGATGGGCCGTAAGACGAGAACAAACAAACAAGCCCTGTAGACAGGGCGTAAGAATTGCACCTGTTGACCTCATTGCATGATCGTAGAGGCTACTAAATTTAGGATATTATTTTTCCCCTTTCTCTACAACTTTCTTCTTCCTAATGTCTCCCCTGGCAGTGCCTCCCATTTGGTCTTCAGTTGAGCGTTCGCCCCTTTGAGGAAGCCTTTTGGTTCTGTTCCCTGGTCGAGACATGCCAGTCTTCAAAAATAGTAGTGCTACTCCTGCTTAGCGTTCAGCAATTTGGGAGTGGGACGACTGGTTTGCCCGTGATGAGTATAATGTGACCTGTTGGGATGCTTGGTGACTTCGCCAGTATCACAAGGAGACTTAACACGAATATACCGCAGCCTCCCATGCATACGCACCATACGCATGCATGTCGCACGCACTGGAGGGCGTCCTAAAATGACCTTAGCTGTTGATGGAACGTTAAACAATAATTAACACCATATAAACCAAAACCAGGTCTTTTGCAGGATGCATATGGAAATATATACGACGGGTCACTATTGTAAGTCTAATCAGATCGTTTTTCGTCCGGCGTCCGTCACAAGCCCATCCTCAAACAAATCACAAATGCGGGTTTCTCTTTCTCCTGAGATGTGCATGTTCTGTTTTTAATGTGATCTGAAAGCAAGATGGCCGTTAGGCGTTCATTATTTCATCTACTATTCCTGAGCGCCTGGATTCATTTTGATGAAATTTGGTCTTGAGCATCATTAGGCAAAGACATTCTAAGGCTGTTTAAATGGCAGACGTTGGTCACCAGGGATAGGAGGGGCGGAGGCCGTCCTTAAATTGCCTCAGCTATTGATAGGACGTTAAACAAATAAAACCGAACCAAATGTATGTCGAACGCACGGGAGGACGTCCTATAATGATATGAGTTGTTGATAGGACGTTAAACAATAAATAAAATTTACCAAACCAAACTATTTCTGTGATTACAAATAATCGTGAACTGAATATTACAACAAAATTGAATATCACTAGTTTCGTTTGCATTTTGAAAGAAAAAAACACATTTGTTGCAGTGAAGACAGATGTTATGAATAAAATGATTAATACGTGAACTAAACTGTTCAATTTATACACACTGCGTCAAACATTAATGTTTGTCCTATACTTCACTTCTTTAGTTGTCCTCCATCATTCGTCACCCAGCGGGACACCCCACCCGGTCAAAATATACTGACAACGGGGGAACCAGTCGTCCCATTCCTAATATGCTGAGCGCTAAGCAGAGGACACTAACTCCAGAACCCAGAGCCTTCCTCACAGGGGCGAACGCTCAACTAAAGGCCAAAAATGAGGCATTATCAAGGGAGACATAAGGAAGAAGAAAGTTGTTAAGAGAAAAGATAAGATTCAAAATTTAGTCGCCTCTTACGATTATGCAACCAGGTGAGCGATACAGGCCATATGGGCCTCTTGTTACATTAATTTTAATGTATTGAATGTTAACCGAGATAATAAGGTTTTTAATTGTATACTTTTTATTGCTATCTACGCTAAAGATATGTACTCTCATTATTCAGATCTTGGGACAGTTTATTGCTTAGATTGAAGGTCTAAATAAGATGATCAATCCCACTGAAGGCGTTAAAACATTTCATATAATACGTTGTTGTATGAACCTGACAGAGTGATATTGACGAAGGCCGATTACGCTATCAGGCTCAAATAACAACGTATTGACCGAGAAAAAGACAGAAAATTGATAAATATATCTCCGGTTAATAAGAGCTATTCCATCAAAAATGTCAAAACACCCGCCACACAAACCGTCGTCAGATCCGGGTAAAGTCACATTCTCAGAAATGTGTGGATTGGAGTGGTGATCAGGATCAAATACGCGACAAGTGTTGAATTAAAATATAATCCAAGTAAGGGCTACAAATATATATATAATCTATTCATAGTAACCTAATACTGGAAACAATCATAGCTAAACATATAACGGACAACACAAACAACTTAACCAGTTGATATAAACAACTATGATTCAAGAGTTACAATAATTATGTAATATTTATTCATGGTCATTAATTAGATGCGATAGACAAGTAATGTTACAATCAGCAAAGAAAATGCAGAGTAGTGAAGTAAAATGTACAGATGATTTACAATAGTTTAATTATAATGAGGTACATATCACAATCAACAAACGTACAATGCATAATACTGATTGCCAATGGTACTTCAGGTGATTTACAATATTTGTGCTATAATGATGCACATATCACAATCACTTGAAGTAGAGTGTACTGAAGTAGCAGCCAATAGTGATTTACAATATTGTAAACTTTGAAATTTACGCGAGGGGGAATTTACGCTAATTAAGCGGACTCCTTTTGTTCGCGAAAATTCCCCCCACGCGTAATATTTGATATATTTGATATCGATTTCAATAATCTTGAACTACAAGCGAAAGTGAATCGATCGCGAAAAATTACCCACACGCGTATAGTTTACGTATTGAAATCGCGAAATTAACACCCCGCGAAAATAATCACGTTTACAGTAGCTTAGATATAACGAGGTACAACATACAATCAGCAAAAGTAGTGTTCAGAAGTGACAGCCATTGGTATGTCAAGTGATTTAATAAAGTTTGGGTGGACATATTGATGTTAATTTTTCGAACTAACGTGTATACAGTGTGTTATATACAAATGATTGATATGAATGAAGGTTATTTCAATTTCAACAAATTTTATTGACATGGATGGAAAGTCAATAGGATTAGACATCAGACATAGTCTATCTTAGCCTTCTCCTTAGAAACAACAGGTGGTAAGAAATAAAGACAAATATAATGTATATGTACAATTGATATATTACAGATTGACTTAAGCGGAAGTAACTCCTTGAGGTTGATAGACTTATTCAATGTTGTTTAGGAGAGTTTAGCTAAGGGTACTTAATTTTAAATACAGGTTTATTATATTATCAGTGAATAGAAAGCAATAAGATATTAATATTCATATAAGTATACTGTTAAGCTTAAATATTTGATGATATTGAATTTATCCGCCCAACAGATACAGACCACACAGTCCTTATGCATAACACACTGGCCATCCACTGATGAGGATCACAAGCCAATTTCAGCAAATGGATAAATATATTTGAAGTAGGGTTACACCAACTCTTGCAAATAATTTGATAATTTCTTAATCCGATTGAAAGGAGTTGCTTAATGAAGGTTAATTTAATGCGGTGAAGACATAGAACTTTCTTTAAAACTAGAAGCTTAGGACGAGGTATTATGACATACGATAACATACAACATCACATAATATCATTCTTATGAACGCCTATTGCATAAATTGTATTGCCATGTCTAAATTTACGGCTTTATGTATTCACTGACAGTCACCGACTCCTAACCGAGGTGCTCTCATACATTTATCCCGGAATTGAGACTGAGACCCGGGTTTTTATGTAATGATCACTCAAAATGCACAGATTTTGCATTAAAATATCACACAGCTGTTCCGTTCTATAGAGCATTATATAGTCGACATCAGATTTGCTTTCACAAGGAGGCAAACACGAACATATCGAAGCCCCCTAAAACACACGCATTCACCACACCAAAGGGAAGACCGTTATTAAATGACATCGCTGCTAAAAGGACATTAAACAACAAAAAACTAAGCCAAACCAAATCAATCCAGTATTTTTGGAGATATATTATCACTATCTCCATTTAATGATCATGTTAATGCAGTTCATTCTGCAGAAATCGGGCAATTTATTAGTTTTCTCTTTTTTTCAAATTTTGTTTCTGCAAACTTTCAATCTGTTGTTTCAGCGGGTGTTTATGTCTCATGAGTGTTTAACGGAACAAAACAAATCTCTTGCAGTAACTTGAAATAATGCAACTTTCAAATCATGAAGACAAATAAATGAACATGTCGGCAGAATCTCGGCAATTAAAGAGACCAACCAACCAATTGTTTTCCCATAGACTTTAGTGTTAAGTTTTGGATTATTCCATTCAAATTCTTGAATTGAATATGACGATTATGGTTTATAACAAAAGTTTAGGGTCTGATATAACACCTAATCAAAAAAAAAGTTGGGTCCTTCAGCTCAAATTTTCTCCAGGGTAGCCATTTTGAAAATAGGTGAATTTCGCAGTAAAAATTCTCAAAAATCGTAAATGTTTACCTGTTTACTATTATTACGTGAGCTTTTGGGAAAAAAACCAATCGGACTTACGAAATTTATATCAACATTTCTTATTGATAGTTACCTATCGGGCTACATATCTATTTTCTCACTTCATAACATACTGGCCAATCAGTGGCTGCCAGACATTTTATCCTTGCCTCAACGTTCTATACACAGGGGCTGTTTCAAAAATATATTTTTTCAATTGGTTGGTTGTTCCCTAAAGGAATAGTATGTTATGCATTAATGGCATTTTAGGAACGCTATTCGTTTGAACACGTACATCCTTGCCACGTTTGTGACACGCTATTTATAGGTAACCAATCGGGGCAGGCCTGTTGATTACGGGTGTATATCCGATAATCTTTCGGCTCTGACTTATTTCCAGGGGGACATCGGAAGGGGTGACGGCTTGGGGGAAGTCCATATAATCACGTTGTCCGGTTGAACGCCTGAAACAAGAAGAAAATCATGCTTTTACAATGTTATTATTCTTTCCTGTGACACTCAGAAATTATATATATTGAAAGCAATTATTCATCTTAGAAGAGTCTATCAATGCTAGTTCAGTGTCTAACGTTACATTTGGTTTTATATGATACAAGATTGGTTTTTGATACACATTTGATTACAAATAAAAAAAAAACATCCATATTTTAGTATGTATCGTGCCTTGCAAGGCTGTTTTTAAACGTTTCAACTGTTCATTTTTTTATCCCAGCTAGAGTTGAGGGGCTACCATCACAAATACTATTCTTGTATCGTTTTTAAACGTGTTATAGAAAAATTCGAGTTGAGAAATATTCTTAACATATGAAACACAATAACAATAATAATAATAATATATCACATATAAGTTAATGACTTCAACGTCTCTTGAAGACCGTTATGTAGTCAATAAGGGATGAACAAGGGGCAGTGTAAAACAAACTAACCATTGACGCGTAGGGTAGTCACTATGTTTAGGCTTCGTCGATCCTAGGTCTGTATCTATAAAGGGAAAAGGGCCCCAGGTATAACCAGTAACGTTATTGTAACAAGAACGTTCCTTCATTTGATTTAAGCAATAATTAATAATCAAAACGGTCGACAGGCATATATCACGATAATGAGATATTAAAACAACAGTATTACTGATTTTGTGAGATTTTTAATGACTTTTAAAGTACATTATATCATAAAAATGTGAATGGTCATAATCAGTAAAATGTTATTACCATCCCGTCTGTATTTAAATTCTTCCGCAGTTTCTCTTGGTGCTTCTTTTCACAAAATGCCTGCCAATTAAAAAATTAATTAAGACCGATACAAATGGAAGTCACATTTCAGTGAGGAAAATGTTAATACAAAAAGATTACGACATGCATGACATTTTTAATAATTTTCCCTTTATTAGCAGATTATAAATATCAACCATATTGAGACAAAAATGCCATATTGTGACGTTGTTGTCAGGAACACGAGGGCCATTATGTCATAGTTGACAAATCAAGTATTTCATCATAAGCCCTCCTTAAATGACTATAGTTAAAAGGACGTTAAACAAAGCAAACCAAACATATTTGTTGGGAAAAGTAAGATCTGTAGGTAGGTTTGTAGGGTATGTATTTATAGGTTAAAAAAAAAAGAAAGATATCGAACATTTTGATGGTGCAGACTTACATTTCACTTGAAAATGAATTTCTATAAAAGCTTAAACGATTGTTTATGTTGGAACAATGTTGCCAGAGTGAGAACAGATATATATACACGTTATATTTACATAAAAATCAAGGTAAGAAAAAATGCATGTTTTGATTGTTTTTTATCATCGAACGCTGTAAGTTACTTCGTGCTTAAACTTTATGATGACTATGTATCAAAAATTGTCATAAAAATAGTTGATACAGACCTTGTACATACGTGTACATTTGTGATTACTTGATTCATAGTGCATTACAGAAATACACGATGTATGATACATACCTCTCTTGGGGTGTAACTTGGCGGCGCGGAAAATTTTGTCTGTAAAACAAAAAGGACAGCCAGGTACAAAAGTACTATGATTTGTGATAATGTGTACATTTGTGACGGTTAGCACTGATTATCATTTATTGCCCGTTTTGAATGCAATTATCGCATGCAATGCGCAGTTTACCATCAAACACACTTTCATTCATCTACAACCTACAAGAAATGGTTTGTATAGCAGTATATCGTGTCTAAAACGTCTATTAGAAACTTAACATAAACAAAAGTATTAACAGTCTGCAAGCCGCCAGTCCATACCACAACATACTCACATGTATCATTTTAATACATGTACCAGCACATTTTGATTTCTTGACGTTTTTTGTTTAATGAAGTTTTGCTCACTATTTGTAGGCCCTAATGAATGGTATCTGAACGTAGATCTTTGAAACAAGTACATGTTTGTATTACCTTATTGCCTTACAGTATGATAGTGCCAAAAACATCGAATCTGGCATATTCTGGCAAACTGAACGAGGCATATTCGACAAGAGGAAAAATATACGTACTGCTGTGTCCTCTGGCAGCAATTCGCGAAATCACAAGAATGAGGTCCACAGCATGCCCCAGTGTAACACCACCGCCACAGGAAGTAAATCAGCAGTCCAAGCAGAATGGCACCCACGATAGATCCTATGACGATAGCGGCAATAGTTCCCGGCTGTGTGAGTGGGTCCATCGTCGTCGTGGTAGTGGCAGTAGTAGTTGTGGTAGTGGTAGTTGTTGTCGTGGTAACTATGGTATATGTTACACTAACTAAGGTGGTACCTGTCCGGGCAGGCGAACCTTTGTTTGTTGCAGTCACTGCAAACGTTACCTGTAAAAGTGTGCACGTGGAGAATACTGTGCATTTCATTTAAGACTTAATGTGCAGCAACATCAGTTTACATTCATATCTTTGAACGTCACATGTCATCATCAATATAAAAATATGCATTTAAGCACCTAAATTTACGTTCAAAGTAACAAAGATTTTGATCGTCATTGATTAGTTTAACCGCAGTCATGCAGACCGTGGTTAAATAAAATATTCTCTAGTTAGTTTTGATAAAACAACCACTTTTACAAACATAATGTCAAAGTTACTCTGGTCACCAGTCCCATCATTAGATACAATTCAATCGGAAACAGGATATTTCCGTAATAGTGTAATTGTGACTTCATATCACGAATTATACCCTTTTGCTCTAACAATTCGATGACAAGACCCAAAAATATATCCGATTACGATCATTAGCTACTGTTCCCTATCAAAGTGACAGACAGCATAAACGATTTGAGAACATACAAACAATCGAGGGAATCGACCTGAAAGAGCCGATACATTGGAACAGGTAATTTTATATTCAAAATTGTACAAATGATTGGGGCGGGCATAAAGGGGGTTGTTTTGATATGAACACTTCTCTAGAATTATGCACTAGATGTCATTCATGTTTGACTGGAAGTATCACTGGGTGAATTCAAAATTGTACAAGGAGTTGGGCTGGACCCCAAGGGAGTTGAGGAGTAGGGGCAATTTTGCTTTATTGCTTTAAACGACTTCTCTTAAACCATGATTGAATGGTATCATCCCTAGGTAGTTATCATTCAAAATGATGTCAATGTGGGGCTGATCCAAAGGAGGCTGATGGTTGATATATATTGGAATGATAACTAATTCTTCTGTTTGAATGGCAGGATTTTTGTCATAATTTAAAGTCCACATATAAATAAAGGTCAAAGTTTAAGGTCATTAGGCCAAAATGGCAAGGACCTTAGCTGTTGATAGGATGTTAAACAATACTAAACCAAACCAAACCAATCAGGGTTTTGTATTTTTTCAATGATTGATATTTTGTTGTTTGAAATGCTAAACAAAGAGTCAAATGACCAAAGGTCTTGGTCATTTGGATCCAATAGTGTAATCATTGAAATAACCTGGTAAGCGATATAGGTCCTCTGTGCCTCTTGTTGCACTATATTTATGCATTACAAATTCCGGTTATGAGGTTTAGGTTTGGTTTGATATCGCTAAAGGTCTTTCCAACAGCTATAATTATTTAAGGACGGCCTTCTCCGTGTACGACCTTCATACGTAGGGTGAATTAATGCGTTGTAGGGGCGTTAATGATAATATGCAATCAGAATAAATGCAAAACAAAGTGCATTTTTAGAACGAGATATCGTTTACATTAAAAGAGTGTCTGAAGTAACTTTGAGGATTTCCCGCTCCTTTACCACAGCGTATTTATTCAATAACGTCATGCCATGATCACCTTGAAATTATGGTTTTATACTTCCACTTGGTACATATATTGTGCATTAGTACCCCTAAACATATTAGTTCAAATTCGCACCATAACGTCTCAACATGAAATTATCATGTAATTATTTTTTGTCGTCAAAGTAATGGTCAAATGTTGTCACTTAGCCAAAACACTGATATAGAATACATTGCATACGCCCCCATTAAACTGATACAACAACTTACGATTTGATTGTCCGTTAGGCCAGTGGTAGATAATACGTAGACTCCACAGTCTGACGTACCTATGCTGAAATAGGACGATCCCAGGGCGTTGTTGGTGGACGTGCCACTACATGTGTATTCAGCATTCGTCCCAGAGTCGCTATCGGTAACCACCAACACCCCTAACTGAGTACCCAGAGCGGTGTTTTGGTTGACGGAAAAGGAGTAGGAGCCCTGACTGAAGACTGGATCGTTATCATTCACGTCCTGAAGATATAAATAAATATATAACACATCAATGCAATATTACATAATTCAAGGCACCTTATTAGAGGATATAATTAGTTATAATGCTAGTAGTTCTGTTTTCCTATCTAGAAGATTGCATTACTTTGAATTAATTTATTGTTAAATGATATATGTCGTCGATGATCAAGACGACGCTTTCCTTTCCGAAACATACATAATACACGAATTTATCTCGAACACAAGGAAATCCGTCCTTAAATAAACTTAGATGTTGATAGCACGTAAAGTAATATTGTTCAAAACTATACTTTTATGGGTCCTATTCCTCCTGTACTTTTCAAAGGTGTCTATATTTGCCCTAGTTATCAATAAAGCATAGTTAACATGCCTGTGTTCTCTTCTGGTTCCTGATTATAAACATCAATATAGGTGCTCTTACCGCAATAGTGATAAGAAGGAGTGTTGTACCCGTGAGTGACGTAGGGTCAACACACTGGACAGTTAGCTGCACCGTTGAAGGCATGGCATTCTGGTCGACGTCATAGACAGTAGCGAAATTGATTATTCCTGAGTTGGAATCAATACTGAAGCGGCCGCTGTTGTTTCCGGCTAATAGACCAAGCGTGTAGGTTGAGGTTCCATCGTAATCGTTTACAACAAAGTTCGGGTCAACTGGGTAGCCGCCTATCTGTATTTTGTAAGGAAAACATATAAATAGCATTTTTTTTCATTATATTGCAATATTTTGACCACTACAGAGGAAAAAGGAGCCAAACATTACTTTATCAGGATAATAAACCATTACGAATCAGGGGAGTAATGCAATTTAAGCATTTTCCGTACAAGAAGAATTCAAAAGCAAAAAATAACAAAGTAGGAACTGTCGTGAATAAGACGATATTCCACACCAGAAATTGACATTTGATAGGGTTTGGTTTTTGCATTATTGCTTGTTACAATATGACACTGCCGGTTTATGAAAATTATCCACAAGAAGAAATGTACCCGTTTTTCATTGTATCCGAATGACTGTAATTTAATATCAAATTGTCAACAAATATGTAAATGGGAAGCTGAATTTGTGTTTTTGTTTTTTTAAATACTATTACATAAATAAAAGTGTTTTAAAATGTGGTGGTGATCGTAGCCATCTTCTTTTTTTAACAGACCCATGCAAAACACTTCGTTAGGGCCTTCTAAGGATATTTTCAGGCAGATTTGATCCGTTGTCGTCTGAAGCACCAGAGAATTTTACAATAGCGGTGTTCAAGAAAACCACGGTTGTGCAATCATGTTAAGAAATGACCATTGTGGCGGCCGTATTGAGGTTTTGACAATACCAAAAAATAATAACACTTTGTCGGTTCCTTTCCTTAAAACTCCAACCGATTTTTAGATTATTGGCACTCGAAAAAAAACTTTTTTGTTTTCGAGTTGATGGCTTATTGGATGTAGCCCCCTTTTTAACCTGTTCCACTGACAACTTTTAACTTGGTGTAAATTGCCATTAAAGAGATACTACTAATCACTATAAACAGTTACTCAGGATATGCTATTAATCACTAAAACAGATCTGCTACCAGTCACTATAAACAGATTTGCTATCAATTACTATGAACAGATATACTACCAATAACCATAACGAGATCTGTTACCAATCACTGAATAGATATACTACCAATCACTATAAACAGATATGTTACCAATCACAATAAACACATATACTACTTATCAAAAGAGTAAGTGATCAAACAATATACATTTTAGCAGTATCATTAAAACTAGTATTTTCACCTGAAGTCATTCTTTGAAAATCAATTATCATGGGATCGGTTTTCCCCCAGATAATTAGAACATATATTTAAGCGCGACATTCTATAAATATGTGATTTTTTGTGAATAAAAGGATTCAAATTTTATTGATCTGGTGGACATGCAATTTTCAGATTGATGGAATGGGTTTGCTATGTAATATACTAATTTCGGTATTTAGATAAATAAGGTCAAATCTAGGATCCTTATAGAGTGAAATACTTACTCCGGCTTCGTTCATCGCCACAGAGTATAAACTGTTCTGGAAGTAACATGGTTCATTGGCGTTTAATATATTAACAACTAAGGAGTAAGGACCTGTCTCCGTCTTTGTATCAGAGACAAGGAACGTGAGGTTGTACGTCCGTGTTGCCTGTTCATAGTTAAAGGTACTCCCAGTGCTAAGTTTCACTTCCATAGCTGCAATGTATTTAATTCATATGTTAAAAATGACTTAAACTCGCAAAAAAACTTTTAAAAAATGAGGTACCAAGAACAAAAATAGATATTAAACATTTTATTTTATTTATAACTATTTTCCTATTTCCCCGGTTATTTTAAACACAGATTTATCCTTACTTCTTTAATACAGATGAGTGGTATTGTCTTTACCATATACTTACTGAGTGTATCGAGAGTGAAGAGTGCGGCGTCCGTTACAGGGTTGACATTTACTGTGTAGGACAGTACGTCCGCAGCATCATTATCGTTAACGGTAAGTGTGTAGATGACGGATCCACTGGCTAGAGACTCTAGCACACTCACCTCTTCTGGTAGGTTGGTTATAGTGGGAATGCTGTTCAAATCTATGTAACAAATACACAAATGTTTATTTGGTACGTCATGCACATATTTGTTATTTGTGTTTTGATATGTTCTACAGTCTACCCTCGACATATCACCACCCGGATATACCGCCACCTTAAGCTCTGAAACGGACTTCCCTCCTATGTAATCCCCTCGTGAAGTTCGCCAACCTCACATACCGCCATCCGCTATGTTTGTTAAAGTACAAACTCCCCGAATCGCTATATATTTCCCTCGACGATATCGCCATTTTGTTCAGGTTTTGATGATCAAGAAACTTTGTTCTATTTATAGACATAGGATATTTCCTGTTTCACTTGTAAACTGTACAGGTAACACATCTTTACGCTTGGATGATTTTCTATGGCTGAGGTAGATCGATATTCGGATGTTTTATATTATGTAACATACACTGACATTAATGGTTTGGTTTTGAATAAAAGCATGACTGATTTCTTCTCACTTTGTGATCCTATTGTGCATGGTATGAACATTTGGCTTCGCCAGTCTAGGTAGAAAAGTCACCGCCGAAAACTTTTGCATAAAGATCGACAGATAATAACGGATGACATGCGGCAAAAGTAGATCAATGACTATTTCCAGAAAGTTGTGACTTAAATCAAATACATAGCCTATAGAATAACTGACTAACAAATCTACATTATGTACATGTATATTGTAAATCATGTAACGTTGTTACGGCGAGATTATCTGGTTCACGTTGGTAATGCGATCTTTGTCAGTATAATGTGACCGGGTGGGTGTGCTGCTTGGTGTCTTCGGCAGTTTGCTTAAGTGAGGTAGCACTATAAATCGGCAAAAAGTTCCGGCCTATCACAAGTAGACTTAACATAAACATACCGCAGCCTCCCAAAACACACATACGTACTCGCCACACGCATGCATGTCGCACATACGGGAGGCCGCCTTAAATGACCTTAGCTGTTAATAGGACGTTAAACAAAATAAACCAAACCAAACCAAACCATAACTGGCGTGGACGAAATGTGGCTATATAACGAGGGTAGACTGTATCTTCTCAGTGTCTATCAGCATTGTTTAATGCATACGTTTTGTCATGAATGAGACATAACATAGTTACTTAGCTCGCCGGGACGAATTCCTTGAGAGCTATTGCTAAACTCCTGGCGTCATTTGTAGACAGGTTAAAGTTAGTTTTTTTTATAAAACAGTGTTGTATCAATACAGATCCAGCTAACGCATTTGATATGTGTGGTTCTTGTGACAGCAAATTTCCATTGGTACTACATTTGCGGTCCAAATGACCTTCACTGCGACCTTTGCATCACTTTTAACAAATGTTAACCTTGACCACATTGTGTTAACCAGACGGGGGTTTATTTGAAGTGTATTGTCAGTATAATGTGACCGAGTGGGGTGCCCTGCTGGGTGTCGTCGGCAGGATGCTTTAGTAAGGTAGCACTATAAATCGGCAAAAAATCCGGACAATCACAATGAGACTTAACACGAGCATACCCCAGCCTCCCAAAACACACATACGCACTCACCACTTATTGTCTTTTTTTTCATGTGAGAGTTAATCATAACACAAGGAAGTTTAAATAATTAAGTATAAATAATGATACACATTCCTGGAATTTTATCAAAAGCAAAAATGGATATGACTAACGTTACGTTTGATTTACAATGTAAGACTTACTGGAATAAAAAATTGTTGGTTCAGAATTGATGGATTTCATTTGGGTATGAACGTTACCATCCGGAACTCCTCGGAGAATGAACTATATCAGGGACAATACCCGATGAGTTCAGGATGGTACGTTACCTGATTGTCACGCACGAGCGGAGGTGATAACCAAATACTAACCTGCGCACGTGCTCAAAACAGGTTGGTATTTGGATACTAACATGTGCTCGTGCGCTGTATGGGGTAATACGTCCATTACTAACTGTACTCAAACAAAGGAACCATGCGGTAACGGGAATTAGAATGTGACGCACGAGCGTGAGCGCATGGTCACGCGGTCTATTCTGTGTATAGCCATTCTCTAGTCAGACACCGAGCAGTGCAGATCAAATTTAGTTTTACAAAGTTATGGGTATTAAGGGAGTGGTAGAGTTTCCAGGGGGTTAAGAGATATATATATATAAAGTGTAGCGAAGCAGTATTTGTGATCATTTTTAGCTCACCTGGCCCGAAGGGCCGGTGAGCTTATGCCATGGTGCAGCGTCCGTCGTCCGGCGTCCGTCGTCCGTCAACTTTTTCTTTAAATCGCTACTAGTCATAAAGTATTGAATGGATTTTCACCAAATTTGGTCAGGAACATCCTTGGGGGAAGGGGAACAGAGTTTGTATACAGTTTTACTCTGAACCCCCAGGGGCCTGAGGGGCGGGGCCAAATAGGGGAAATAGGGTTAATCCTTTAAATCGCTACTTGTCATAAAGTTATGAATGAATTTGAACCAAATTTGGTCAGGAACATCCTTGGCAGAAGGTGAACATAGTTTGTATAAATTTTTACTCTGAACCCCCAGGGGCCTGAGGGGCGGGGCCAAATAGGGGAAATAGGGTTACTCCTTTAAATCGCTACTAGTCATAAAGTTATGAATGAATTTGAACCAAATTTGGTCAGTAACATCCTTGGCAGAAAGGGAACAGAGTTTGTATAAATTTTTACTCTGAACCCCCAGGGGCCTGAGAGGCGGGGCCAAATAGGGGAAATAGGGTTACTCCTTTAAATCGCTACTAGTCATAAAGTTATGAATGAATTTGAACCAAATTTGGCCAGGAACATCCTTGGCAGAAGGGGAACAGAGTTTGTATAAATTTTTACTCTGAACCCCTTGGGACCTGAGGGGCGGGGCCAAATAGGGGAAATAGGGTTACTCCTTTAAATCGCTACTAGTCATAAAGTTATGAATGAATTTGAACCAAATTTGGTCAGTAACATCCTTGGCAGAAAGGGAACAGAGTTTGTATAAATTTTTACTCTGAACCCCCAGGGGCCTGAGGGGCGGGGCCAAATAGGGGAAATAGGGTTACTCCTTTAAATCGCTACTAATCATAAAGTTATGAATGAATTTGAACCAAATTTGGCCAGGAACATCCTTGGCAGAAGGGGAACAGAGTTTGTATAAATTTTTACACTGAACCCCCAGGGGCCTGAGGGGCGGGGCCAAATAGGGGAAATAGGGTTACTCCTTTAAATCGCTACTAGTCATAAAGTTATGAATGAATTTGAACCAAATTTGGTCAGGAACATCCTTGGCAGAAGGGGAACAGAGTTTGCATAAATTTTTACTCTGAACCCCTAGGGACCTGAGGGGCGGGGCAAAATAGGGGAAATAGGGTAACTCCTTTAAATCGCTACTAGTCATAAAGTTATGAATGAATTTGAACCAAATTTGGTCAGGAACATCCTTGGTAGAAGGGGAACATAGTTTGTATAAATTTTTACTCTTAACCCCTAGGGACCTGAGGGGCTGGGCCAAATAGGGAAATAGGGGTTTATCCTTTAAATCGCTATTATTCATAAAGTTATTAATGGATTTGAACCAAATTTGGTCTGGAATATTCTTAGGGGAAGGGGGAAAGAGAGTTTATATAAATATTGACTCTGACCACCAAGGGGCCTGAAGGGAGGGGCCAAATAGGGGAAATAGAGATTTGAGTTTTAAATGGATTTGAACCCAATTTGGTCAGAAACATCCGTGGTGATGGGGGAACAGATTTTGCATAAATGGTTACTGTGACCCTCAATCCCATAACTATGTATAGTAACGCTGGGCATTAAGGGATAAACACAATTCTTATGTAAACATAGGCCAAAGGGTTTTCCCCACCCTAAGGGACTTAGTTTCTTTAAACACCATTATGTTGTAAAAAATAATCCATATGGTCTTTCAGAGAGTACATTTTTGTATAATGTATTAACAAATTGAACATGAACATTATTTTGACATTTGGTCAAATCCAACCAGGTGAGCGATACAGGCCCCATGGGCCTCTTGTTTATAGGTCGGTTTCGGGGTTTCAGTATTTGTGATTTTTAAGGGGTGATGAGATGGATTCGAAAGTTTTTGTTTGATTTGTTTTGTTATTTTTTGTGGCTATAATGGATTTCCTGCCTTCATTATTGCAACTCGGCAATATGACATAGGTTTCCGGGGCAGCTTCAGTTTTTAGCTCACCTGCCCGAAGGGCAAGTGAGCTTATGCCGTGGCGCGGCGTCCGTCGTCCGTCCGGCCGTCCGTCCGGCGTCAACTTTCCCATTCAAGCAACTTCTTCTCAATAACCAAAAGGCCCAGAGACCTAATATTGGGCCTGTAGCATGCTGGGGTGAAGGGCTACCAAGTTTGTTCAAATGAATAAAGTTGACCTTCATTCAAGGTCACAGGGGTCAAAAAGGCTAAAATCTTTAAACGACTTCTTCTCAATAACTAAGAGTCCCAGGGAGTTGATATCGGGTCTGTGGCATGCTGGGGTGAAGGGCTACCAAGTTTGTTCAAATGAATGACCTTGACTTTCATTCAAGGTCACAGGAGTCAAATATGCTTAAAAAAAATTAAACGACTTCTAAATAGCCAAAAGACCCAGGGACTTGATATTAGGTCTGTAGCATGCTGGGGTGAAGGGCTACCAAGTTTGTTCAAATGAATGACCTTGACCTTCATTCAAGGTCACAGGAGTCAAAAAGGCTAAAATATTTAAACGACTTCTCAATAACCAAGAGTCCCAGGGAGTTGATATGGGGTCTGTAGCATGCTAGGGTGAAGGGCTACCAAGTTTGTTCAAATGAATGACCTTGACCTTCATTCAAGGTCACAGGAGTCAAAAAGGCTAAAATCTTTAAACAACTTCTTCTCAATAACCAAGAGTCCCAGATACCTAATATTTGGCCTGTAGCATGCTGGGGTAAAGGGCTACCAAGTTTGTTCAAATGAATGACCTTGACCTTCATTCAAGGTCACAGGAGTCAAAAAGGCTAAAATCTTTAAACGACTTGTTCTCAATAAGCAAGAGTCCCAGGGAGTTGATATTGGGTCTGTAGCATGCTGGAGTGAAGGGCTACCAAGTTTGTTCAAATGAATGACCTTGACCTTCATTCAAGGTCACAGGAGTCAAAAAGGCTAAAATCTTTAAACGACTTCTCAATAAGCAAGAGTCCCAGGGAGTTGATATTGGGTCTGTAGCATGCTGGGGTGAAGGGCTACCAAGTTTGTTCAAATGAATGACCTTGCCCTTCATTCAAGGTTACAGGAGTCAAAAAGGCTAAAATCTTTAAACGACTTCTTCTCAATAAGCAAGGGTCCCAGGGAGTTGATATTGGGTCTGTAGCATGCTGGGGTGAAGGGCTCTCAAGTTTGTGCAAATGAATGTCCTTGACCTTCATTGAAGGTCACAGGAGTCAAAAAGGCTAAAATCTTTAAATGACTTCTTCTCAATAACTAAGAGTCCCAGGGAGTTTATATTGGGTCTGTAGAATGCTAGGGTAAAGGGCTACCAAGTTTGTTCAAATGAATGACCTTGACCTTCATTCAAGGTCATAGGAGTCAAAAAGGCTAAAATCTTTAAACGACTTCCTCTCAATAACCAAGAGTCCAAGGGAGTTAATATTAGGTCTGTAGCATGCTGGGGTGAAGTGCTACCAACTTTGTTTAAATGAATGACCTTGATCTTTATTCAAGGTCAAAGGGGTCAAAAAGGCTGAAATATTTAAACGACTTCTTCTCAATAACCAAGAGTCCCATGGAGCTGATATTGGGTCTTTAGCATGCTGGGGTGAAGGGCTACCAAGTTTATTCAAATGAATGACCCTGGCTCACATTCAAAGTCACGTCGATCAAGTATGCTTAAATCTTAAAATGACTTTTAGTGAATAGCTTAAGTGCCAAGAGACATTATATTGGTCCTGAAGCATGCTTTCAAATTACTGCAGGATCCATATATGAAAAGATCAATGCATTGCAGGTGAGCGATTCGGGCCCATTGGGCCCTTGTTCCTGGGTGGCATGTTTTTGTGACTATAATAGATCTCCTGCCTTCATTATTGCAACTCGGCAATATGACATAGGTTTCCGGGGCAGCTCCAGTTTTTCCTTGGCGGCAGGTTTATGGTTTAAGATGGGGAGGTCATTTTTTGAATATGGGAGAGTTTCTGTTAGAGCACATGTTAGATTGCAGCGATACATTTTTGTCAATTGTATTTATCACGTATTATGTATGTATATTTATGAAATATTAATATATATGTCATATGTGGGGGTATATGTTATCTGTGCGGTACATACAGGCATATGTGGAGGTTTATGTTACTTGTAAGGTACCTACATGCATATGTGGAGGTATATGTCGTTTGTGAGGTACATACAGGAATATGTTGGATATATGGTACTTGTAAGGTAACTTCAGGCATATATGGGTGATGTAAATGTACCGGCTTATTTTACTTGCGAGTTCAATCTTACTTGTGAGATCTATCCTAAGCGTCTCCCTGACAGCGATGTAGCCGTCACTGACTGTAACCAAGAGATCGATAGAACTGTAAATCTCATGCTTCAGGGCCCGGGCAGTAGTCACAATTCCAGAACCTTAGAAAAATGAAGTAGTGGATTATTATTAATACATTTTGTATGAAAACCATACATGCAGGAAGAAAGAGAAAGTAGAGTTAAACCGAGGGAGCCTATAGACAGGACCTATTTAACTGATGCCACAGGGAGTATTAAGAGAAACTGGTAGTTGTGTAATACATAACTGTATCTGATTACAAACTGGTAGTTGTCTAATAATTACCTGTATATAATGTCAAACTGGTAGTTGTGTAATACATACCTGTATCTAATGACAAACTGGTGGTTGTCTAATAATTACCTGTATATAATGTCAAACTGGTGGTTGTGTAATACATACCTGTATCTAATGACAAACTGGTGGTTGTGTAATACATACCTGTATCTAATGACAAACTGGTAGTTGTCTAATAATTACCTGTATATAATGTCAAACTGGTAGTTGTGTAATACATACCTGTATCTAATGACAAACTGGTAGTTGTGTAATACATACCTGTATCTAATGACAAACTGGTAGTTGTGTAATACATACCTGTATCTAATGACAAACTGGTAGTTGTCTAATAATTACCTGTATATAATGTCAAACTGGTAGTTGTGTAATACATACCTGTATCTAATGACAAACTGGTAGTTGTGTAATACATACCTGTATCTAATGACAAACTGGTGGTTGTGTAATACATACCTGTATCTAATGACAAAATGGTGGTTGTGTAATACATACCTGTATCTAATGACAAACTGGTAGTTGTCTAATAATTACCTGTATATAATGTCAAACTGGTAGTTGTGTAATACATACCTGTATCTAATGACAAACTGGTAGTTGTGTAATACATACCTGTATCTAATGACAAACTGGTGGTTGTGTAATACATACCTGTATCTAATGACAAACTGGTGGTTGTGTAATACATACCTGTATCTAATGACAAAATGGTGGTTGTGTAATACATACCGGTTTCAGATTAGGAATTGGTGGTTGTGTAATACATACCGGTATCTAATGAAAAACTGGTGGTTGCCGGGATAGTTGTGTAGGAAAACGACAATGGTTGATGGTTGAGCAAATCTCCGGCGTCCACTGTGAACAGCGGTACACCAGATGCAGTGTTCAATGCGTCTATAGGACTTGTCGTATCTGAAAAAAACTAATACCTGTAACTACACCTCAAAACAGTATATAACATTATATCCCTCCCATTACATAATACTATTTAAAAGTATTTGATATGCCTCGTCCGTTCGTTAAAAAAACATGTTTTCGTCTTAATAATTTCGAGGCCTAGATACCCGATATTGGGCTTATGGCATGCTATATCTATACAAATGAATATCATAGGCCATGCTAAACTCCCATTTTGCGTTTCTTTTTCCTTTTAGTATATAATCCGAACATATTGTGTGTAGAAATTTATATCGTAAATTCAAGGTAAACTATATACTTTATATCAATTAGAAGTTTTATTCAGTTGTTAGTAACGAATCTTCGCGTGTCGAAAACAAGAAAGCAGACATTTCAATTTTTCATGAATGATTTGCCAATAAATTAGGTCAAACCAAGCTACAAGAAGATAGAAAATTTCACAATTTAACTTTTGCATGTGGCGTGACAATATAAATAACGATTGCCGATTTTCATCTTAAATTTCATACTAGGTTGTGTTAGTTAATTGCATACCAGGAAGGTTTGTGAAAGACAGGCGGTCATTATCGACAATATTGACCGTAAGAGTCTCTGTATTAACTAGGTTGCCCTTGTCTTCACAGTCTACGTCAACCGTCCAGGATTTGTTTGCTGCGTAGTCGAACAGGACATTAGGAGCGGCTAAAGTTCCGGGGACGGAATTGTGGGTATACACACCGTAATCTGTCGGAAAACAAGTTAACTGATTTGTGTGCATATGGGATGTTCCTATCCAACTTAAATCTAATATTAGATGATAGCTTGAGCTATTAATCATCGTTAATAGTTTACTACTGAAAATGTTATGTTATACACTTCCGAGTAGTGAGGAAATATGAAGCACTGCTTCGCTGATCATTGCATACAGATGTATATACAGTTACGAGGGCTGATTTATATATTGTGAGCCTCATATTGAAGGATTTCGATTTTGCTGGACAAATATTGTATTATTTTTCCACATACGTAAAGTTTATCGATAATTTCTAAAACGTTTATGTATTCCTGTATTATAAATATGTTAATTTTAATAAAGTTGAAACTAAAGATTAAAATTAATACTTGAATAATATTTTGATAAAATTGATACTTAAGTAATGTTTATCCAAATATGTGTCAAGTCTAGGTAAGACCAACATAACGACCGAGAAATGTCAAATACAAACGTTTCACCACAAAGTGTTATTTAATGTCTTTCACACAGAAGGGATATATAGTAGAAATAGGTAATACGTACAGCCAGTGATAGGATCGATGAGCACCCGAAACTTGTCGGAGTTAATCTCTGTTACTGAATTGAGAGTGCAAACAAAGGATTCAGCGTCCGTGACGGTCAGAATGTGGATTAGTCGGCCTTCATATTCTTGTTCGCCAACATTCACTGATGTCGGTAAGCTTTGGAATTGTGGCGCCTAGATACAATAAATAGCATGTTAAGATTTACCTAGATTTTAGACTCCGTAGGAAATATCGGTGTCGAGGGAAACTGCACGTTTACCATTATCTATGGAGCAGAAGACGCTTACTCTTCAGAAACATCTGGACCAATATTTTCATTAAACCGTACTCGTGCTCAAATACACATTTTCCTCCCAGGCTTTAATAGATTTGGTGATAAATCTGAAAGTTGTATGATTCATGCAGGAAACATAATACAGTTTCATAGAAGACAAACAGGAACATTCTGCAGCTTCCCAAAACACACATATTCACATCACGCATGCATCTTGCACGCGCGGAGGCTTGGGAAGAGTTTTTCCTTGAAATACTTTATTTGTTAATAAAATAATGAACTATACTTAACTAAACGGATCCGGGTCTTTTTCATCATGCACTTTTTACAACGTATAAGTCTATCCATTGTCCTATTTCCCCCTCTTTGGGTTTAACATACATGTACGCGGTAATTTCGCATGTTTATACATGAACGTCAGTAATATATATATATACACAGTATGTCTATACATGTACGTCGGTAATATATATATATAGTGTGCGTTTATACATGTACGTCGGTAATATATATATATAGTGTGTTTATGGTAGCACACTATAGTAGGACAGCCTGGCCATGTTCGTTTTTTTTGTTAAGCAAATAACTCCTGTATTATGATATGCATAACAAATGAAAAAAATAAATGTACACTATAATTGGTATATTCAGTATGAAGTAGTACATACAGGCTTCACATTTGTTAAAACAAAAATTAATAAAATGGTTCAGGATTTTAAATTGCTGGATTTTCCGAAAGTGTGTTTACACAGGAAATTTAGTTTTGCCTACAGCGAAAAATGGAAGCCCACCGAAAAGGTAAGATAGCAGGAAAACTTAATTTACAACATACGTCAAAACCAGATTAATTCGGTCTTTGCGATAGAGATATTTCATTTCAAATAGGTTTCAGAAAAAAAATTGTGTAGAGAATTGTGTCATTTTGGGTCAAATATCATAATTATTTTGCCAATTTTTGAGCATTTTTTAAGCTGTTACCATGGTATTCACAGCTCTAAAAATTACAGAAAATATAAATTTACTTATCCTTCAGAGCTGTATTAAAATTGCAAATATTGTACAGATTACAAATATATATACTTTATTAGAGGTAATATGTAGGGTTAACTGGCAATGTTTACATATCTAAACATGTACCATATTTTTCAGAATTGGGCATTTTTAATATACACTGCTAATGTCGGTAATTTAGAATGTTTATACAGGTACGTCGGTAATTACGTATGTTTATACCGGTACGTCGGTAATTACGTATGTTTATACAGGTATGTCGGTAATCTTATCTTTTCTATTCTTTCTGAACAACTTTCTTCTTCCTAATGTCTCCCTTGACAATACCTCACTTTTGGCCTTTAGTTGAGTCATTAAAAATGGTAGTTGCTACTCCTGCTTAGCGCTCAGCATATTGGGAGTGGGACGACTGGTTGGCCCGTTGTCAGTATAATGTGACCGGGTGGGGTGTGCTGCTGGGTGTCTTCGGCAGTATGCTCCAGTGAGGTAGCAATATAAATAGGCAAAAGTTCCGGCCTATCACAAGGAGACTTAACACAAACATACCGCAGCCTCCCAAAACACACATACGCACTCACCGCACGCACGGGAGGCCGTCCTTAAATGACCTTAGCTGTTAATAGGACGTTAAACAAAAGAAACCAAACCAAACCAAACGTCGGTAATTACGTATGTTTATACAGGTACGTCGGTAATTTTAGCATGTTTATACAGGTACGTTGGTAATTACGTATGTTTATACAGGTACGTCGGTAATTTTAGCATGTTTATACAGGTACGTCGGTAATTTTAGCATGTTTATACAGGTACGTCGGTAATTACGTATGTTTATACAGGTACGTCGGTAATTACGTATGTTTATACAGGTACGTCGGTAATTTTAGCATGTTTCTACAGGTACGTCGGTAAGTACGTATGGTTATACAGGTACGTCGGTAATTACGTATGTTTATACAGGTACGTCGGTAATTACGTATGTTTATACAGGTACGTCGGTAATTTTAGCATGTTTATACAGGTACGTCGGTAATTTAGTAACTTTATACAGGTACCTCGGTAATTAAGTAAATTTATACAGTTACGTCGTTAATTTAGTATATTCATATATTAACGTCGGTAATTTAGTATATTTTATTCATGTACGTCGTTACTCTATTATTTTTTACAGGTATTCCGTAAATTCAGCGCAAACAACGTTTTACGTGATGTTGCAATAACGCGAACAAAACAAGGTTTACTTTTCATCAATAGCTTCGCAGTTTAAATATATTACCCTCCTTAATTTGAATTTATTGCAAAATTTGAATAATAATTAAATGATTATTAATGTGAATTTGTAAAACGGTGTAATGTATTGAGCCATTCAAATGAATTGCATGACAAAAGTTACCATATATTTCGGTATTCAGTAGATCTCATTTTTAAATTTCGTCATAATGCATTTCAATACATTTTGTCTTAAATGTTCCTTTAATTCGTCAGCTAAAGCAATAACTTTCATCTGTACATAACGGTCTATTCAACAAGTCAGGCCATTAATTCCTTGCTATGTGATTACAAAATACAGAAATATATCTATTGTAAAAAGATGAAGATTCCATAGAGTTGTAAATTAAGATTGCTGCAATAAAACATTTCCGATGGATTTTATTTAAAATGTCTGGAACTGATTTATTGTAATATATTCTGTAATGTTTAAAAGACCTATTAAAGTGACAACGGGAAATGATTTCTTAACAAATGCAAGTAATAGGAAAATATGAACGTTAGTTTAAACGAGTAAATGGTAGCCAAATATTACATGAATATGTGCACATGCAAAGTAGGACCCCCTCCTCTGCAAAGGAAAAATGAATGTACAAAAGACTAAGCAGATAAGTATGAATAAATAATACATAGTTATGAAAATAATGACGTCCACCATCATTTTAACTTTATTGGCAATGACTTTATGTAAATGTGATTTTTTTTCTGCTATTCTCGTTTTCCTCTTTTCCTCCTAATCGTTTTAAGACAATTGTAACTTACATTTGTAATCTGAAAGCAGGAGTGCTGAGAGCCAAAACAATTTACGCCGGTAACATACAAAACGTTGTACATTATTTTAAGTGAAAACAAATATTGAAATCCAAGATTATTTGACTAGTCAAAATAAAGGGCAAGTACAATGGCAAAATATTCGACTCAAAATCCCGTATAGGGAAACAGATACCCAGTGGACACAAAATGTTCGGAGAACGTCCGGAAAACGTCCTATTCAGGTCACAACGTCCGGGACTTTTCTACAACGTTGTGAGAACGTTTTATGTCAAACGTTAGTGCAACGTTAGCTTTTGACGTTGTGACAACGTTGTAATAAGGTTTAAATGCAAACTTTGTGTATTTGTTGTTAATTTTAAACGGCTTGCAATTTTACATAAATGCCAAAGACATACCGAACGAAAACATCAAATTTCATGATAAAGATAAATTTAATTATCTAATTTGCTCGAAATTTTATTTTTCAATAATGAATATGTTTAGATTAGTTTAAAAGCAACCTACGTCGCCTATAATGTGCCCTAATTATATAATATCGATCATTGATCCTTTCCTGATCCAATTTTGCTGTAAGACCTCCTTTTATACAAATAAATGTGATCAAACGAACTTACAAGGTTACGATAACAAATCGGTGTTACCTCCCTTTATGTTGCAATATTTATCCGCCAGGGGGCAATGCAAACATTCGCATTCATTTCAAAAACATTTTTTTTAAACGACTTTAATTTCAGTTTTAACTGCATGAAAATATCGTGTTTTGGTTGAAACCGTTGCAATTATTTTCGGGAAAAGAAATAGAGAGAAGAAAAAAGAGTATTGATATTTGCGCGGTAATTTTAACTTCCGGTTCTTTGTTCTGCAAACACAAGTGGGCCGTACACACACACATTTCAATCGGACTGTTGACTTGCTATACTGGATTATGTATTTGCTTTCAAAATAACATATGGAATCAGCTTTCTTCCCGAATACAGATCAGTAATTCAAGGTAAGTTCTATATGATTCGTATTTTGTTAATTACACTGCGTTTGAAATTGACTTGTGTTTATTTACAAACAAATCAGGCATGCTATGATTTATCTTCACGTACGTACGTACAACGGATGTACGTTTTTGGTATCACCGGGCATAAGTTTAGTTTCACGCATATTTGTTAACCGAGCACGTTATGATATATTGCGGAAAAGTTTACGGTATATCAATAATAATTGTTTGATTATTTTTCTATTTACAGATTAAATGGTGATAACTGGATGCACCGAGGTAATCGGAGACATCAGAGATATGAGTGATGGGAGGAGTGCAAGCACATGGACACATGGAAATAAAGACATTAAAATAATGTTTAAAAAACAATAGTAGAAAATAAAATAATACGACGTTGTGACAACGTCTATACAACGTAAATAAAACGTTGCCACATCGTAACTCAGTAACGTTGTGGGAACGTTGTATGAAAACGTTCCCCAAACTTTCATTTGCAACATTACTACAACCTAAATGCAACGTTGCATCCTGACGTAACTGCAACGTTCTCCAGACGTTGTGTGCCCACTGGGTATATTATTATCAGAAATTCCAAGTATCAAAGAGATCGGTCGAAATATATGTAGTTAGAGATAGATCTTCGGACAAAGTTATGTACCATATTATTATTTTCGTAGAGCATATCAAAATTCATATAAAGGAATTTCTGAGCAACAATAACTAACATCAATAAATCCCGATGAAGTTGCCCTAGTCAGTCTTAGAATCAAGCAGACAAGACAATGGGATAATGGAAATCTCTATGTATATAAAGTCCTTTCAGAACTCCTCAAGAATTTGCAAATCAAGATCAACGCCTGTGGGTTATTTTGTTTTCCTGATCTGACGGCAAAATAAGGAAGGACACCTCAAGGTATGTATAGGTACAAAAATAAAACCTATCGGTGATAGCCGCCAGAGGAGCAAACGCAAAGTTTCAGAAATATCTTTCCAGCTAACGTATGGCTATGGTTTCCCATATAAACTGATAAAATCAGTATGATTTCTAGTTTCTTATAATAAGCCGGTGTCGCGTACGCACTGCAAGTACGTGGACGTAAATATAAGGACGTCTGCTATGAAACTGTAAATGTCAAGCCTATTTACACTACCGATGCTAAAGGAGACCATGCATCAGCAGTGAAAATGTATGAATGTTTTTGAAAGAAAAATCTTATTCATCATCGTATAATCCCGATAGCATTGGTACGACTTCCTTCAATGATGGGTGTATTTGGGTTAATAAGCTAACATAGAAAATATGACATTAATATGTATACCCCGTACCCTGGCACGTTTTCGTGTGTGTAACGGCGGCAAATGTCATTTCAGACGATTTCCTCTGACACTTTTAATACCAACACGGGTCACTATAGACAGCGAATAAATAAACAATTTGCTTTTTACTTGTCATCATGTTTTACTCAGGCTTGTTAGCTTGGTATATACTTATATACAATCACCACGTTTTATTCAGGCTGCTTGGTTTGATATATTTACCTATATATAATCAACACTTTTATCTCAAGCTGGCTGTTTTGAAATATATTCATTCGAGAATTTAACAAAAGAGCTAAAATTAAGGGTAATCAAAAGATGCCAAACAACATATATAAGATTCAGAATTACACGCCGCATCTTAGATTAATACTACCAATAAACACAGTGAAGTGGAGCGGTCCACTAATTTTAAAGCACAATATTTTAACAAAAATAATAAAACAGTTATGTAATCAAAAGATAATGTCCCCTACAGAATCGTTTCTTAATTTGTTTTGTTTTCCTCTCTTTTGGACATTGAAGGATCGAAATAGATCAACAGTCCCAATTATAACATGTTGAAGCGTGATAGTTTTATTGAAGAAACAAAAATAGATTTTACTGCACACATTACATCACATGCTATCTTAAAACTTTCCTTCTTTCCTTACTGCTCCTTCTGTTCGTTATCTTACTCTAGGTGTCATAATGACACCCGTCCTCATAATACCCTGGCTGTTTTTAGGACGTTAAACCTCTAGAACAAGAAAAAAAACCACTTTCCCGGTTAACAATTGATTTCCGCGCTTAATTTTTGTATCAATACACATACTGACACTTTCCTGGTTGATTAGTTGTCAGCGAACTTGGTTACGCTATTTAGATTTGAAATCTATTTGCACGGAAAAGTGTTTTTCTCTTCCGGAACACCTGGTCTGCCTGAATTACGGGTTCGTTTACACTTCTTGTTATCGTTTGCAATATCTTTCTAAATTCAGCTATTGGGAGGGCGATAACGTTCAAATAAACAAAGAAGTTGGACAGATACATGTTTTTATGTAGTGTCCCGATCAAACTATCTTTAGTTTGTCCAAATAATAGCTGATTATCATATTCATCTAAGCCGAAATATTAAAGGTTTCATTTTGGTGAAGGTTTAGATGGATTAATAACAATTAGTCCGGAAATCTTATTACTTAAACATGTCCATGTTGGCTTCTGTTACATCACGGGGAGGGGGTGTTGTTGTTGTTGTTGGTGTTACAAATACGGATAAATAACAGTCACTTATAACGACACTAGGTGTTGTTATGAACCCATTCAGGAAAAGCACATCTACAAAGCAGGTCAAAACAAAGGGCGAGTTTTTAAGAGAAATATCCCTTGATATAAAATATTGCCTTTATATTTCATTGTGGTGTATCCTATCTTACTCGTTGCATTGCCGTCAAAATTAATATATAACACAAAAGCATTCTTCATATTATTTTGTTTTAACATATTCGAAGAAGATAGCATGAGTCGAAATTACTAACACCTAATTTCTGTTTGTATTCTTATTTCTCAGTAAACGCATATAAGTCAATTTACGTTTTATTCAGAAAGTGCCATTATTTATAACACATTTATGTCAGAATATTAGAATAGCAGAAAAAAGACACGCAATACTGAAATAATAAAACAGTCAGTATTCTATCATAAAATCTGTCACCTATGGGAAAGTATTAAACAAATTCTTAAGAAATATGTCAAACACTTTTTATTGGATTGCCTTTATCGACAACCTACAAGAGAAAGTTTCTGTAACAAGTTAAAATCTTATATCCGAAACAGTTATTATATGTAAGACTATAAACTATCTAAAAGCTGTTGGCCTGTACCTCAATATATGAGTAACCATAGCCGCATTTTCATTTTAATCTATATACTTGAGTGTACCAATTCTTTTACAGTGTTGACCTATTTCATTTTCATTTTTTACACGTTTTTTTTTGCCCAAATGACCAGGTATTCCTCAAGGGTAAGCGTCCTCTACTTCATAGACAACATCCACCTTATAAGTATAGCATAACTCTTTGTGTTCTTTCTGGAAGTAGTTATTAGGCTCGCCGTCAGAAGTTTAAACAAAATGGCAGACTACATGTGCATTTTTAATGTGTTGTTTTTTCATATAGTAACAGAAAGGTTAGTGTTATCTTTCGTACATACATTTAATTAAGAAATATTAAATAAAATAAGATCAACGTGTCAGATTGAACACTCTGAAACGTCCTAGATTCTGATTAAATTCTGATCTGAAATCTGATTCTGAAATTATCACCTAATACTCTAACGGAAAAAAAACGTAACCCAAACGAAATAAACATGAATTTATCAACCAAATTGTTTGTTTCGAAGGTTTTGAACGCATTTCGATATGTCATATAGTCGACAGTGGTGAAGTGGGAGCTTGGTATTATGTAGACTATAGTCTTCCAACAATATGTTACGACGGTACAGTATAGTATCCAAGACTATTTTCCTTCTACCTGTTTAATTTATTTGTTATATTTTTTGTTTAAACCATTGCTTCGATACAACAATTTGTGTATCAACAAACAAATGTAATGAAACATAATGGTTAACTCTTTCTATATTAAACAATAATAAACAATTTAAATAATCTAGCATTAAGATTTTACTCTGCTGTTAAATTTTCAAACCTACTAAATATTATCAGAAATATATAACATACTCACCGCAGCATCTACGTTTGATAGACGAGAATGGTAACCTAAAATTAAAATTGTAGCCATCTTCCACCAAAGTAAGTGCTCCATGGTCAATCCACACAAATTTGTTTCGAGTAAAAAATATGCAGTTTTGTTCAAAGCTTGATCGTCAATATAAGCCTGTACGGTATATCCGGGCTCTATTTTTGAATGAGTATCTCTGTTTATATCGTAACCTTCCCTCCGAGTTATTCGTCTCTTATATCTCACCTTTGTAATTCAATCAGCACTGAATCCGGTACAATCAATATATTACGTCCCTGTCTCTAGAATTTACATATATATAAACATATAACTTAAGATGAAGATGGGATGAAATACGACACTATCAATATTTCTGCGTAGAATGATCTTAATCGTCTTTTGTGTATGTAGTTTTCACAGGTTCCGTCCTCACTAGTCGCTTCGGAGCGAAATTTGATATGTCCGGATTTTATGTGTTTATAAACTTCATGAACTCCTATCGTGTAATATTTATTACTGAAGAAGAAATGCATCTATTCATTAGCAATTTTCACTCAGGTGAACATCTTTTGACACTTCTCGGCGTGTGGTGATAATATACACTATTTGATGATGTCGATAGGTATACCTACGTTCTACATTGAAGTGTATATCTTCAGCAAACATATTGACACGGGAAATACATGTTGACAAGATCATCTTTCAAAAGAATATTTAGTTAAAGCAAATGTAATTAATGAAGCATAAACGTGTATATGAACCTTGTTGATTTCCGTCAAAACTGCATTGATGATGTGAGTATCAAGCATAAGGAGTATGTTGATATCTCTGAAAGGATTACTAGATTGACGCGGAGAGGAACATAGTTTGACCAAAGTTAGCCGGTCACGATAATCTACACTACGAAACACTAAATCAGGAGTGCTTAACTGGAATTCTTATTATTTATTATATCTATTTTTAGATAATTAGTAATGATATGTTGTTTTCAATATATATCGAAGACATGATAGTGCACCCTCATCATATAATAAAAACTTCTAATAAGTTTTAATAAGTTTTTATTCTTGAAAAAAATTGATTGACTTGGTATAAACGTAAGCTGATCAGGATGATACATTCGATCAGGAGATTTGTTTGTAGTGAAACTGTTTATATCAATAAGGAAAATGTTCAAACGAATCCAGCAGTGATTTAAATAAAAGAAATCACCAAGTGTTATTTTTGAGGGCAGTTGACCTAAGCTCTGACGTGGTTTGAGAAGATAGTCACTGTAATATCATTTAACGATAAAATATGGGCATACGTTCCATGATACTCATCTAATGTTTATTTAAAAGGTGCGTTTCTATTTTACGACTGAAATCGTACAATATTGCTGATTTGAAATGAAAATAGGCGGATGTTTAATCTGAGTAAGACACAACATAGGAGCACTCATTGAATATAAATTAGGTATTTGCTAGAATAGCAAGCTGAAAGCAAATTGAATAAACATCATAAAGCCTATTTTCCCTTTCCATTGATGCGCAAGAGACAATACAAAACATATTATTCCCGAGGGACGGAAAATCCAAACAAATTAAAAAAAAAAACAAATTAGAAATAGATTAATATATATATGTACAGATTTTCCACGTAACTATTCACATTATACAGTAAGAAACTAAGACAATGTTCACACACACTTACGCAAACAAACTATGTATTATGATTCTGAACACGTTGAGAGGCTATAGATATTACTTGAAAATTGGATATTTGAAAGAAAAAAAACTCTATTTGTATTTTAATCTACCAAAAAGCGAATACTGTATGGAGAAAAAGGTAAATATACTCATATTTCAATATATCTATATACACCGTGTTAAAGGGGAACGCCTCATGTTTAAAAGTGTAAAGAGAAAATTTGTGGACTACTATAATATGGAAAAATATACATCAAACATAAACAGTAAGTACACTATTCTCTCGTAAATGGAGACTTTTCCTAATCTGTTTGATCAATAGAGAGAAAAGAATTGTTTCGTGCATTTTGTCAACGGATCTGAAACATAAGTTTATACCAAATGCTGCCCTTCTATGTAAAGGTTTTTCATGTGTTATTCACCTTCTAGCGATAGTTAAACTACCTACATTGTATTCATAATATATATATATATATATATATATATATATATATATAAATAGTTTAATAGTACTTCAAGCAAAAATAATATGAATTATATATTCTATAATCGTGCCATTGCGTTAGGAATTCAAAACACGACATACCAATTCATAAATTAGATATGCAAGCGTTATTGTTGCCAAAAAGGAAAACAGGCGCGGTTGCACAACTTGTTTCGAAACTTGTAAACTTGTATCTGTAAAGCGCCAAATGCATGTGATTCAGATATTTATTTTTTGAATCTGCCAAAGTATGGATTAGAATCGCATGTCATGTCCGGGATGTTACCTCCATATATAAATATCCTTTATCCGAATTGAACGAGTACAAGGTGCGTTGACTATAGAAATGTAAGCACACACCAACAAGACAAGAAACAGTCACGCATGTTAATAGAGACTTATCCGATTAGCCACATAATAACTTTCTATGTCGTAACGGTCTTCAATGAAGATACACCAGTAAATAGATGAATTAGATATGAACTGAATTATTGATAAGGTAAGAGTCGAATGATAAAATTGCAATATTAACTTGTGATTTGGTTTATTTTGTTTAACGTCCTATTAACAGCCAGGGTCATTTAAGGGCATTCCAGGTTTTAGAGGTGGAGGAAAGCCGGAGTACCTGGAGAAAAAACACCGGCCTACAGTCAGTATCGGGCAACTGCCCCACACGGGTTTCGATCTCGCAACCCAGAGGTGGATGGCTAATGATCAAGTGTACTGTAAGGAACTATTAATACTGGGAAAACCAGGATAAAACACTTTCTCATGAGACTAGAAAGGTTCATTCACCTTAGCTATGTATGGAGGAATAGAAGCATTCAATAAACAAAACTTCCTATCTTTTTCATAATTACATGAACTTTCAACTGCCTCCAATTAATCAAATAAATGGTTATTCCTAAATACGTTTCTCTGCTCCTCTTTTTCACAAACAAACTGCACTAAAACCAAACGAGGTTGTAAACCCGTAATAGAAATAATTGTGAACCTCCCCCTCCTAACACAGGAGACAAACTCTTAGGTACATATGGGTCATTAATCGATTGTAGAACTACTGTGTAGTGACCTGCCTTTACTGTCGGTTATTCATACACCAGTACAGAATCAGGGTAATCAGAGATAGCTTAGAATATGGAAATACACACATAATACCGGTGGTATAGTTCACTGATAAGATATTTCCTCATGGCGGATGCCATTCAGTACAACCCGGCGTGATTTATTCATCGCATTGTGTACCCATACGATTTGTTCAGTAAGTGTAATGTCGAGATATCCCGTCTCCAGTTATTAACTTAATGAAATAAGTACACAAGTACGCTGATGTCTTCAAAAAAAGGTTAAATTTACACCATAGTGTATATCCCTTTGACGCTAGGTTACTTAATTTCGGATCTTATTATTTCTGTTTTTTTTCTGTAAAACGTTCTTCGTCCTGTCCTCCTTGACACTTCCTCATTTTTTTGCCTTTTGTTGAGCGTTGACCACTGTGAGGAAGGCTTTGGGTTCTATTCACTGGTCATGACATACTAGAGTCTATAAAATGGCATTTAATGCTCTCGCTTAACCCTCAAAATTGTTGGATTAGGATGACCGCTTTGCCCGTTGTCAATTATAATATTTTTTTTCAACAGAATACTTCAGTAGGGTTGTCCTATAAATTCGACATCGATTATCGTTACCATAAGGAGACAGATACGGATCAATATAATTAAAATCTAGATGGTCATTCTCACTACGTAACGTAGTGAGAATGACCATATATATTTTAACTAGATTGGATACGGATATGCGTGTCGCGCAAAGGGGAGACCGTTCTTAAATTACCATAGTTGTTTATAGGAGGTAAAACAAAAATCAAAACCAATTCCTTTGACATTGCAGAGGTTTTTATTGTAATCGTTTAAATGTTCCTTTAATTTGAGGTTATGTTTAGAGGTTCTGCATAGGACTATACGCGAGATTATCTATGTGAAGTGGGCATATTCATGTCGAAATTTAATATCATGATGGTTTGTTTAATGTTGATGAAATAAAACATATCATTTTATCCTGTTGTCAGTGTTATACATGTAGCCTCCCGTACGTAAACCATGGCTACAACATTAATTATACGCACGACTGAGTATAATTGGATGTTTTGCTTGCATAATAATTGTTAAATGAGGATGTTGCAGCAAGATAAACTCTTCTTTCGAAAAATTAGAGGGTTTTAATGCGATGAATTATATTCTGATTGGTTCAAAATAGAGGTTATATAGCCACAGTGATGATGAGTTTTCATCAAGTTGTTAATTTCTTACAATTTTTTGGTTAAAAAATAAATGAGATTTCTTTTCATTTTTTTAACAGGAAATCGTTTTTGTCCTGAAGTCGTCTTTTGAATTCAGTATTTTGAAAACAATTGGCAATTACTTCAATGCTTTAATATAAAGAGGTGCATTAACTAAGATTAACGGATCAATTGCATATTGTTAAGAGATAAAACAAATAAAAAACAAACCATCAATATAATAAAACAGAGTGTAATGAGGACGTATTTGTAACATTTGTTTTCGAATATGTTGTACAAATGTTCGTAGATTAGTAAACGTCGAAAAGACCCTGAAAGCCAGGAAACGGAACACATTAAGACATGATAAACATGTTTCCTTACTCGGAAAAATATACGTGCGTGGAATTTGTATTTTGGAACATTTTGAACGGCATTCGTATTTTCTGTAAAGAAAGAACTATGTCCAGGAAGAATTATTGTTTTATATTTAACTACCTGAATTTTTCATGAGGCATGAGTATAAATAAATGATAATATAAACAGGTTTAAACCCAAAATAAATAAGGAGATATCGTAATTGAAAAATCCAATTAAGTAATTAACATTAATATAATTAACATCATTCAATATATTGGCTATTATCTTGCATGATGAACACAATCATTGTATATTTCAAGATGATCTGCATAAATACGTGTGTGACAATCACTAATTAGCACTGTTGTAAGTGTATCACTACTAGCATATAAAACGTAAGTAGTTTACCATTGCGTGTCACTACCTGTATATCAGACGTCAATATTAAACCAATATAAGTGTCACTACCTGTATATCAGACGTCAATAGTTAACCAATGTAAGTGTCACTACCTGTATATCAGACGTCAATAGTAAACCAATGTAAGTGTCACTACCTGTATATCAGACGTCAGTAGTTAACCAATGTAAGTGTCACTACCTGTATATCAGACGTCAGTAGTTAACCAATGTAAGTGTCACTACCTGTATATCAGACGTCAATAGTAAACCAATGTAAGTGTCACTACCTGTATATCAGACGTCAATAGTTAACCAATGTAAGTGTCACTACCTGTATATCAGACGTCAGTAGTTAACCAATGTAAGTGTCATTACCTGTATATCAGACGTCAATAGTTAACCAATGTAAGTGTCACTACCTGTATATCAGACGTCAATAGTTAACCAATATAAGTGTCACTACCGGTATATCAGACGTCAATAGTTAACCAATATAAGTGTCACTACCTGTATATCAGACGTCAATAGTTAACCAATGTAAGTGTCACTACCTGTATATCAGACGTCAATAGTTAACCAATATAAGTGTCACTACCTGTATATCAGACGTCAGTAGTTAACCAATGTAAGTGTCACTACCTGTATATCAGACGTCAGTAGTTAACCAATGTAAGTGTCACTACCTGTATATCAGACGTCAGTAGTTAACCAATGTAAGTGTCACTACCTGTATATCAGACGTCAGTAGTTAACCAATGTAAGTGTCGCTACCTGTATATCACACGTCAATATTAAACCAATGTAAGTGTCACTACCTGTATATCATACATCAGCAGTTAACTAATGTAAGTGTCACTACCTGTATATCAGACGTCAGTAGTTAACCAATGTAAGTGCCACTACCTGTATATCAGACGTCAATATTAAACCAATGTAAGTGTCATTACCTGTATATCAGACGTCAGTAGTTAACCAATATAAGTGTCACTACCTGTATATCAGACGTCAGTAGTTAACCAATGTAAGTGTCACTACCTGTATATCAGACGTCAGTAATTAACCAATATAAGTGTCACTACCTGTATATCAGACGTCAGTAGTTAACCAATATAAGTGTCACTACCTGTATATCAGACGTCAATATTAAACCAATGTAAGTGTCACTACCTGTATATCACACGTCAGTAGTTAACCAATGTAAGTGTCACTACCTGTATATCAGACGTCAGTAGTTAACCAATGTAAGTGTCACTACCTGTATATCAGACGTCAGTAGTTAACCAATGTAAGTGTCACTACCTGTATATCAGACGTCAATAGTAAACCAATGTAAGTGTCACTACCTGTATATCAGACGTCAATAGTTAACCAATGTAAGTGTCACTACCTGTATATCAGACGTCAGTAGTTAACCAATGTAAGTGTCATTACCTGTATATCAGACGTCAATAGTTAACCAATGTAAGTGTCACTACCTGTATATCAGACGTCAATAGTTAACCAATATAAGTGTCACTACCGGTATATCAGACGTCAATAGTTAACCAATATAAGTGTCACTACCTGTATATCAGACGTCAATAGTTAACCAATGTAAGTGTCACTACCTGTATATCAGACGTCAATAGTTAACCAATATAAGTGTCACTACCTGTATATCAGACGTCAGTAGTTAACCAATGTAAGTGTCACTACCTGTATATCAGACGTCAGTAGTTAACCAATGTAAGTGTCACTACCTGTATATCAGACGTCAATAGTTAACCAATGTAAGTGTCACTACCTGTATATCAGACGTCAGTAGTTAACCAATGTAAGTGTCGCTACCTGTATATCACACGTCAATATTAAACCAATGTAAGTGTCACTACCTGTATATCATACATCAGCAGTTAACTAATGTAAGTGTCACTACCTGTATATCAGACGTCAGTAGTTAACCAATGCAAGTGTCGCTACCTGTATATCACACGTCAATATTAAACCAATGTAAGTGTCATTACCTGTATATCAGACGTCAGTAGTTAACCAATATAAGTGTCACTACCTGTATATCAGACGTCAGTAGTTAACCAATGTAAGTGTCACTACCTGTATATCAGACGTCAGTAATTAACCAATATAAGTGTCACTACCTGTATATCAGACGTCAGTAGTTAACCAATATAAGTGTCACTACCTGTATATCAGACGTCAATATTAAACCAATGTAAGTGTCACTACCTGTATATCACACGTCAGTAGTTAACCAATGTAAGTGTCATTACCTGTATATCAGACGTCAGTAGTTAACCAATGTAAATGTCATTACCTGTATATCAGACGTCAGTAGTTAACCAATGTACGTGTGTCACTACCTGTATATCAGACATCAGTAGTTAGCCAATGTAAGTGTGTCACTACCTGTATATCAGACGTCAGTAGTTAACCAATGTTAGTGTCACTACCTGTATATCAGACGTCAGTAGTTAACCAATGTAAATGTCATTACCTGTATATCAGACGTCAGTAGTTAACCAATGTACGTGTGTCACTACCTGTATATCAGACATCAGTAGTTAGCCAATGTAAGTGTGTCACTACCTGTATGTCAGACGTCAGTAGTTAACCAATGTTAGTGTCACTACCTGTATATCAGACGTCAATATTAAACCAATGTAAGTGTCATCACCTGTATAGCAGACGTCAGTAGTAAACCAATGTAAGTGTCACTACCTGTATATCAGACGTCAATAGTTAACCAATGTAAGTGTCACTACCTGTATATCAGACGTCAATAGAAAATTAATTTAAGTGTGTCACTACTCGTAATTACATTATCAATATATAAGTCTTAACTAGTGTAATAAATAATGATGCGCTCCACAAAAAACATGTCGGTAGGTACCAAGAGGAATAATTACAGATACAAAAAGTACGATATAACACAATGATAAAATGTAATACATTGTTGTTTGATCGATTATAACAGCAGTTCAATCTCTGATCAGTATCGATATGAAATAATGGAAAACACCAGTGGAAAGACACATGGTTCATTAACAGACAGTAACGCAATGGTGGAATTCAAGACATCAGATGAAAAACACACGGTTTTATCAGCTGTAATTGAAGCACGAAAAAGTCAAGCCAGCTAATTATGTCCTTGCAGAACACCTGGCCGTTTTCTCTAGTAGTATCCATTACGAATAACTCTTGTACCCGGCCGACCGTATCCTATACCAATATCAGTTGGCGTAATTGTCTTTACAGCCTGTGGAAAATCCGGGTAGTCGCGATGCCTACTTAGGTGAGAACTACAAGAAACAAAAGACAACATATTAGCTGGCTTCGCATGTATGCTTGTCGTATAACGATAGGTCTTCTTTCTCATTAGAAGTAACTTCAATATTGTTATAATACATTGATTGTATCTCGTCGTTATTGGCCTTTGTTTAAAAAAATAGATAACAACATGTAAACGGAATCGTTTGGTTTGGTTTGGTTTATTTTGTTTAACGTCCTATTAACAGCTAATGTCATTTAAGGACGACGGTCTCCCGTGCGTGCGACATGCGTGTGGTGAGTGCGTATGTGTGTTTAGGGTGGCTGCGTGCGACATGCATGCGTGTGGTGAGTGCGTATGTGTGTTTTGGGAGGCTGCAGTATGTTCGTGTTAAGTCTCCTTGCGATAGGCCGGAACTTTTGCCGATTTGTAAAGGGATATCGCAAATATCACAAAATCACCGATGACACGAGAACAAAAAATGAACAAAGTATAGACTTACACGGAGACCATTGAAAACTACAGAATAATAAGACCAGGTGTTCTTTGATGATAAGCGTCTACTGCTTCATCAAGAACATTAACTATTTATATATAGATGCTCCGACCTCCAAACGAGTACACTAGGGTGTTGACAAGTAATGTGAATTTAAATGTTGTATCTGTTATGATTTTTTAAGGTTCATTTGTTTACAAGAAGGTTATATTGTGGAATGAAAGAAAAATAAGTTGACGAAAGGAACATTTGTAGGCGTTCCTCTTGTAACAATTATGTAAATAAATATGTATTTGGCCTTCAGAACTATCCTGATCATTTTCATTTGTTTTTTTATTACATATACTAATTCGGTTATTTTATGATATAATAAAGTAAATGATTGTTTTTTTTTGATATTTTTGTATAAAAATAAATTGACGTCATCGTAGTTATAATTTAGAAGAATGTATATCCAAATACATCAGCTATAATTACTAAAAATTAAATAAAACAAAAGGCCCAATGGGCCTGCATCGTTCACCTGGCACTTCATCAACTATGAACTTGATTTAGGTTATTTCTGCTGATAACCACTTTATTCAAATATCAGTGAGGCTAGGTTTCTTCATGTCAATAAATTTTCTAGTTCTTCATTCCAGTACACAACTGGCCTAATATCAGGTCTCTATGCTATCGAGAAATCATTGTTTGAAGAATTCAGCCTATTTGACCTTTGTGCCCTTGAATGTAAGTCAATGTCATTCATTTGGACATACTCGGTAGCCCTTCACCCCAGCATACTACAGGCCCAATATCAAGTCCCTGGGCCTCTTGGTTTTTAAGAAAAAGTTGTTTAAAGATTTCAGCATTTTTGACCCCTGTGACCTTGAATGAAGGTCAAGGTAAATCATTTGAACAAACTTGGTAGCCCTTCACCAAAGCATGCTATATGCCTAATATTAAGGCCCAGGGGCTCTTGTTTATTGAAAAAAAGTTGTTTAAATATTTTAGTCATTTTGACCAATGTGATCTTGAATGAAGGTCAAGGTCATTCATTTGAACAATCTTGGTAGTCCTTCACCCTGGCATGCTTCAGGGCTAATATCAAGTCCCCGGGCCTCTTGGTTATTAAGAAGATTTTTTTTTAAAGATTTCAGCATATTTGACCCCTGTAACCTTGAATATAGGTCAAGGTCATTCATTTGAACAAACTTGGTAGCCCTTCATCCCAGAATGACACATGACCAATATCAGGTTTCTAGGCCTCTTTGATTTTGAGAAGAAGTTGTTTGAAGGAAACAGTTGACGCCGGACGCTGCACCAAGACATAAGCTCATTTGCCCTTCAGGCAGGAGAGCTAAAAACCCAGTTGGATTATATAAGGAATAGAAAAATTATATATCGCGTCTGAAAGACATGACAGCTAGAAGAAAGTGCCAGATAGGCCATGAATTATGTGAATACATAATATCAGGAAACATATAAGACATTCACTACAAGAATACATATGTTATCTTCAGCTGACAAAGTCGTCACACCTCCGTGCACATTTACGGAATATACCACATCGCCTATTTACATATTCATATATAGATAAAGCTTTTACTGCCAGTGGGAAAATATACCTAAATGCGTCAATGTAACTTATATCCAAACCTTTTATGCAACATGAAAGAAAATCAATACATTTAAAACAGCATTGGGAAAACAAAGTACATGTTTTCTTTGATAAGTAAGTGTACACACCTTCTTCCCAGCTTAGCCCTGCTCTGTGACCCATATTCGCTATCTGTATCAAAGAAAAATATGAAAACAAGATGTATGATTTTAATGATCAACATTTCGATGATGTACAAAAGGACCGGGTGTTTCTTGGACGGCTGATAATGTAGAGAGATATTTTGTGAATACCTCAGGGTACAAAGTAAACTTATATTGGGTAACAGCATATACACGATGTATCTAGGATGCGTTTTGTTATTTCTGGATGATTATGAAATTAGAGATACAATACATGTTACTCCGAACAATCTTATAAGGAGATTGGACACCAGCAATTTCCAGTTACAATATATTTGGTAATGCATTCGACAGCAAGTCTGACAAGTAATTGCAATGATAGCACTTCATATAGGACGCCCAGGTATTATGACTTTTTTCATACAATGTACCTGTGTCATTTGTTCAATATGTTACAAGCGTACGCCCTCTAGATCTCGACTATGCAATTAAATATTTTCTGTATAAATGGATTAAAAATCTAAATCGCGATTACAGAATAAATCAAGCTTCTTTGTTCGAAAAGATAGATTACCATTTACTTAAATCGTATGACTGCAAAATACAGCCCTCGATAATTTCGTGTCGTATAAATGGTATCCGACAATTTGTTATCAAAAAATTAAATTTAATCTCAGTTATATTGTCTGATCCATACGGTTTGATATTAGGAACATACAATCACTTGTTATGTACATATTTTAAAAGCCCATACAGCAAAATATAAATTAAAATCCTGCATTGCTACCGACAAAAAACAACAGTTTGGCTTCAAAATTTTGTAATGTTGTTGTAACTACTGTTTCATATTTTACTGATACATTATTTGTTATGCGTTTATCACTTATAAATATTTATAAAATGTTCCATAATTGGCATTATAATCATAAGGTTAAAATGATATTTAGTCATATAAAATCAATTATTTGTAACAGCTCAAACAAAACGAACTCAAAATATGTTTACTGAATAGATAAAGTCTCAAATTGTTAATGTGGTGCATTTTAAGTAAAAGTATTCCTAGTTTTTGTGAGAAGACGTTGAGGAAACTTAGTGTTACTTCAGACGATACGTTGACGTAGCTTAACGAATTACATTATCACACTTAGAAATACCGTCTCAAAATAACACAGGCAGTCACAGTCGTTCATTAACTGATATACAGTTTATCAGATACCTTACGAGAATATGAATACAATATTACATTGTTCGATAATGGAATTCATATCGAAGATACAGTAGAATGCTTACAAAAATAAATATATACATACATGCTTGTTACCTCCCTTTAATCATAATAGTGGCGGATAATTTTCGATTTTCTTAACGGCCCATCATCTATAATATAGAGTAAGAAAAACATCTCCCAACACACTAAATGCAACAAGGTCCCAATTCACTATCGCATTCCCTATTTTTTTCGAGTTAATATCTTTGCGTCATAATCAGCCTTATTGTATCACCGGCTATAGCACGGCATATAGAGGAAATATTTTTGTAACTACCGCCTTTGAAATTCAGCCGAAGAAAACTTGTCATATAACGAAGTGTAACGTAAGTAGTTAATATTAAAAGAACATTCACTTTAAGCCCATTATTCTCGATTTACAGTCAATATCGGTCAACATCAGGGCCTTTAGTGGTAAGTTATGATTTTGCCAAAACAAAGCTTTTAAATAGTTTATATGAAGAAAAGTAAGCTCATGTATGCAAATTTAAAAAGTTATATTTATTTCCATTCAACGGGAATCTGGACAGATTCATCAACTTCAAATGAAATGGGAACAAATCGAAATTTTATTTTTATCATATATTGAAATAATTATACATTAGTTCAATTATTGCGCTCCATCTTTATGTGTCTGTGTCACATTTGCACCCATAGGAACCCTTTTTTTGCACATACTTCACAGCGATATCTCAGCCTACGTATAAGAATTCTGCTAGCCAGCACCCGGCAAGCCGCCTACTAGCCAGCCAAACTCGGGTTGAGATATCCTCGGTATTGGCCCACATCAAATTCTATAAGCCATTCAAAGTTCCGCTAGCTATTGATGTACGCGTGTTCATGAAAATATCATACTTACTACATGGTAATCATGTGATAGGAAGATATCAATTTGGATATGGCTCTCTAGTGATATCGCGGCTTGTATTGCAAGATATCACATATGCTGATATTTTATGGTATTATGCCTGACGTATGTTTTTAATATCTACCTTCTTTCCAATACTCAAACTCATCCTTGCTTCTTTTCTTTGGTCTGAAAAGAAGATTACAGAACCTTGTAAAACTTCCATATGAGCAACAGCTTGAAGACATTGACATTTTCTTAACGATGATGACGACATTTCATACAGTGAAGTATAACAGTCAGATATGAAAGACAATCCATTGATTATAACTGCACTGATGAGAGCCGATTAAAATATTGAAGCTGTGATTATTAAATCAATGCTTTAAGAACGACCATCAAAACCAAGTCGTATTAAGTGTCGTTGACGTCATAGAGTTTGTGGTATTGGAAGATGTATGACATCAATGATTAAACTGTTAGGTTACACATTATTTTGTTTATTTATATAAGATTAAAGAAAGGAAGCTGAAAATGCCACTGTAGAGTATCAAGTAAAACGACACTAATACTATTATTTGACTTACGGTGTTTCTGGGGTAACCACTCTTCTCTTTGGTCGCCGTCTGAAGAAAAACAAAATAAGTATGAAATCTGTCCCTATATGTCACATATCCCTAGAATTTCCATCGACATGTATGATGACCCTGAGGTGTTTTTATAATGTGGCCATAAATCATAGCACTTTGAATTACTGATCGAGGACTATGTGCCGAATTTGATATACTGTTGCTGAAAGTGAATATTGATGCAACATAAATTGTAGCTCATCTGTGATCTTTTAGAAATATTGGATGAAAGATAATACACAAGAGATGATATAGATGGACAACACATTCACGACATCCCTTATATTCCTTATATTCCGCATAAAGTATGAAATTAAATACATGTATGCAGATCCAATGTAAAATAACTAAATAAACATTGTTGTATTAGATATGATCTAATAGAGTTTTCTACTTTGTATTGATTTTGTTTTCTTCAATGCAATTAACCATAAATTGATTCTTAACAAATCTTATTGTGTTCGATATGATCTAATAGAGATTCCTACTTTGCATTGAGTTTGTTTTCCTCAATGCAGATAACCTTAAATTGAATCTTAAAAAATCTTACTGTTTATATCGACAGCAGTTATCACGTCCATCACCCCGACAGAAGTTACAGAAATCACAGGGATTTGGGCCGCAACACGCGCCTGTTACATACCAGCGCAGGCACATATACAACAACAGTCCAAGCAAAATCGCTCCAAGCACCACCGCAATGATAAAAGCGGCAAGACTTCCGGGGTCATCAAAAAAGTTGGAGTCAGTTGTTGTGGCTGCCGTCGTCGTCGTTGTCGTCGTAGTTGCTTCCTTGTATATGATGTCGACGAACGTTGTCCCGCTGAGTGGCGTAGATCCCTTGTCCGTGGCGGTCACGGTAAAGCGAATCATAGTCCCGTAATCTAAGTTTCCGCTTGGGGATGCTGTCAAGTATACACCGCAGTCCGACCCGATATTATAATAGGTAGACCCGGTGGTAGATGTTGTAGTGGCGCTGTAAGAGACATACAACTAATTATAACATTTTCTTTACCAGAACTGTCGAATTTCAGAGCAGATTGTAATGTTTCACTTTCTTCAGTTTTATATGTTGTATATCAATACATTTTGGTATACCATACACAATAACTGATTTTACGCTATACGTGTTGATTACTTCGCTGTCACCCTTCATTAGAAAAATAGCAGTGGAGCATATTGCTAATGAAGGTTTCGTTTTTAATCGCCTAATTTGCCTAACCCACTTGTATATGTAATAATATTTCACCGTGAAGATGATGGTTGGGAAATCCGTTACGATTGGAATAGAATTAGAGTGACAGTCTCAGTCTACAGATCAGATGTGGCAGTACCCTACTTAACATGGAGAAAATAGGAATGCTTGCAGAATCTGCCATTGCATATTCATTTATGAGACGTGACTGAGAATGTATACCTTGACAAACATTTGCTTTATTATTCTCATCTGATGTGATATCTAAATTAATTGTATACCTTTCTGTTGCGTGGTCAAATTAGGTTATAAAATCGTGTTTGAAATATGAAAAGCTTACTTTAAACTCCTCAGGTAATTACTTTATATGTGTTGATATAGAAAATGAACATATATATGTATTGGAAGTTATTATATTGATAACACAATAGTTATATTACACTGATAACAGGGTTGTGATATTACACTGATAACAGGGTAGTGATATTATACAGATAATGGGGTAGTGATATTACACAGATAACAGGGTAGTGATATTATACAGATAATAGGGTAGTGATATTACACTGATAATAGGGTAGTGATATTACATCGATAATAGGGTAGTGATATTACACTGATAATAGGGTAGTGATATTATACAGATAATAGGGTAGTGATATTACACTGATAATAGGGTAGTGATATTACATCGATAATAGGGTAGTGATATTACACTGATAATAGGGTAGTGATATTACACTGATAACAGGGTAGTGATATTACACTGATAACAGGGTAGTGATATTACACTGATAACAGGGTAGTGATATTACACTGATAATAGGGTAGTGATATTACACTGATAACAGGGTAGTGATATTACACTGATAACAGGGTAGAGATATTACATAGATAACAGGGTAGTGATATTACACAGATAATACGGTAGTGATATTACACAGATAACAGGGTAGTGATATTACACAGATAATAGGGTAGTGATATTACACAGATAACAGGGTAGTGATATTACACAGATAACAGGGTAGTGATATTACACAGATAATAGGGTAGTGATATTACACTGATAACAGGGTAGTGATATTACACAGATAATAGGGTAGTGATATTACACTGATAACAGGGTAGTGATATTACACAGATAATAGGGTAGTGATATTACACTGATAACAGGGTAGTGATATTACACAGATAATAGGGTAGTGATATTACACTGATAACAGGGTAGTGATATTACACAGATAATAGGGTAGTGATATTACACAGATAATAGGGTAGTGATATTACACAGATAATAGGGTAGTGATATTACACTGATAACAGGGTAGTGATATTACACTGATAATAGGGTAGTGGTATTACAATGATAACAGAGTAGTGATATTACACAGATAACAGGGTAGTGATATTACACAGATAATAGGGTAGTGGTATTACAATGATAACAGAGTAGTGATATTACACAGATAACAGGGTAGTGATATTACACAGATAATAGGGTAGTGATATTACACAGATAACAGGGTAGTGATATTACACAGATAATAGGGTAGTGATAATACACTGATAATAGGGTAGTGATATTACACTGATAACATATAGTGTTTTGATTTAATATTGTTATAATGACCTGCACGTGAACTCCGCATTAATACCAGAGTCGATGTCAGTTGGCGTTATCGAGCCAATCAGTGCCCCCGGACTTGTGTACTGATCAACATTCAGGGTATAGCTAGCACTGCCAAAAGTTGGCGCGTTGTCGTTAACGTCCTAAAAAACAAAAGTACGTAATTGGAAAATTAATATAAATGTTTACACAATCCACTCAAAATTGATTACCCATTACTCATTGTGGACTGTCCATGCCTATATATTGACAGACGTTTATGTTTTTAACAACTAACAAAGTAATCCTTATCGATACAGTCACAGCTTCATATCCAGAAACAAGCATTCCTTTGTACACTTCGAACTACCTACATGGACATGCGCACACCTATCTCATGGCTTTAATCAACATGGCTTAAAAACCAAAGCTGGTGTCTGTAACACTGCTGACAGTTTCTAACAGTAAAGGGTGAAAGAACTAATGGATTATTAAAAACTGAGCCACTAAAGAAAACTGACCGCTATAACGATTTCGACGTTGGTCGTGCCCGTCTGGCCAGTAGCATCTGTACATACAGCAGTTAGAATGACAGTGGACGACATGGCATTGTTGTCTATATCATAGTCCACGGCAAACCCTATCACTCCTGTAGAGCCATCAATAGTGAATCTATTAAAACAACAAATAGTAGCGACAAAATAACAATACGATAATTTAAACTCAAACTACAATAAACAAGGAGAAAACATTAACAAAAACGAAACAGATTTGCATGGAGACTCACGGAAAAAAGTACAAGGATGCTAGACCAGAAGATCCAGCAAAGTAAGCGTTTCCATCGAGGCCAACCGGATAAAGTCACAATATCAAATGAGACTTAGTGTGGTGTCATTTGATCCACTAGGCGTATCAACAAACATCAAACGCGTCTGTCTTTTGCACGAAAACCATTCTAAATGAGAGCATGATGTCGATCATAAAAGCTTTTTATGGTTTTCATCATCTTGTATCTTTCGAAAATTTGATCAATTTAAAAAGAAAGAAGATAATTACGTATTTTGCATGGATATCCTAGGATGATTTAGATGATTACAGTAAATACTGCTATGGAGATGTTGTGTGAGAATAGGTATGCGGGACCTACCTTTCGATGGTGAGATATCCGACTGAAAGAAAGGAAAATGGAAAAGCCCACTTCATCACTGTGTGCTAGATGAGCGAGAAAATGTAAAAACTTACCTCTCGCTGTTGTTTGCTGTGGTGAAGGTCAGCGAGTAGGCAGATATTCCATCATAGTCACTGATAATAAAATTTGGGTTGATACTGATGCTTCCGCTCTGCCAATAAAAGGAACAAATTGATTTCAATTCACATGTTTTTGCTTACATGGCCAGAAGGGCCGATAAACTTATAACATGGCGCAGCATCCTTCGTCCGACAATCTTTCCTTTCAATCGCTACTTGTCCTGAATGCCTTAATGTATCATGATGAATTTTGTCTGAAGCGTTTTTGGGCAAGGTAGATTCAATGTGGTATAAGCCAAAGGTGTAGCTCCGAAAATTGAGGTAAATCCTTTAAATCCCTACCTGTCCTTAATGACTAAAGGTTTTGATGAAATTCAGTCCGGAGTAATATTGAGCAAAGTTAACATAACATAACGGGGTGTGTAGCTCCCATGGGGACGGAGGATCGTGGCCAAATAGGGGAAATGGAGGTAAATCCTTTAAATCACTAATACTAGTAGTCCTGAACGACTGAATGGATTTCGATGAAATTTTGTCTTGATAATAAAAAAATATTTAATTTTTAATTCATTCCTTTTCTTCATCTTCCTCTCTGAGAATGAGAGGATTTGGTTCACACTTGGTTTAAACCATTATTTTTACAAGAATACAAAATGCTATAACTAAGATTTACTTTACGACATCAATATTTTGACTATAACAATAGTGCGAGGCAGCTCCTATAATAGAAAAACTAACCAATTACAATTTTTAAATCAAATATTTAATCAATCAATTAAAATTTTTTTTTTACTTTTGTATATTCGATCAAACAATTAAGGCGTATCCAAATTGCATGACTAAGTGCTGAGTGTTATGACAGATTCTGAAGGTGAGGTAGGTTTTGTATTGTTTAACGTCCTATAAACAGCATGATTAGAGGCTGCGGTATATTCGTGTTTGCATCCTTGCGACAGCGAAAAATTCGATAATAGCTAATTTTATGAATTTTCGAAGCATATTATACGTAAAAGCACATCAATTATAATGTTATAATTTTTTTTTACCGCAGGTTTAATAATAGAGGCTGCAATATATTTTACAGAAAATGTGTGATGTACAGACTATCTTGGAAACAAAAACAGTTTTTCTGCGATATTGTGTTGCACCAAGTAAACGTATGGAACAGCGTAAATAACACCGAAACAAACATTCAAACTTTATATATGTCGGTTGAGAAGTCTAACTAAGTAATCAATTGTATAACTCACCGCTCCCTCGTTCGTGCTTAATGAGTAGAAAGTCTTGTCGAAATAGCAGGGTTCATCATCGTTCTTGATGTGAACGTCCAACACAAACGGACCGCCAGTAGCGTACTGGTCAAATACTGTGAAAGTTACATTGAAGTAGATCACAGCCTCATAGTTGAAGTTTTTACCAGTAGCGAGTGTCACCTGTTGAGCTGAAAGTAGAATATAAAGTAGTCGTCAATATGCAACGACAAAACCCTTGTGCAGATCACAAAACAGCGAAAACATGATGACGTAAACATTTATTGATGCCATCAAAGTCTAGCACGATTTTAAGGGAACAATGTATGCTATCTATTGTGTGATATATATTATCTCCGGAATATTTCGACACCGACACCATTGATTTGGTTTGGTTTTATTTGTTTAACGTCCTATTAACAGCTAAGGTCATTTAAGTACGGCCTCCCGTGCGTGCGACATGTATGCGTGTGGTGAGTGTGTATATGTGTTTTAGGAGGCTGCGGTATGTACGTGTTAAGTCTCCTTGTGATAGGCCGGAACTTTTGCTGATTTTTAGTGCTACCTCACTCACTGAAGCATACTGCCGAAGACAATTCGATAAGATGACTTTTAGCTTTATCAGGATAAGGACACTAGTGTCGTTCTAAAATATTTACAATTACAATTACAATGCTTAACCTATCTGCAGTTTTTACATGAAACATTATATGTATACTATTTTTTTTTGGTTTGTTTTTGTTTAACGTCCTATTAACAGCCAGGGTATACTAATGCTTGCTACTCAAAACCTTATAGATATCGTGCTTTGGGATAATTATATACAAGTAAAGGCATCTTCTAGCATTAATCCTAATCTATGTGTCATTGTTTGTCTCTAAATTTGCACTAGTTTAGACACGTGTTTACAGTAGCTTGAATAATTGACGTACTGTTTGTATTGTAGGCGAACAGGTCGGCATACGCTATCGGACTCACTGCCATCGCGTAGGTGAGAGATGCGCCGGCGTCAGCGTCGTCCGGAGTCAACGTTATGAGGACGGTACCAGCTGCAATCGACTCCGAAACATCTATAGACGCCGGAAGATTAAGGAACGTGGGGACATTGTTAACATCTGTAGAGATAAAACAACCAGTGAGATGCTGAAAGGACACCTAATCATAATACCACACTTCTGATTGGTATACAAATATATAAGACTGGAGTAAACATCATAAACACTGCATAGCCAAATCTTTGTGCCGCCGTGTTTTATTGACAATGGTTCTAGTAAGTTGGAGGGCCAGTGTCAGTGCATAGTTCGGTTTGGGTTGGTTCTATTTGTTTAACGTCCTATTAACAGCTAAGGTCATTTAAGACGCCCTCCCGTGTTTGCGATATGCATGCGAGATTATGTCATGTCATGTGAACGGGACTTGTGAGGAGCACGGTATATCGAAACTGTTTTATTATGAAACAAGATGTCAACGGGCCTTGCTTTTGAGGAATACGGTATATCGATATAATTTTATTAGGAAACAAGATGTCAACGGGCCTTGCATTTAGGAAGTACGGTATATCGAGACAAGATGAGAATGGGAATTACTTGAGAGGGGTACGGTATATCGAGTTAATGGTATTTTTATATGATTCTAAACGGAAATACAACATATCGAGATATATATATTATTGAAAATGATGAGAAACGGGACTTGCTTCTGAGGTCGATATATATCGAGATCGTTATATTATTAAATATGATGAGACACTCGGGGCTTACTTCTGAGTACGATATATCGAGATCATTATATCGTTAAACAATATGATAACAAGATAGGACTTACTTGTGAGTTGTACCGTTAGAACCTCTACTGCCGAAATACTTCCATCAGATACAGTGATGTACAGTTTAATACTGGTGTAAATCTCATATGTCAGGTCCCTAGCGGCTGTCACTGCTCCTGACCCTATACAAACAGTTATAAATGCATAAGTGTCAAATTTACAAATGATATATGGACCTCCTTTTTTATTATATCTATTCGATATTTTATTATTTATAAAACGTTTTCAATTTCTTAATTTTCCCTTTATCAATCAAAATCAATGTGCAACTTCTCCTGAATGATAGATTATTAAGAAAGAAGTATGATTTTTATATGTTAATCATCAGCAAAATCGATATCCCGAGGGTAAAATACAAGCACAAAATATATATGCGTTGAATAACTAAGAAAAGAATCAAACCATGTATCTCAGGAGAGAAAAAGTCTTCTGTTTCATCGAAAATACCCGCCATGAAAATCTAGTTCAAATCCTCAAAATGAGAACCTGTTATATAGGACACGTTTGAAGACAGTCGTTGAACAGTTTAATACCTATTCAGTTGTTAGTAACGTATTTTCAATACAACAGTTTCATTTCATCTACATTAACATAATACAAATAATTGTACACCTGTATATAAAAAAATCCACCAGAATATTGCAAAACTACCATTATTAGAAATTCAGATGAGAAAGATGTTAACATTTTTGAGGGAAAAAAAGATGGTTGTTAGGAAATCCAGATGGGAAATTTGTTCAAGTTCTTAAGAAAAACAGGTTGTTAAAAGCAGGTTCCTCCATAGCCATGGATACATAAGTTACCTGTGTCAATTGTGAAGCTCGTCGTAGAGGGAGTTGATGTCATGGTGTACGTCTTTGTAGTATGTCCCAAACGCGTCAGTTGTCGTAAGGCTATAGATTGAAGCACCATTCAGGGTAGTGGATGCGTCGTGAGTGGTGGATGCTGAGATAAAAAGAAAATGAATACAGTTCAAATATGTAAAATGATTAACATGGAAATACGTCTTATAGTACCGAGAATTGGTTTGGTTTGGTTTATTTTGTTTAACGTCCTATTAACAGCTAGGGTCATTTCAGGACGGCCTCCCGTGCGTGCGACATTCATGCGTGTGGTGAGTGCGTATGTGTGTTTTGGGAGGCTGTGGTATGTTCGGGTTAAGTCTCCTTGTGATAGGTCGGAACTTTTTGCCGATTTATAGTGCTACCTCACTGAAGCATACTGCCGAAGACACCCAGCAGGACAGGTACCGAGAATAACACAGCATAAGTTGTTAGTTCTTATTTTATATAGTCAGTATAAGCTCTCTCTGCGTTATCACAAGGAGACAAACACACACATACAGCAGACTCCCAAAACACACAAACATTCACCTCACACATGCATCTTGCACACAGGGAAAGGCCGTCCGCAAATGACCTTAGTTGTTGATAGGACACTAAACTATACAAACCCAAACCTTCCTTTACATCATTTAACCATCCACAAATGATCTTAACTGTTTATAGGACACTAAACTATACAAACCAAAACCTTCCTTTCCATCATGCAACCATCCTCAATTGATCTTATCTGTTGAAAGGACACTAAACTGTACAAACCCTAACCTTCCTTTCCATCATGCAACCATCCTCAATTGATCTTATCTGTTGAAAGGACACTAAACTGTACAAACCCTAACCTTCCTTTCCATCGTGCTATCATTCTAGAAAATAGTCTAGTTCTATCAACAGCAGAATTAATTAATAATGAGTTCAATACATAATATAATTTCTGAAACAGTATTTACCATTACACTAATGTCATAGAAGCAACATACCTACGGTGTTGGGACAAGCCATATAATAGTATAGTTACTTTTGCGTACTCAAAGGTGAATTGTGTAGTTTCAATAGATAATCATTTTAATGTACAGGCACATCCCATCTTTTATTCATTCGGTTTGATTGGTCTCAGTTCCCATTTTTCAAATTATGATGTCAAATTGAATTTTACTTTCTTTCGTATAATAATTACAAAACTAAACTTAAGACTCTAAGCACTTAACGTTTTCTTTCGAATATCAGAAAATCTGGTTAATATAATTAACTAAGCGTAATCAATAGTACAACAGTGTCAATAATATAACACTGCCTTTAATGTATAGTTTTAAATTGTTTTACAAAATAAGGGAAAGAAGTTATACCAACTTATATTTATCACAATCTAATTAAAATCTAGATGGTCATTATCAATACATTATTACATGTACATCTAACAACATCCCATAAGGGGTCACGTCAGGGTGACCTTTTGGATTAGCCAATCAAATGACTACTTCCAGAATCTTGGAAGTGAATTTTATGTCCGAATTAGCATGACTAGAGTGCATAGCTTATATAATCTGTCAATTTGTTTCAAGTCATTTCGTCCCATAAATCATATAGCTATATACTGTGCCGAAATGGTTTGCTTCAGATGCATGCTGTGACGAAATGTTTTGCTTCGATGACATCGACAAAATGCCAGTTCGCCCTGAAAGTGAAATACACACATCTCAGAGGTCATTGGAACGTGACCCCTTATGGGATGTTGTTAGATGTTCATGTAACGTAGTGAGAATGACCATCAAGATTTTAATAAGATTGTATTTATCACTAATATTGGCCCGGATGGATGTGAACCGGTCTCCTTCGGTTTCTCTAGAAGGAAACCGGAGTATTCGGGGAAAATCAACGTGGTATGGAATGCGACCCCATTTTCTAGTCCGATCAGGGAATCGAACCCCGGCCTGCTTGGTGAGAGACAAGTGTGTTCTGACTGTGCCACCCGACCAATGAAATTCGATTAGCTGATAAAACATCACGCCGTATCAAGGAATCAAACCAAATATGTATAAGTCAAAATGTACAGATTACATTTAAACTTGATCAAATATCCTACATATGTCGGTATAGGTTGTCACGCCCCTACGACCAACTTCATGTATATATAAACTTACCTGGTAAATTATTGAAAGTAAGCGCGTCCCCTGCTATGATGTCCACACTTAGAACTCCATTCCCTACCAATCCTCCGGTGTCGCTACAATCAATGTTAACTGTGTGGACTGTAGTAGTGGTATAACTGAATGTCGGACTATTTGTGTAGATGCCGTACTCTGTAACAGGAATGAAACAACACCATATGATACGGTCATATCATAAATATCATAAGAGTTTCATGTTACAATATTTTAACGAAATTACGTATTTATGACATACAATAAGTATATGGCGTCACATATTTTTTCTGCAGAGGAAGGAATATCGCAAAAGTCAAAATTTGCCCGTCTTATATAGATATTGATTTTAAAATTTCCACCGAGAGTGTCAATAAATCCATCCTAAGCTCGTGACGTTACACCGGATCACGTTATCACGATTATCAGATCTCTATCAATAATGTAAGTTAAAATTAGCTACACAGTATCAATAATGCAAGTTAAAATTAGCTACACAGTGTCAATAATGCAAGTTAAAGTTAGCTACACAGTATCAATAACGCAAGTTAAAATTAGCTACACAGTATCAATAATGCAAGTTAAAATTAGCTACACAGTATCAATAATGCAAGTTAAAATTAGCTACACAGTATCAATAATGCAAGTTAAAATTAGCTACACAGATACATACATGTATATCGCTTAACTGTGAAGGAAAACCTCTTTCCATTTTTGTTTCAGTTGTTTTTATTGTACCATACATGTATTTGAATTAACTTGGGTATAAACTGTTCTCAAAACATAGACACGAAATCAAAAAATAAATACATTGTTTTAATAGGCTCTTTATCATTCGACGGGCTGTATACAAGTCAAGGGAACTGCACCTCAAATTATCATGACGAATATTGAATAAAGAACAGCATCAACAAGTAGTTCATGTAACTTGGTTGTAACATTTCACCTGAAAATGTCACATTTTTACCTCCAATAGAGCAACACACCTCGGGTTGCTTTAGTCCAAAATGCCCTGCTGTTCATTTAAGCATTGAACGGCTTTCAGTTGTCATTCATATTGACTATGAATGCCAACTGAAAGCCGTTCAATGGTTATATTTACCATCTGCGATTTTTTATTTGTCGTGCGATTTTTTTTTGAAATTTTCAAATTCAAATTTCAGTTGGCAGTTAATAAGCTGGTGAACTCGCAACTGAATTGGTAGGGTTATATAGTGGCAGTGCCATACAATGGTAAATATACTTATATAAATGCCATTATAAAAGAGATTCAAATTAGTTGTGCCTATGAATGACTAACTGTTGGTATCTGCATCTTTTATGCCCACAAAAGGTCCATTAGCCGGAACGGTGCTGCCGACGTCACAAACGAAGGCGTCATTGTCTGCATCAGTCGCAGTGATTGTGTATATAAGTCTATTTGCCGTCTCAAGCTCACCGACGCTGATAGAGGTTGGAAGACCAGATATAACGGGCGCCTGTAATTGAAAAAATATTAACATAGATAGTGATACCATTTAGTGTTTATACTGACATCCCTATCACAAGAAAACAACACGAACATACCGCGGTAGCATAAAAAACCAACCATACACTAAACGCACTCATACCGCACACAGAGAAGTCCCCCCGTCCCTAAATGATAAGGCGTAAGACAATACCATCACCCCACCCCCCACCCCCCACCCCCCCCCCCCCCCCCCCCCCCCCCCCTCTGTTTCCAAATTAACATTTATAAGCTGTTTATTGCGAATTTAACATTCAGAGAGGGTTAATTCCGAATTTAATGTTTCCCTTAGTAATAATTACTATCGTCAGGGCGGTATTCTCCACTTGGGAAACTGCAGTGATGTTGGTAAATCTCCATTTTTCATTTCAACAAATTGTATTGACTTTGATGGTATATGTTAGGATCAAATAACAAGCCTATATAAATTCTCTCCTATAAATCTCCATTCAGAGATGTAATTCGATTGAGGGAGGCGCTTCATTAGGGGTGTAATATTTGAATAATTTTTATGGTGATCCACATTATCTATCGTGAGTTTTACAGCCAAAATGAAATTAAGTTAGAAGTACCCGTCTAGATGCTGATGACGTCTTCATTGAACAACATACAGGAAGTCCATAACATGATATTTAAAGGAACCGGAGAAACATATATTGTCCTTAAACACAACCACACGGCAGCACATGTTCAGCTTCTTGCTACATATCAGCCGCTCTAGGTGGAAGTCGAACAACACACACTCCTAGTTGCATAACTGAGACACACTATCACAAGAGCTATCTTACAATGAACATCTCCATGATTCATATTTGATGATCTTTCGTTATCTGCTAAATATATCTTGTTTAAAACAGTAATCTGTTTTTTAATCCACATGATTAAAAAGCAAAGTCTTAAAATGACGGGGAAATAAGACAAAGCAAAGCAACATGTCATCAAAAACGTAACGACAAAACTCAAAATTGCCGAAGTAAAAGTATGAAGAAAATATATTTCCATCGAAACCCCTAGAACGCACCAGAAAAAAATGGTAATACAGAAGAGAAAATTTCTACTTTTACAGCAAAATAGAAAATGAATGATGACGAATGAACTACAGATTATATTGACACGTTTCGACAGTTCTTAACGCAAAAGAAAAAAAAGTATTTCGCAATGATATATAATTACTTTTAATTGTGTATGTGACCTAGACATCGTCTTTGCGGTCAAGTTAGAATGAACTTACTATTGGAAAATTTTAATAAATTTCTTCAATAGAACATATTAAAAGTGGAAATATATTTGTCGAACGAATGAATTTTTTTTTTCATTAGAAATACGTTTGGTTATGCAAATATCATATAAATATTCTTTTAATAAGGCTATTGAGCTAACAAAGATAGGATTGAAGTTTATATACCACATAAATCACAGTTCTCCTTAATCTATTCCCAAATGGCGCCTTTGAATACTTCGATAGACGTGGGGATAAAAGACAGATAGATCGATGTTTCTATGTTGGAAGGTGATAGGTGACATGAACTGGTGTAATTCGCTGTTATTCAGCTTCATTTAATTTCAAATTGTTCACAAGAAATTCTACAGATTCTATAAAGGTTTTTTTTTAAAGCATATAAGCAAATAAACGAGGATCAATAAACGAATACCTAAAGACTTCAAGAAATCCTGGTAAAAATGTCTTATACCTATATATTTCACTTTTAACATACAATGTATATACATGTACAGTTTTATATATTTCTGATAAACGAAAGTCTGAAGCATTAGAATGATAACATATGTTTATTCCGTCTGCAAGAAATACTGCTTAACTTCATTATAAATTTTAAAGCCCTCTTCGAAAGTATTATTGGTTGTAATATTAACTCCATATTTAAATTCGGAAAAGAATTTTTAAATAAAAAGGCAAATGTAATTAAAAATATTTTTTGGAAGGAGGTACTTTCTGATCTATACATCTTTTCAAATTGTGTCGATGAAGATGACAACATATATCAACACCTATGGTACAATAATAACATAAAAGAAGATAGCAAACCTATTTACTTCAAGAGATGGGCAGATAGAGATATTTTTTACGTATATGATCTACTAGATGAGAATGGTAGTCGAATTCAATCGTACGACATGTTTTGTGCCAAACACAATTTTTACCCTCCAATCACTCAATTTTATGGTTTACGTAACGCCATCAGAGCAACTTGGTATGCTATTCAAAATAGACACCACACCTTTCTCTACCACATTGTCCAATTCATATATACTATATACTCACAAACAAGCAAAGAGGTCCTTCTGTTTATAATTTATTTATTAAAAACTTAAAAACAAACAATAAATACATTACAAAATGGTCAGAAGAACTGAATTTGGTAGAAGGTACAGTAAGGTGGAAAAAAATAAACATAATCCCTTTTAAATCCACTATAGACTGTAAATTAAGATGGTTTCAATATAGAATAATACACAGGATTATAAGTACAAACAAATATCTACATATGATAAACCTAAAGGACTCTCCATTATGTACTTTTTGTAACCGTCATACAGAAACTATAGTCCACATTTTTTGGGAATGCAGACTAGTAGCAATCTTCTGGGAAGATTTCAAAGTATGGCTATATGATGATACTTTAACTAATTTACAATTACATGTTACGGATGTAATCTTGGGAAAGTTACATAAAGATCAAGAAGTCAAATATCTCAATACGTTAGTATTAATAGCAAAATTCCATATTTATAAACAAAAAAATAAAAATTGTCTCCCCTGTATTAATGGATTCATAAAAGAACTAGATTTGTATCTAAAAACAGAGGAGGTAATTTACAAAAACAACATGGAGTATGATAGTTTTGTGGAAAAATGGTCTATATAAGTGAATAATTTTTCAGATCTTCTTCACACATATCATAACATGTACTTAAAAGTAAGTCAAAAGTTTTTCTTTTTTTATACCTTTAAACACAATATATTAAAATGAGAGAAAGCGTGAGTGGAAGGTTGTTTGTTTGTTTGTCTCTGTATTCAAAAAAAAAAAAAAAATCCTTTTTTTTCTATTCATCACTTAATACGTATTGTACATCTTACTGCTGTAATGATATGTCTGTATTATTATACCATGCAATATAATGTACCTGTATGTATACTATATGTAAAAGGATGAATAAAAAAGATTTCAAAACTGAAAATTATAAATTTTAGATAACATGATATTATTTAAAGGGGTAGGCGGGATCATTCCAATCAAATTAAAATATAGATGTTCATTCTCACTACGTTACATAAGTATCTAACGTCAGGGTGACCTTTGTTTTCTCTATATTCTATTTTCAGATCGAATTGTTAATTTTTCGATGTCATTGATCTCACCCATTTGTTACACCATGCATCGTAAGCGAACCATTTCGGTATAGCATGTATATAGCTATATGCGTCGTTGGGCGAAATAACTTGAAACAGATTGACAGATTGTGCAAGGATTGCGCTCTAATCATGCTATTCTATTTCGCACATAGGAAATCCACTTCTAAGATTCTGTAAGTTGTAATTTGATCGGAAAATAAAAAGGTTCATCCTGACGTGACCCCTATGCGATGTCGTAAAATGTTCAGTGAGAATGACCATCTATATTTTAATTAGATTGGGATCAATCCTACGGAGTATTGTAATGAATTCCGTATCATTGATACCATTACCACATAAAATATGCAGTATATAATGATATAGAATGTTAATTTGGAGTTTTATATATCGTAATATCACACGAACGAAGCGGTTCACAAATTTCCATCTGTGGTTATTAGACATTTAGCAACCTGGCCATGTCTTTCGCGACTCCCTGGGGAACATACAGCCGGGACTGCTATTTCTCCGCTAACATCTTATACAAGACATCTCTTGTTCTGTTATATTTAAGAGCTGAGTCACCGTTACACAACGGAGTGAAGGATCTTGTACAAGGAAGCAACACAGTGCCGGGACTCGAACTAGCGACCAATCGGTCACGTAGCCCTGCATCCTACCACTAGACCACCGTGTCCACATAACCATAAGAAATTAACATGAAAGTAAAGAAAAGAGAATAATACAAGTCCATTAATATTAGGACCTATCACCTCACAAAATACAAGCCGAAGTAAATATATGCCTGCTTATTGTAAATACAAGGCTAAAGAAAAGAAAACATGTATTTTACAAATATTTCATAACTTAATGAATGATCATTTATCAAATAAAACGTATATAGGATGAGGGTTTCTTTTCATCAAGTGTTGAGCAATCCGACATAACATGATGTGAATAGCGAACTGCTTGTATATATGCCCCTTTAATACATATCATTAACAACTCAATACTCTTTGACGATTATATCCTTCGTATGGATGCCAATTTCATCTGAAATGTTACATAACTTGACTTCGACACAGCCAGTGTGTCGATGAAGTTAATAAAGAATACGAAACACCTGTTTTAAATTCCTGGATTCCTCTCCGTCTTAATATTTCTTTACTAATAATCTGAATGTTGGTGATTATAGTGAAAATAAGGGTTTTTGATTTTTTCATTATGAATACTTTATAACATCTATATAATAAGATTTGGGGCCTAGTTTTATATCATAAGGGGCAGAAATTCTACATTTCCGATCTTGGAAACACTTGAAAACGTGTATCTACTGACATACGTGACATTCGTAATCGCGTGACGTATTATATCGCACAAATGTTTAGCCGATAGGTAAATAATACTATCAACATCGTTCTGGCTTGATAACAAAACGTGTTAACGTTTCTGCATATACAACGCGTGTCTCGGTATTTGTACCTGTTTATTTTTGAAGTACCTATAGGTAGTGGAAGGAATTTCCCATCATTTGATTGATACATTTCCAGTGTAAATCACTACTTTTTCGTAAAGGGCAATACTTATCCAGTCTCAAAGGGTTAAACTATAGTACTTTGCTGTCCGAATCATTTAATGGAAAAGGTCGATAAACAAAACATCATTAAATATATGTTGTCATAGATTCATGCAATCTATGACACCCCCCATAATGGTATTGCTTATCTAAAGAAGATATACTTTCCTAGACTCATGTTATGTTTTAAGATATTGGCCCTTAACTGACTGGATTCTGAGATATGATATTATATCACCGAAGGTGCTATATATAGATGTATGATGTATATGTATAATGATTTTATGTACGCTATCTAGTTCTTTTCTTAAATCCAACCTAAGCATATATCAACGTGCGTGATATGTTTTTAATCAATTCCCCCTTTTTTCTTTTCCCTTTAATTACAAAATTTGATTATATCTAAACTAATGAAAGAACAGTATAAAAGTTCTCACGAAAACTCTTGTTAAGATATTCAATTCATCTATGAAAGTGTGAAATATAGCATTGATATGTCATAAATACCAATTATATAGCATATCACTTAACACCATTTGAGTTTGAAATGTCGGTGTTCAGAAAACATGGACCATTTGACACTTGTGTAGAACATCGATCATACTCTATACAATAATACGTTTCACACCCTATCAACATGTCAGTCCGGGTTAAATGTCCTCTTCTAGATTGAAATTTATCACGAAGAATTTTAATTTATGGGATAGTACTTAGGGTAAATGAATTATTGATATTGGAGTTAAGCTTTAATAACTCTTGGTGTAAATAACGGCATCACATGTTTTTAATTATAATAAAAATTCGCAGGACATTTGACAGCCTTTTATGACGTAAAAATCTTGCGTCATGTAATGAAAAAGAGTATGAATTGATTTTATGCGTTTTTATTAAAACAAAAAAGGAAAAATACACATATTAAGTATGTGTTAATTAAGAACAAGGTTCGTTGCTATTTAGAACCACTGAGGTCCGATTTCCATAGCGACGCCATTGTAGTTACATTGCACAATGGCGGTTGTAACGTATGAACATTTATATTCGTCATACTTCTTGACGCTTTTCTCTTCAGATAGCAAAATGACAACATTGGCAATTTTTAAATCATGTCTGAATTGCTATAACAATGAAGTCATTATTAGGATTACTGATGTTTTTCCGGACCATGTTTCAAAGCCTTTCGCGGGGATTTCATTTTTCTCATTTAATTATCCTTATGTTTCAATTTTTTTTCATTGGGATTTCATTTTCCTCATTAAATATCACTATGTTTCAAATCACTTTCCGCGAGGATTTCTGTTTGCTGAATGAATTGACAAATGAAGAACTGACATACGTGGAAGCAATTGTGTTAATTTTGACTTATACTGTATGAACTCATAGTTGACAAATTCAGACTAAATTCTGGCAGAGTATAGTCTGATGAATGTTTCAAAGTTCAGTATAATGATTGCTGCTAGTGCTAGTTAGAACACGCATTACCACATTAGCATAATAATACAATATTTATATGCTGTTGCCATGTTTAGCTTTCTTTAAAACGTCGTACACATCAACTGTTATACCACACATGTTGACAGTAAACAATACGAGACAATCCTTCCCCCTGAAATATCATGCCACTTCTAGATGGCGTTGAAAAGAGTGTACATTCGTTTAGACGGGACAATGTTATTGTTTTGACAAAACTTCTATCAATTTTTATGCACGGACACTGACTTAATATTATCACTAAACCACATGATGCATAACAAATTTGGAATGAAAACTTGAAGAATTCCTTATATTCAAGGTTTCGTGTGGAAATCTGTGCAATCAGTCAGAAGGACATTACTTAAAGAGATCATGTCAATGTTTTACAAAAGCAGGAATCAATGATATGTAGGCTACTTTTTAAAAAAAATATGTATACTCTGTATATTGGCAGACAATAGTAATATCGAGTAGGCATCCATCTTTTATGTCATTGACGTACAATAGAGGATAGCTGTTGGACTGGGGAATGAACCTTCACATGTATTTCGCAAGGATTATAAGATACATTTAAATGGGAAAACAATATTGCATGAATATACAACACATTTTGAGAACATGGAAATGACATTAATAAATTACTATGAACTTAATCCTTCACTGACGTTTCTTTTTTTCCCTTTTTTTTTTGTAAAATGAAAAAAAACACGGGACTATTCAAATAAAATCTTATATTGCCGTTAGAAATGAACGATTACACAATTTTCTCATACTAGTAACATTCAGATTTAGATTGCTGCAGTTGCTCATTCCATTTTCAATTTGGTTTGGTTTTATTTGTTAACGTCCTATTAACAGCTAAGGTCATCTAAGGACGGCCTCCCGTGCGTGCGATATGCGTGTGGTGAGTGCGTATGTGTGTTTTGGGAGGCTGCGGTATGTTTGTGTTATGTCTCATTGTGATAGGCCGGGACTTTTTGCAGATTTATAGTGCTACCTCACTGAAGTATACAGCCGAAGACACCCAGCAGGACACCCCACCCTGTCACCTGATACGATTTTCAAATTGTTATTTGTAATGGAAATGTTTTCAATGATAAGTTACTAAGTATCTACATACTTTATTTCTATTAGCCATTAAACATTGTTTCAATATATATACATGTACGCATTTTCTAAAATGTTTCTATTATGTATACCAAATCATTGTCACCCTTGATGCTCTTCTCCAAAATGATAATAGTTTAATATGTCTAAAACTTATATTCGAAACTGTTAACAAAATTATCAATCATGAAACCGTCAGCCTATACCACAAGATATGAATAACCACAGCCGCATTTATCTTTTAAAAATATATAACTTTATGTATAAATATATATAAATATATTTTCATATTTCTATTTGATATTCCTTTTTTGATAACTTTTGTGGTCCCCATTTGTTGGTCCAAATGACCTGTAAAGTATTGATTGGCCATTATGAATGAATAAATACCACATTATAACAATGCGTTTAATTTCAGAGAACGCTTTTACATTTTAAAATCAAAATGTTTATATCTCCAACTTTTGACACCTCGAAAATTAAAATTATAATATGTTCGTCTGTTGTTATCATGCTTTCGATAACAAGTCACGTAAGGATCCAATGTCGTAAGACGTTGTATTTACGTCATAAGCTATACTAGAAACACCAAACATTAGCGTACAACTTCTAAGTTGGCTTTAACGATATCATATCTCGTTTTAATAAACCGATCACAATTTCTTTGGAGAAATAACCAGAAAGCAATGCTTTATAGGACTAACATACTTTTATATTGTCATGAAAACTATAAAACTATTCAAATTTATCTAAGTTTAACGCATTTTGATATTTATTCGCTGTAGAAATATAAACAATACCAAAAAAGGAAAATCGGTTTAAATTTCACCGTCTAGATATAAAGTTAAGAAGACCTAGCAAAAAGATATATTCCTTTAAAGCCTACTTGATCATTTATCAATTATTTCTATATTGGGACAAGTAATTTTGTATTATATATATTGATATACAATTGTATGTAATTTCAAGTGTGCTTGTAACATTAACCCTTTACATCGACTGTGATTAAAATGAAAAACAAAATCATAGACAAAGAATAATTGTTTCGTAATATACAATTGACTTTGAAAGTAGCAGAAACAGCGGCTGTAAAAAGAACGAAATATACATTAGACAGATAGATAGATAGATAGATAGATAGATAGATAGATATGAAATAATTGTTTTATCATAGCGGGCGAACTAGAGAAACTATCGGCCGCAAAACGTATCACTGATAACACTATAAGATATACTTACAACAGCATGACTCGGAGAGATATGAAGGAATACAACAATTGTAAAATATATCCAGAACTCGGTCATTTTCCAGTAACAAACTTATTTCTATTAACGGTATGTCTTCTTCACATCTTTTGTTATAAAGTCACTTTAACAAGACAAGTTCTCGATACGGTATTAATGATAAACTATTACGATTAAGTAGGATGTGTATAACATAGAAACTAATCACCCCTTAAACGGTAGCTGTTGGCTCTATAAAGCGCGCTTTTATTCTTGTTAACAAAATATGTCCTTTCTCAGCGAATAATAGCTTCCTACGGTTTGTCCAGAGCAATAGAAATGTTGTATTATAAGGGGAAGTTCCCTCACGTGTTCCATTGAGTGATATTAAACACATCCAGCAGCTTAACGAAGTACGTTGTAGATAGAATAAAACCAATTTGATGAATATAATTAAAACCTACGGTTTTTTGCTTTTATTTATACGAAATGGAAATTGCGTATTCATTAAATCTGAGGGGAAAATATAATTAAGTGATATGTTAGTTTCCTGAAAGATTTTGATTGACAACCTAACAATGCACTTATGTTAGGAGCTGGGGACTTGAAGAGGTATGTGTGAATGAGATGGCCTTCGTTGGTTAGAATAAGGTAGTAAACATATTCTGTATATGATTACATGCATTTCTATCATGGAGTTGTACGGTGTAATTAAACTTTTAAATAACTTAATATCCCACATTCAATTTTGAAGGTCATCTGAATACCTTCAGAATAAACTTTTTTACTAGATTGGTTCTCGTATAATAAAACCGATAACACAGTTATGGGGTTAATGTGATTATATGAAAAAAAAATGTGTCGGGTAGAGATTTGAAATCACACAAACACGAGGCCCATATAATTTTTATCGGTCACCCGAATATTGTAGTGATTATTGGAAAATACATTACATCTGTAAAAAATAGAAAAGATTTGAAATAATTTGCGACATTTTCTATTGGGCTCCATCTCTCGGGTCTGCAGAGGACCAGACCTATCTTTATAAAAAAAAAAGATCTCTCTTCTCTCATGGATTCCGTAGACTAAATGTGAAACAAATACTTTTATTCTTTTAAAAGAAAGATTTTAAAGAATTCGCTTTCTTTCTTCTATTTGGCTGAACGACTCTGGTACCCGTGGGTAAATAATGATTATAATTTTACCCAAGAATGCTCCGGACAAAATATGGACCAACTCTATTCCTAAAAAGAAGGATCTTAAAGATCAGACCGCGATCGCCGAGCCACGACAAATGCTCACCGAAGGGCTAGTGTGCTAATGTTGGGATCATCGCCTATGGAGGATTAATATTAGCACTGGCCAACACTGCAATTTCTTTTATTATTTTTCACCATATGTTTTCTCATAAGAGAAGCCTTCTAAGAAGATCGCATTCCGTTATATGTAAATCGAGTAAACCGGGAGAATATAACCCAAAATAAACAAGTTTTTGAGTTTTCTCAAACACTATGACACAAACACGTGCATGTATGTGTCATAAATCCTTCTCTATTGAAACTCATCACTCGCACACTTAAAACATGGTCGTCGCCATCTTGGAAGATAAATCTTCCAGCTTCGAGACAGAAGAGATAGAAGATCTTCCAGAAGCAGAAGAGCTACAAATCGAGTGACCGGAAGATATATTCTAGAAGGAGAAGAGTGCAAATCGAGAGGGGCTCTGTGAAAATTATTAACAATTTTGTTAGGGTACCCCCATCACTCAAGTTAGTGTTATACAAGGAGGTCCCATATGGCTTTAGAAGTAATAATGGATAATCACTTATGTGGAATTGGTCCATTTGCATGCCTCTTCACACTGTAAAACATAAAAGAAATTAAGTTCGGGCCAAATTTTGACCTCTTCTTTGTTTTCTGGCCATGTTCAAATTTGCATGCCATTAAAATATCATCTTGGTTTAGTGACCGATATAATTCCTAAGTTGTTGAAAGGGTGAAAACTGTTCAGGTAGCTACTAAATTACAAAAAAAAAAAAAAATTAAGTCCATGATACAATGTGTATATTCTTAACAAGTGAAGTATTTCTATCAATTTCATATATTGATTTGTTTTTCTTAATATTTTAATATTTGTAACTTTTTCATTAACTCCGAATATCTAATTATAAGGATTGAAACGTTGGATACTGCTTGACGACGATTAATAACGAGATTTTGTTTTGTTTTTATTGTAAATCAACGTGTTCCCATTACACGAACACAAATAAAAAAACAATCTGTGACGCGTATTTGTCAGCCGAATCGATGACGTCATAAACGATATCCACTGACTGAACATGAAAATCGGGATTGATCAATCGAATATAATTAAGAAAAATCAATGAAATAGTTGGTTACAATTAATTTTCATCAATTAAACAAAAAAATAACCTAAACATTTCCAGGGAAATAAGTAGTTTACGTGCTGCATATCCGACAAAGAATAGTTACAATCTATTGAAAACAAGAAAATGTAATTTTTATACAGTTTTCAACATTACATTCACACTTCGACATCCCTCCTTTGATTTTTTTTTGTATCTTTAGATCTTTTAAATTCCAAAGTAATTTGATAATTAACTGCATTCCATTGTCTCGGCTTCTATAAACGACCATTGTAGGACGCTTTTATCATCTGTTTTTCACTTCTTGGTGTTAATTTGGTATATACCATTGGTTTCAAATCATCCATTTTGTGACAAACTGTGTATACGCCGTCGACAGTGAAGCCTCTTTAGGGAAAGTTCCTGAACTATGATGTTTATTTCTAATCAAGTAATGACTGTCTGTGTTATTTCCTTTGAGTCAAAGAATGTTCATGAAACCGGAACCAGAACCATAGTTTGATTTTGGTTTGTTTTGTTTAACGTCTTATTAACAGCCAGGGTCATTTAAGGACGTGTCTGTTTTGGAGGTGGAGGAAAGCTGGAGTACCCGGAGAAAAACCACCGGCCTACGGTCAGTACCTGGCAACTGCTCCACGTATAGGAAAGTTGCAGGATGAAACATCTCACATATATATTATTGAAATACGTAGCAGCATAATACACAGCATATTGAATATGATGATGGCATGATTCAGCATTAAAATCAATTATTCTCTATTATGTTTTCTCGGAGGCACCGACATGTCGTCAATATGTTGCCAAATTTCGCGCTGTACGACTTCTGCTTTTGTGTTATGAAATGAAATGTTTGAAAGTCACATTTAAGGCATTGAACAATAAGTTTGCGTCGTTGAAATAGGCCAAATTCTGTCTAAAGTTGTGCAAATACATACATTCAATTTCCGACCGACATTTCTTAAATATTTACGCGTATTTAACGGATCACTGTGTGTTTGGGCTGACGGTGACTAAGTAAGATAGCAGTTTTGTACATATCACCTGGTCCTTAGCTCTTTTAGTACCCTTGTCGACTATAGTCGACATAAAACTATGCTCCTCCTTTCCCGTTTTTGACTAGGGTATAGACGACATAATTTCTAATAAGCCTTATAACTACTTCCGGTACGGAATCCGGAAAGAACACAAAAGTACGGAAATAGTTAGGAAACACTGACAGATATAGGCTCTCCATCTCTATAAGGAATGTGTGTACTTCTAGATTCAAAATTAATCTATTCGAGGTTATAAACGTTGATAATTGTCCATTTCAAAACATAAAATCATATCTATAATAACAGAAAATATAATCATATATAAAGTCACAAATACAATGTATAATCCTACCTAATCCCAAAAGTATAATCATATCTATAATCACAAAACATGTAATCATATCTAAAGTCACAAAAATATAATCAAATCTTAAATCACAAATAATATAATCATATCTATTATCACAAATCAGCCAGTCAGTCATATTTTATTTGTATATATTACTGAGTTTTGTTAATTGATTTTTGTATACTGTATACGTTTTTCCACGTTATAGGATTTAAAAAATAACTGAAATTATGGGTACTGTTTTTGGCTTAAAAGATAATATTGTATACATTTATTTTCCACTAAGGCAAAACGACATCTGCAACGTTTAGTATACTGTTAATTAATACACTGCTAACTGTATATTATCATTTTATTTTAAATCGAACCGTAGATAAATATTAACTATAGATATAACATCTTCAGACCGAGTTAGCTACTGGAAAAGGTTATCAACCAGTACTTTGTTAGCCAAGTCATCATGGTAAGATATTATTAAATAGTATGATGTTACCCTAATCATTAATGGAAACGGTTATCAAACAGCATGGCGCTATCAAAATCATCATGAGAAAAGGTTATCAAACAGTTCAATGGTAGTCAAATAAGCATAGGACAAACAGTCAGTTGTCGGACAAATCATCATGGGAAAAGTTTATTCAGATAAGTCGTCACTGGAAACTTTATGAAGCAGTGCATTGTTAGACAAATCATCCAGCACATCGGACAGAACTGGCTAGCTTATTAAAAACATACCTTATAAAAAGACCCGTTTAATGTCACAGGAACTAAGTACATAAACCATCACCTCCATCTAAATTGAATATTGGTCGGTCATATCAAAATAAATACTATGCTAATGTTTGTTTTCTGTCTGATACATTGTGATCAAAACAAAGTTTGACATCCACACAACTAGAAGGTAAATAGTATAAAAAGAACAAGACCATCCGCAGTCTATGCTCAATAAAATGCCATCTAATATGTTTAGAAATACTGACATGACCTCAAATTCAAAATAAGTAAGTTATACTTCAAATACGGCTCATGTGATAAAAGCACCTTTCCTTTATGGATGATCGAAAGCTTGGCACCCGCTGTAAATGTACCAGATATACCATATTATTTTAAATTTATTACACACGAAAGCTTTGAAACTGCAGTAAATGTACCGGATATACATGTACCATATTATTTTAAATTTATTACACACGAAAGCTTTGAAACTGCAGTAAATGTACCGGATATACCATATTATTTAAAATTTATTACACACGAAAGCTTTGAAACTGCAGTAAATGTACCGGACATACCATGTTATTTTCAATTTATTACAAACGAAAGCTTTGAAACTGCAGTAAATGTACTGGATTTACCATATTATTTTCAATTTATTACAAACGAAAGCTTTGCAGCCGCTGTAAATGTACCAGATATACTATATTACTTTCAAATCATTGCTAACGAAAGCTTTGAAACCAGTTACTGTACCGGGGATACCATATTATTTTCAATTTATTACAAACGAAAGCTTTGAATCTGCAATAAATTTACTGGCTATACCATATTATTTTTAATCATCTGACATGTTGGCATATATAGATATTCGTCCAACCAGCCCTGAAGGAAAAATAGATTCCAGTCGAAGTGATTTATAAAACGTTGCTTTTGCAATTTGGAAAAATTTGTAGTAGGTAGTGGTAAGATTAAAGTGATCACGATTATAAACATTTTTATATAGTTATTTCCTGTTAAAAATGTTCTTATAGTGTTGTAAATATTATGTTTTTTGTTTATCTTATAGTACGTTTGGGAGTGTTGTTTGTGTTGACTCAGTCTATATTGACATTGATAAATAGACAAGGATGTGGACCATGGGTGTATATATTGTCGAAGTATGACATTTTAGATAAATAAACATATATTTCTTTCTTGTTAACAGCGTAAATTTACGTTTACCGACTTCAATACATATTCATTAAAATCAGGGCGATTTACACCTTATTGAGCAATAGATAACAGTTGACGTCATTCCGACTGATGCCGATTAAGAATGCTTGACATTATAAGGCTGTGGTGATGGCAAAAATATTGTGTTTTTCAAAAGAAATAGGTTCACGGTAACAGTCAAGCACTGTATTGAGCTTATGAAGCCATACGTCACAACAGATTTTTTTGTGTCTCCATGTCTGTGAGGACAAGACACTTTCTTTGTTTTGTAATGTGTTTGTTAAAGGACTGTTTTGAACATCTGATATGTTTGATTTGATACACCGCGCTCAGTACATGATATTAAGATTTTAATTAGTGATTAATCAAATGTTCGGTATATTTCTTAAGAATGATGACGTCACTAACATCATTTTGATAAACGCGTTTGAGTAGGTTCATTGAACCGTTCAAACATTTAGTTATACATGCCCAAATAATATGTTGACACGACACCACGGAAAATAACAAAACACTTATCTAACGCAACTTTTCAAAAGTCGGACAGAAATCACGTGACATTACTGTGACATCAGATGGCAGTGTTGACAATGCCGCTGTGTTGTTCCGCGTTGATCTATCACGTTAAACGTAGAGCTTTACAAACTCTGAATTCCCATTGTTATGTTTTAATTGATGTGTCTCGTAGGATCAACATCACCGCGTGAAACGTTCACAGTAGGTTAATAGCAGTATTATCTTGTAATGAGGAGTACATGTATTATACATACTGAGATATTGACACGGGGTTGAGTAAGTGATATCGATAATGAAATTATGAAAGCCATTGAGTATTCAGGATTAAAATGCTTACATTCATACGCTCAATGTGACACCTTAACGGGAAGTAATCGAATATCCATATCTAACAAAAGAGTTTATCAAAAGGATATGTTTGACGCTATGCTACTTATTGCTGTCTATGATCGCCGCCGGCCTCCTGTAGTCTTGTACTTATCAAGGAATTGACATCACGTTATACCCATTTCTCGTCAATATCCGTTACGTGGTCTTCAACTGATCATTATCTGCATAGTATCACCGCTGTCGCAATACACATGACGTCTTATTAGCCTAACTGTGCCTGTTTAGAAAAACAACACAGGATGCCGGCGTGCAAATAAAAATTATTTTTACATCGATCAGCTGAGGACAAGATAAGAGTAAAATATTGCTTTACACACACATATGTAAACAGGTGCAAAGAGGATGAGACGAAGTGTTTCGGAAGAGTAAGCGTTTTATTCTTTATCGACGACATCCGCCTTTTCACCCTGACAAAATGTCAAAATCTCCTGTAATGTACCTAGAGAGAGCGAATACAAAATTGTTCGAATGTTGGAAATACCTAAATTGCTGTTAAGAATCACGGTAAGATCTCAATAGAAAATCTGGTCGGTCTGCGGTAAATCTATTGAAATGACTGCATTTGCTTCTCGGAAGTGAACGAACTGTATTTGTTGTACTGCAACCTAGAGAGTACACCTTTCTTGTACACCTTTCTTGTCAATCAAGTTTAATGTAATGTTAAGCTCGCTGTGTACGATGTACTCAGTGTAGGGATAATGGTATAAGGGGTATTGCTGTAATATAACTGTGCTTAGATGTCAGTTTTGTGTCTTTGCTTTTAATATCTTTTCAATAGATAACGTGTATCTCACCATAAACTTGTGTCACAGAGAAATGAAGTGCATGACATATTTTACTTGTTTAATTATCAATTCATGCTTAACACAACTAGCGACTGGAAATATGAATTTCTACCAGAACAATGACTTTAGAATTCCGTACAAGTAGATGCAAAGCCCATACAAATGCGCATAAAAACTACATTGTGGTGTCATACGAATGCCATGACCATTTGTAGAGGTCAGCAAATTTATTGATTATCTTCGAAGTTAAGAATGACGCAGCGAAAAATGAATATACTAAACAGACAAAACAATTAAAAAAACATCAATATGAATGCATTGCTCTTTCTTGTCTTTTTTTTAAATATGCTCGTATGAATAACAGCAGAGTTTTGAAATATGTTTTCATAAAGTATAAACGACATCTTTTATGACTAAACTCGAACAAACTGTATTTATTTCAACATTGTTATCATGTCTAAGCATATCTTAACTGCGTTTATTGTTCGACTATAAATTTTTGTAAACGATAAGATTTTGATGAAATATTTACACCGAAATCTTTAGATAGCATTATGTTTTGGGTTGAATAAATCCATTTTTCACATTAAGTACAGACTTTATCCTAGTTTTGCCTTGCCACATTATTTATTGTGACATATTCAGTAAAATTGTCATGGTCTGAATAAACATCATTTATCACATATTTTGTCATTTAAAGATATTTTAATGAAAAGCAACTTTTTGTAAAATTTCCTGAATGGTGTTTGATTTTGATCAAGTCTGTTGTAAACGAAACTACCGTTTGTGTTGTCTACGACTTATGACAGAAAGGCCATACATATGCGGTACTTTTCCGACGATGGCGTCACTAATGTGAAGGTTATGCGTCTAGTTCCTATTGGATGCAATGACGATGAAATAAACGAAATCGAAAGTTTTCAAACAAAACGATATTTGGTCAGAACGATATTTAACACATAAAAGCTTTATAATTGTCATTAAATCTTTAGAAATATCCAAATTGATTAATTTGTTTATGTGCCTTCTAAATCCAACAACATAATGTATTGCTGATTTAACCAAAATAATGCATTCATATTTTTGGGAGTACACTACAGGTAAGATTGCAAACAATGGAAGAAATAGGGCTATATACGATACACTTGTACTCATTGTTTGGTTTGGTTTGGTTTTATTTGTTTAACGTCCTATCAACAGCTTAGGTTATTTCAGGACGGCATCCTGTGCATGCGAAATGCATGCGTGTTGTATGTGTGTTTTGGGAGGCTGCGATATGTTTGTGTTAAGTATCCTTGTGATATAACTTTTGCCGATTTATAGTGCTACCTCACTGAAGCATACTGCCGAAGACATCCAGCAGGAAACCCCACCCGGTCACATACTGACAACAGGCGAACTAGTCGTACTCATTATAAATAACCTCTCAAGCTTACATCGATAAAGAAATTAGTTGATAACAATTCTACTTTTTGGGCTCACATTATACAAGGGGGACCCAAATCAGTCTACAATAAAGGTTAATAATAATATTTTGGTGATGACTCTCTGTAGATCTATCCAAAAAGAAAGAGTTTTTTAACGTTGAGGGAAGTAAAAAGAAAAGCTCCGCCAAAAGATTCTTATTGCAAGAGCCTCTTTGGAACAGTTTACTTGTTATAATTAAAAAGCAATAGTTGTACTTAAAAGGGTGGTATGCATGTGGTATATTAAATGTACGTGATTTATTGGATGCCAATGAGATACTCTATACATATAACAATTTTGGTTCTTTCTGTGACTTTCATTCACCGTTCACTTTAAATGAAAGTTTTAAAAAGACAATTATAAATGCTCTTCATATAATGAGAGAATGAATCAGGTCAAAAGGTGACATACTTCTGTACCACAAACTCATAATATGGTTCTAAAGGATGGACCAGGAAAAAAACTAAATATTAAGACCTTGTACATTCAACTGGGTCATCACTGAATACAAAATATATTTTAATATGGCACTAGAAATTACAGATATTAGAAAAACTAGATAAAAGTTGAATCTCTTTAGCCTTTGGTTTGCTCGTTGTTATCGAAAAAGTATCCAAGAACACACATTTCTTGTGCTTTATGCTAGAGAGTTTTCAGTTAGATTGTGAGTACTCAATCGACAGTAATGGGTGGTCGGTATGTTGAGCGCTCGGTAAAAGTGAATTTCACTCGGTCAATGAGTATTGAACTCTGTGCTGCCCTTTTGGTTATTAGTTAAGACAAGCTTGAGGGTTGTGATTTAATACCCTGATCTACGTAATGTTGAGAAAGTTTATTTCATCGGTCATGGAGCGCTCGGTTATCCATATAGGATGCTATTCTGTTCTGTTATATAGTATTCTGTTAATGTATATTTGTAGTTAGGATTACTCAGATAAACTAAGTAATTACTGTGTGATATTATCACTGTATTGAATAGTTTGTACTTGTTATTACATAAATACATCTAGGCCAGCTGTTTATTTCTGTTTATATTGCCACTGATGACTAGAGTAATAATAATCACATGTAAAACTATATAACCTGTAGTGACCGATACGAACCGTGTAAATGTCAATCCCTGATGTGGCGCATGTACAAAACAATGAGATGAGCTGTGACACTGTTAAAATACTTTTGATGACATACATAAATGAAGTCACACTATCATATAAGAAGACACGCTATGGTCTTCATGGTGAAAAATATGACCTTCATGCATCGTTCCTATACCGAGAACCGTTGCAAATGCAAATTTAAGCACATTTCCCGAGTCAAACTGTAATTTGACCCAGGTGTTCTTGTTATCTTGAATTCATCATTACATTTTGAAGAGAGACAAAGACTCGTTAAGTATAAACTAGATGTAATCTTATAATAAATTCATTGTGACATGAACAATAGATCATATAAGTAGCAACGAGAAGAAATAATGGCAGGGAAATATTTTTATTTGATAACTCGGTAGTTCAACACATTTTACAGTATTTCGTTCTTTGTAATGATATTTTTTCTTCTTTAATTAAATTTCTAGATTCGCAAGAGAACTTAGAATGTACAATTTATTTAGAAAAATGGTATCACTAATAACTGCTATAAATACATCTCGTAACGTCAGTGTAAAATCAGTGCAAATTACTATGGGTGAAATATTTGAAGGAATAGAAATTGACTGATGAACACTGTATAAACACACGGCATAAAATATACTTTAAATAGTGTAGCATTAACGAAATAGCTATACTAACCTACCGACACATTTCTACAGGAAGAAGTCTATGACTGAATTGTTAATAATTCTAGATTGACATTTTATCCTAACAAGTTCTTTTTAAAGTATGTGATCAATAAATTAAATTTGGCACATGAGACATAAACATACACAACTTAGTACATGTATTTTACACATACTTGAATATGCATAATGAAGCCTTTTGATGAAATTAAATAAAGTCGCCGTGTCGCGCAAGGAGAACACGCTTCCAATAACTCTCTTGGTCTCAACTCCTCGGACTCGCGTAAAAAGTTATGACGCAACTTGGCCGTCCACAGGCAACCTGGTATCTCTTTCATCATTCAGACCATAAGTGCGCTTCCGTTTAAACCACAAGGTGAATTAATATATATATATATATATCAGTAAATCGATACATTAAAAAAATAAATACGTTTAAATGCATATAACCGGTGAAGTTACGATCATTAAAACACGATTAAATTATCTTGAGTCAGATTATTTTGTTACATATCAATCAAATAGATGAATATTCATATTCTCAAATTCCAGTGCTACACAAACTATATATAAAACATATATCAATATTATAACAGTTTGTGGTATTGGTTTGCGTAGGTTACCAGATGAAAAAGGCTGACGTACGAAACCATTCGGAATTCCCAGACATTTTAATTGAACCACAGTCGTCGAGTCATTGTTGGTCCGTCCTCTTGCTATGACGGAAACACAGAATAATTTACAATTGGAAAAAGGTCCCGCGTTAAACATTTTTCAATCCGAAAGAGGCAAGCCGTAGACCAGATTCCAATTGGAAAGATGTCACGCGTTTCTGTTCATGATGTGGTGAAATGTGACAAAAGGATTGCATTGTAGAGTTAAAGATAATATCAGAATGTCTAATCGGCATGTCTTTAACATGGATGACACGGTGTCAATTGACTTGAAACGACGTTTTTGTTGTCAAAGTTTGGGCATAGCATGACCATTCAATATTAAAAGGAGATATCCATCTCCTTTGTCCATTTTACATCTTCGTTGCTTGTGATACGAAACGTGCTTTCTCCATTCAATTTCTCCTAATCTGTTGAATGGACATTCCAGTATGAGTCACAGGCTGCTGACATTTGATTTACATTTTCATGGTCTGTGGTATGGCCGTCTCGGTTACGTTGGTAACGAATGGCTTTCGTTGTATGTTCAGTTCATCTAAAAATAACAAAAAGGTTTTAATAACCTGTAGGTGATATCAAAACGTTGTAAATTCTAAATTGTAACGAACAATATTTCTTGTTTGTCAATTAACTAAATGTTTTGGGAAACACCAATATTTACCTAACGAAAGCTTAACACGAAGCGAGGCCGTAAATTGTTGCCGGTAACACATATGTCTCATTTTAATAGTCCCAATTTTAATTTCAATTTCGATTCAAAACAAGAATTTCAACCTTATAATTAACCGTTACTTGATTGGTACCTTCTATAATACATGGAGTCGATTTAAGATAATTACGTTCATTATATAATTGGCCAGTTTCGGTATTTCGTTTTTGTCTTTTATAGCTTTTCATCAGTTTCTTTTCAGGTTTAGGGATAGTGCTGACGGGTAGCAGATTAAGGAAGGATGGCATTTTGAGTAACTGTTTAGAATTGATTAATCTTTGAACCGTGTTTTATTTGATAAATGATTATTTTGAATGATGATCAGACTAACAAATATTTACTTCATCCAGATATTTGTTTATTAAATGATAGCGATTATAAAGTTAAACAGATCGCCGTGACGGTTATATGCTAATCTGAGTCAACATACACATTGTATCGTTTGAAATCTATATTTTATTTACTGATTGTTTAAATCGGGATTCATTAATTAGATTGCATGACGTTTAATCACCGTTAAATACTTATGCGTAATAACATTTTCTAACATTAAATCCTAATATAAAAAAAGGTGCAGAAAACCGGAATGAGTTGGCGACATCCTAATGTTTTAGTATAGATATTGAATTTATTTGTAGACGTGGCATCAAAGAAACAATTTTTGGAGTGGGACGTCTGGTTCGCCCGTTTTTAGTATAATGTGACAGGGTGGTGTTTACTGCAGATTGTCCTTGGCAGTATGTTTCAGTGGGGTAGCACTATGAAGTCGGCATCATCACGCAAACACGAAAATGCTGCAGCCTTGCACACTGTGGAGGCCATCCTTAAATTACCTTAGCTGTTGATAGGACGAAATACTAAATCAAGCAAAATATATTCATTTTAGAGATTTGTATCAACTACTTGAAATATGGTTACTATAAACACCCAGATGACCGAGTTATATACAAAAAAGGTAACGGACGTCAGATGGGTTTGATCAAAGTGTTTCTGATTGTTGGTGTAATGCTCCCCTATAGTGTATAATTATAGGTATGGAGACCACGATATGTATTACTTTCAAACAGGTAAGTGAACAATCCTATCATTTAGATCTTAATGAATGTCCTGTATCATTCAATGTGCTTTGTTGTTTGTTTGAGAAACTACATACCTATGCAATTATAATACTTGAGCGTTTATAAGTACCCTAATTCATACCCTAATCCAATATGATCTATCATAATGTATAGGTTAGTAAAAGTGCAATTTGATTTTCCCTTTTACTACCCATGTACTTTGCATATGATTCAATAATACCAGTATAGAATGAATTCAATGAAACCATTATTAAATCATTTCAATAACGGATTGAGGTATACCAAGATGAATTCTTTATCGTGAGTGCGAAATCACTGTTGGAGGGAGGACCATTTAATAATGTGAGTTAGCTTCAATTCTACCAGTATACAATAGCTTCAAATAACCCATGAAAAAAGATAACAATAGCTGGTAGTGCTCATGTACCCTTACGAATACGTAATTGTGACCCACTAAAGTCCAGACCATTTACTAGGTGACTTCAGGTTCAATTGAACGGCCATGATATCTTGACAACTGGGTAGACGAGACGCATGTAATTTTTTTTTTTTTTTTTTTTTTTTCAATTTTGTAATTTCTTCAGAGAGCAAAATCTGTTCAGACAAGCACCAAGGACAACGCAAGGAAAAACTAAAAAAAAACCTCATATAAATAATATGAATATTTCAATGGATTTAGCATGTTAGACAAACTTCATAAGCGGAATATTTATGTATTGAAATATCTCATTATTTTTTTTTCAAATGTTGAAATCTTGGAAAACAGTTAATATTATTTTAGGTTGTGTATTAGAAAAAAAACAAGTACTGATTGAAATGGGGACCATCACAAATGTCCCCAAAACACCATCGCAGTCATACCATTTTGTTCGGTACCCCCTTATAACATGTCTATACCAATTTTCACTTTAATCTGACAATTTCCTAATTTCAACCAATCAAAGGCCTTCATTTCGCTACCGTGGCAACCAAATGTTACCACGTTATTTTGCATCCTTAAAAACCCTCTATGTACCAATTTTATCGAAATTTGAGACCAAAATTCCAAAAAGGGAAATTGGCTCTGGCGGTCATCTTGGATTTCCGATCACGAAAAAGAAGTGTGCATTCCCAGATTTCTCCCCCACCCACCCCCTCCCCCTGTTAAAGAGTATGTCTGTGAATTTTCATGAAGATCCTCCGAGAAGTTTATGCGAAAAGTGAAGGAAACCTCCGCGGCGAAAAAAATGAGAAGAAACAAGAATAATAAGTCCCCAAAACGCCCCCGTAGTCATACCAATGTGTTCGGTATCCCTCAAAACAAACACATTGAAAGCGAATAGTATTGAAATTCGAACCAATCAGATACCAGTAAATGGCAGCTATTGTTAAAACGAGAGCGACCGGTGTCCCATGATGTACCTACATACCAAATTTCATCAAAGTCTGACAATATCTAAATTTGGACCAATCAGAGTCCAGGAAATGGCGGCCATTTTTTAAAATGTGGAAGTGAGGTAACGACAGTATCCGGCGTCCCATCGTGTACCTATACCATATATCATCAATATCGGTCAATATTTAAATTTGGACCAATCAGAGGCCAGGAAATTGTGGCCATTTTGATAAAATGTGAAAGTGAGGTTACGAGAGTGACCGGTATCACATGATGTACCGACAAACCAAATTCATCAAAATCGGAAAATATATTAATTTCAACCAATAAGAGGGTAGAGGGTGACATAATATGATAAGACGAAAACAAAAAATTGAAGCCAGTTGCGAGTTCCGGTTAAGTAAAAAAGAACTGGTTCCGAGTTCCGTTTATCTTAAACGGAACTCGAAACTGGGACCAAAACCAATAAAGCTAATACAAAGTATTTCAGTTTTTCTTAAACGGAACTCGGAACTGGGACCAAAACCAATAAAGCTAATACATAGTATTTCAGTTTTTCTTAAACGGAACTCGGAACTGGGACCAAAACCGATAAAGCTAATACATAGTATTTCAGTTTTTCTTAAACGGAACTCGGAACTGGGACCAAAACCTATAAAGCTAATACATAGTATTTCAGTTTTTCTTAAACGGAACTCGGAACTGGGACCAAAACTCGATAAAGCTAATACATTGCAGTTCCGTTTATGTTAAACGAAACTCGGAACTGGATTTACTCAAGTTTTTAACGCATTCTCGAGAGCTAAGTATCAACTGTATGTCGTTAATTGACTTGATAACTGTACACGTAATTATATTGTTTGATGATACCCATATTACCATTCAAGATACCACAGTGACGGGAAATTGATTTTACTTTTTTTACACAAGTACACACGATACAAAACTTATTTACTTAATGTAGATATAAATGTTGCAACATATGATGAATATGATATTTATAAAAACAGAAAAATGTTATATTGTTCACATTTTTACTATCTAAACATCTATGCCTAAATATGACTCGTACAAAAGAAAGGGAATTATTGAACGGAAAGTGTTATATTAACCCCCTCCCCTTTAAATATTATAAATTATTAAATATTTTTTTGTAATGATTAAAACAAATACCAAGAGTGACTCTTTTAAAATCTTATTAAAAAAACCTCTTTCCTTTACAAAAACATAGAGCTAAATCTCCCCCCCCCCCCCCCCCCCCCTTCCAATTTGTTGTTGAAATCGCCAAAGTAATTTCATCCAGTGTCTTATTCACGTTTGTACCTATATGTATCAGTTTTGTTTACTCTTATGTGTAACTGAGTTCGCCTTTCGAATAAAAAAAATATCCCATCATTACTTTACTAAGTATTTTACCTTTAATATTCATGCCACGCCCATTTCGAATTTTTGAAATATAAAATAAACAAATTGTTCAGAATTTATTTCACAGATAAAGCATTCAAAATACTCTTTCAATAACTTACGAACCATCTACGCCATCTATGAACCTGTTCATTTTTATGACAAATTAGGCCTAGACAGTCGGTGACCTGTTAACGGATATCAATCAAAAATAATTGAAATGTAAGAGAAAAAGCCACAAAAGATGATAAACGGGGTAGGGGTATTATTGATATTAAATACGTTAGATACCAGCCAACAACGTCATTATTGTCAACGCAAAAATATTAAGTTATTCATAAAGAGTTCCTCCCGGTTTAAATGTACTAAAAATTCCAAAGGAATATATTGCTCTATCTATGTAGTATATAATGAAATTAAAGTATGCATAAATCTTTACGTATAATTATATGGCGTCTTTCCTCCGGAGCACATGGGAATTTAGTACACTTGCAAGGGTTTCCACATAATAATATATTTTGAACAATTTTCTAGCCTATCTGCAATTTGCATTCGACATTGAGAGGCGATGCAATTTAAATGCACACATATTCCACTCCTGGCTTGTGGTTACATCACTTAAACCAATGACAGTTAAATTTCCCTGGTAGAAACAGTCATTATACCGGTTACTTACGAGTATCTATATACAATAATTCCAAATTTTGCCATTTTTTACATTTCCAGTTGACAACCAATCTGTATCGGAATAAAACATGTCGCCATTGTTGTTTTTATTCCATGCATCTGATTTCAATTAAAGGAATTATACACAATGTGAACAATTCATAACATTTCAGAACAGGTGCATATAAATGCTAGTGACTTTTATCATTATACACCTTCCCCTGCATGTTAGGGTTGGGGATGGGGGTGGGAATATACTGGAATCAGGTTGTCTGTCTGTCCGTCTAAAAACAAATTCGCAATGACTCTTTTACTATCCAATAAAACTGTGAAGGTATGGTTACAGGATGAACTTGAAGTATGTATAAAAAATTGAAATCAAAAACAAAATGGCCACCGGAGATGACTTCTGGTCAATATTAAGATATTGTCTGATTTCGATGACATTAAGCATGTAGGAGTAGTATTGCACTTCAAAAACAAAAGCGGTGTATTATTAAGCATTGTCCAATTTTCATGACATGTGCTAAATAGATTCACCATGGAACACTGGTTACTTTTGCAACCTCAAATTCGCATTTTTAGAAAAGGGCCGCCATTTACTTGCCTTTGATTTGTCGACATTTACATAATGTTCGGTTTTAATGAAAATAAGGGACTGATAACTCAACTTAATTGGTTTTGTTGCCATAGTAACAACACGGAAGACTGATTGGTCGAAATTTAAAATTGTCCACTGTTAATGAAAATTTGTGTATAGGGATATAAGGGAATGAGAGTTCAACCGTGTTAATTTCATTGTTGTACACATGATTTCGTTGTCGGCGGCGGTTGGGGAAGGGGGGGGGGGGGGATGAAGAGGGAAATAGTGCATAACAACAATTATTTATGTTGACGATAGAGTAATGATCTGACGATATTTAAACCCATTCAGGTAGAGAACATGCACGCTTTAACTAAATTACCAACATAAATAAAACTTACTGTTATCCCAAAGTTTCCATTCTGTAGCTTTCGGATTCTTCGGCCTGAAATTGTGTAATGGTATATTTATGTATGCCATAGATTAAAAAGTTATAATAATAGTATAATATTGTAAATATAGGTCGCAACTTTTTGTTGGTAGTCTGACTGTGCAATGTCAGTAAAACACGACCGTTTTAATCTACATTTGATGTACCATTTCCTCAATTATATTTCAACTTTTACCATTTAGCAATATTTCTATTTCATTGCTTTCTGATATTACAATGTGAGAGTTTGATTTGATCTCAGAACATATTCTGCGAATTGCTGTATCATAACTATGTAAGTCGTGTTATACTTCTGAACAAATATGTAAAGCTAATTACATTCGGATGTCTCCTGTCTTTAAAAAGATGGTTTTTAATTGCATTATTCGTAAGAGGTGACTAAATTTGGGTCATTTTATCTTCCTTTTCATTCTCTACAATGATATCTCTTTCTGTCAGTCTTCACTTATGCCTTTGGGTTAAAGCGGCAATAGCTTTTCTTTAATTGCTTAGACATATCATAGCATTATATATAATAATATATATAAACAGGAAAGGCTACTTACGTCACGATAACACGATTAGGTGTTCTTTTCGGGCATTTACACATCTTGCTGCAGTCTCTGTGAAAAATCAAATGACGAGGTTTACACCAAGAATACTATTTATAAGTTAACTTAGGACTGGTATACAGACATACTGCGCACAATACTACTAATATCGTGCTGTATTGCATAACATAGCTTTACCCCATTGCTTTACCATGCTGTATATAATAACATTTAAAGGTACGGGTAACTTGTGTTTCTTTTTTACAACAAAACAGTATGTTAAATAAAGTATTACAGCATGTTTCAGCATAACATATGATACTTCGAATATTTTCATACAGACATAAGACTATATTTTCCCTTTACTAAAACTACTCTGCGATACGCTTTCGTTAAGCCTCCCTCGCGCGTCTACGCCATTTCCGAATTCCTGACATAGATATAAGCATTGCCTGGCACCATGCCGACGGGAACTATTGATATATCTATCACACTTACGTTGGACATTTCAATCCAGAGCAACAACCTGCGTTTCTGAGCAACAAACACAGCAATAACATGAGTCCCAACAGCGCTAGAGCCACCAGAGACGCTATAAGTGCGATGTTTTCCACTGTCCAAAAGTCCGTCGGAGCCAGTGTGGTAGTGGTCGTGGTGGGCGTGGTAGTGGTCCGATACCTATATACAATATCAACATACGTAGTTCCGGTCAGTGGCGGAATTCCATGGTCCACAGCTGTCACATAAAACCGATGTGTTGTACCGTATTCGAAGGTCAGATCTGTAAGTAATATGATCTGGCCATTTTTGGCGAGTTTGTAATACGGCTCGCCGGTAGAAGAAGTTCCAGTATATTCTATTTCAGCATTGTTTCCCGAGTCCCGGTCGCTGGCGTTCATGGTCCAGATAATGTTCCCAGGGCTATGGAGTTGATTCGCTTCCACTACATAACCTCCTGCGTTGAAGTCAGGTATGTTGTCGTTGATGTCTCTGATGAATATTGACACGGTTGCCGTCCCTGTAACGGATAAAAACACAGGTAATAAAATAATTCAGGAATAATATATTAACTATTAGATTGAAAGACTAAATATTTTCCTCCGAGATAATACACACATCTTAACAGAAGATAATTAAGCCTAAACAAATAATTCCTATTGTTTTATATAACAGCTACAAATTAGGTCACTCAGATGAATTCTCTAAACTTAAGTGTTTTCGTCAGAATTAATGCCCCTCCCCAAATCATATTCATACAATAAATTATTTACAAGCAATTAGTACTTCATTCGCTGTTCAATATCAACCACAGTATTTCATTTGTAGCCTTCCTCTATATCAAAATGGAAATACATTTTATCATACGACCGTGCAATGGTGTTAAAGGGCCCTAAAACCATACCACTACCACATGAAATATATGTATATGTGATGAACTAAGTCCTCCAATATAACTCTTCTCGTTTAGCCTTTAGTTGATCGTTCTTCCCCATAATGAAGGCATTGGGGTTTGTACCCTGGAAGAAATATACAGAAATCCAAAAATATGGTAGTTTTCACTCCTCACGCTCAACAGTTTTAGGAGTTCGCCCATAGTCAGTATAATTTGACCAGATTAGCTGTCCAGCTGGGTGTCTACGGCATCATGCTTAGTGAGGTATCACCATAAAGTCAGCATCAACAACCATACACATATACAGCTCGAAAACAGAGGGGACCGTCCTTTAATGACCACAGCTGTTTATAGGACGTTTAACAACACAAACCATACAACACTCCCGAAAAATGTACAATGTAGGATATTTTGTGCCGTCACAATAAAAACATCACTCATTGGTAACTCACGGACGTGCTATGTATCGTTTTAGTTGACATGTGTTAGTAACATTCTGTTTAGTTTGGGGTATTTACTTATATCCTGAAACAATTCATTTACCGGTCAGAGAGTATGTGTCTGTACATTGGATGACAATCGTCGCGTTCTGTGGGTGGTTGCCGCTGTCGAAATCATAATCCACGGCAAATGTGAGGATGCCGCTATTCTGATCAATGGCAAATAGATGCGAGTCTGTTCCGCTTATAATTGTATACATATGGGAATCTGGATTATCCGGATCAGTTATGGAGAATCCAAGATTAATGGACGGATATCCAATCTGGAAATATGAATGTTTTTATTGTTATTATCATTATGGTATCATATTAATATTGGCGACCCTGCTCCTTATTTAAGAAATAATTGTTATTTTTTGTTGTTCACTGGTGTATGAACGGCATTTTATGACAGATATTTTAAATGACGCGCTACGCGCGTCATAGTGAAATATCTGTCAAAAAATGCCGTTCATACACCAATGAACAACAAAAAATAACAATTATTTCTTATATTTACATTTCAAAATTATTTTTCAACGTAATCTTTGAAAACAATCATAAGAAACAGTATTCTACGTTCGTTATACGTAGTGACGAAACAGCTGAATGATCGATGTAGCAGCGAAACAGATAGTTGCAATTTGGCGGGAAAGGTAATCAAGTACACAAGTTCAATTTTACAATTATTAACAAGTTTTAAAGTTGATAAAACATGATTTCATGTGTAATCAAACGCGATTTTATATTCACACTTATGCATTCTACGTGGCACCGTCAACAATGTACTGTATGTATTCATACGCGACAGGTTAATTGTTCACCTAGGAATGAACGCTAATTTTGTTAGTACCTTCATATAGAGAACACACAGTGGAAATGTAAATATTAAAAAATGTGCCAACTGTTCAAAAGATCTTAGCGTCGATAAATGTATATCCACATTTGATTCCGTAATTGCAAAAACACAATATCCAATTTGTACGTACCCCTCCTTCGTCAACGGAGTATTCATAAAGTGTCTTGTCGAAGTTGCATTTCTCCCCCTTCTCTAGTACTATAATCTGTAGGTGGTACGGACCTGTTGTGTGTATACCGTCCGTAACATAGAAGTCAAGCGTGTATGTGACCTGGCCTTCATAATTAAAACTTTTGCGATGCGCTAGCGACAGCACGTCTGCAACAGATATTCATGTTTGTTTATTTAATTTGTACAAAAGTATATTAGTCATCAAATAATTCAGGTATGCTTTGTATTCAATGCTTTTGGTATGAATATTGTCATTTTGACACATTTTAATGATAGGAATTTGAAAATTATTCCATACTTACTATTTGTCAAGTTAAACAAGGCAGCATCGGTAGCAGGTGTGGTGTCAAATGTCACATATTGAGTCTGTCCGCTGTCCGGGTCATTTACATTCAGGGTATATAATACAGTGCGAGAGGCGGTAGTTTCCGAAAATGAAACGGAAGTGACAGAATTGAGAGCGAGGTTGGTAATGGTTGGCTCTGTGTTGAGGTCTACAACAAAGACATTTTACACGTGTAAATATCGTTAGCTATTTCACTTCCCTGCTCAAAATCAAAAGAAATAAATATTGCTCCTTAAATATTTCACTTCGCTGTTCAAAATTTAAAAGATCCATATTGCTCGTTAAATATTTCACTTCGCTGTTCAAAATTCAAAATTGCTTGGTAAATCATTCATTTATCAACATTTTGCGTCACTAACGAGCCCTTGAAGGTTGAGACAGCTGTATAGTGGAGTTTAATTAATGCTGACTCTATTGTATCTAGCTCTTAATTTGTATTGGAATTTGCTATATCTTGGGTGCCGTTTGTGTAATCCGAAGAAAAGCATTTCTTTTTCTGGCCATTTGTATATCAGTTTATATCTATGTCCATGCTCCCTGTACAAACAGGAAATTTCTAAGACATAATTTCTAAGTTTAGTGATGAAATATTTGTTACAGAAATGTACGAACTAGTGAGAGAGAGGCTGAGTAGCGCTGAGGTAGAGAGTTTGTTGTCCGTAGCGGTCACATTAAACACGTATACACTTGTTAACTCTGTTTGTAGATTCCTGGTTGCTGTTATTACTCCAGTTGCTGAAACGATAAACAAGAATATTAATACAATAAGTTGATGCAAACATAAAGTACGGGATATTAAAAAAAATCGTATCCAGGGCTCGACAAGCGAACCCTCGCAATCAGAGTACATCCTAACAGTAGCCCTAACAGTATTTCCCACAATAACTAAGTTAGGAAGATTATCTTATATAGTACGTATTCTCTACAAAAGCAATCTGATACATGACATGCTGTCTATAGTTCAAAGTTGACCAGACACGACCGCCTGGTAACGGTTTCCTTGGGATTACCCTTACCTTTATCTTCTCCAAGGAAACGTCAGCTTGATAATTGTTTTTACCTGCCTTTTTCATTGAAACATACATGACTTTTCCTTGAAAAAGGATTTACAATTTCCCCCTTATCCCCACATGGTTTATAAAACATATGTTAAACTAATAATAACTAAATTTCTGATTATTTTTCACAACTCATATTCTGCTTGGAATGCATTAAGATTTTCATATCATTATTATTCCATATTTTTGAAGTGTTCATGCTATTAAAGTGCAAAAACTCTGTTCGAAATAATGGGGTAATCTCTTGGCTTACTGTTTGGTCAAGAACGAATGGTTTGCTCTCTTTTATCAATCGTTATAATTATTGTTTTCATATATAGACATATACCACTAGACCAACCGTTGATGATTCGTCAGTTTGTTAGTACAACGTCATCGCTACCTTTGTTGATAGTAAAACTATCGGTGGTCGGGGTGGCCTCCATGCTGAAGTAGACCTGATCCAGATCTGCGTCAGTAGCAGTTACGGTGAAAATACTGGTGTATATAGCCGTGTTCAATGCGTCTTGATCGGGCGAAACAGCCCCTGTCAACACCGACAACATATGTTAGTATATCACCCTATAATTTAGAATATTGGTCCAATCCTCCATAATTTCATATAATCGTACACGCCTTCATTAAATGCTACATTGGTTAAACATTCCATTTTAATATCAGGTATATTGAAATACCCATTGGCTACCCTGTATGAGTTACGTACTATCGCAAACACTAGAATACCGCAGGCTCCCAAAACACATACGCTGCATGCATACATGTGGCACATCGGTAATAAAAAGAAAAGAAAGCACAGACATTCAGAGCAGTAAGACAATGAAAGGAAAGAGCTATCGATAGGATGTTGAATAATACTAAACCAAACTAAATTAATCGACATATTAGTATACCAATTAATTACCTGGTAAATTGGTAAACTCTGGTGGACGATTTTCGATGACATCTACGGTAAGGACAGCTGTCCCTGAGGCCCCCGACGGGGAGTCGACGCAGGTGAATGTGACATTGTATAATGGTGATATGTTGTGATTAAATCCGGGGTTGGACAGGATATAGAGTTGGTAAACTGTAAATAAACATATTATCCTGCTATATTCAGAGGAAACTATGGTGAAACTTTAACAATTGAGGCTGGTTCATTCTTAACAGTATATTTCTAAACGAATACAAAGATAATGATAATAACATCATACGGGTAGTTTTCGATGATTTCTATCCGGCGGACTCAGTCAGCCCTACTGTGATAAGGGACTGTTTTATTGACGTTCCGTCACATTACTTCCATAACTCTCACTCATAGTCTATGATGATCAACCATAGTATATTACGTTCAACCACGTCACTGTCGTGAAATTCAGTTACATGATATCGGTCATATAAAATCTGTCTACTTAAAAATAATTCAAATGACAGAAATGACAGCAAGACTAACACGAACGTTCTTGATTATCCAAGATTCTGACTTAAATTCCATAACGCAATCTCGTAATGTGGTATTCTTACTGTGAGTAAAAAACGCTAGCTCATGATCCATAATCATGCAAAACAGTCCAAAAGGCTATCATTCTTGAGCCATCACCCTTACCCACAGTTCAAAGCTCTCACTCATGATCCATATCCCTGACCAAGTCAAACACGCTCTCTCGGGACCTATACTACAGTCGAACACGTTCACTCTTTACTATAACCATGACACACAGCCGACAACGCTCACTGATGATCCATAATCCTGACCCAATCAACAGCGCTCACTCATAATCCATAAACCTGACCATGTCAAAAACGCTGACTCTCACTCCAAAAACGCTCACTCTTGATCCATAACCCTGACACACAGACCAAAACGCTCAGTCATTACCAATAACATAAAATACAGTCAAAACCGCTCACGCAACCTCCCAAAACATACATACGCACTCACCACACGCATGCATGTCGCACGCACAGGAGGCCGTCCTTAAATTACCTTAGCTGTTAATGGGACGTTAAACAAAATAAACAAAACAAAACAAAACCAAGCTCACTCATGATCTACAACCCTGACACACAGCCAAAACCGCTCACTCATGATCCATAACGCTATCCCATAGTCCAAAACGCCCCATAATCCTGACCCACAGACCAAAACGCCCACACATGATCCACAACTCTGACCCAATCAACAGCGCTCACTCATAATCAATTACCTTGACCATGTCTAAAACACTGACTCTTCATCCAAAACCCTGTCCCAGTCTAAAACGCCAACTCATGGCCCATACCCCTGACCAACAGTCCAAAACGCCCAATCTTGATCCATAACCCTGAAACACATCCAAAAACGCTCACTCATGAACCATAAGGCTGACGTAAAGTCCAAAACGCTCACTCATTATTTACAACACTGACCAGCAGTCAAAAACGCTCACTCATGATCCATAATCCTTATCCACAGACCAAAACGCCCACCCATTATCCAAAACCCTGACCCAATCACCAGCGCTCAATCATAATCCATAAACCTGACCAAGTCTAAAACACTGACTCTTCATCCAAAACCCTGTCCCACAGTCCAAAACGCCAACTCATGACCCATACCCCTGACCAACAGTCCAAAACGCCCACTCTTGATCCATAACCCTGAAACACATCCAAAAACGCTCACTCATGAACCAAAAGGCTGACGTAAAGTCCAAAACGCTCACTCATTATTTACAACACTGACCAGCAGTCAAAAACGCTCACTCATGATCCATAATCCTTATCCACAGACCAAAACGCCCACCCATTATCCAAAACCCTGACCCAATCACCAGCGCTTAATCATAATCCATAAACCTGACCAAGTCTAAAACACTGACTCTTCATCCAAAACCCTGTCCCACTGTCAAAAAAGCCAACTCATGGCCCATGCCCTGACCAACAGTCCAAAACGCCCACTCTTGATCTATAAACCTGACACACAGTCCAAAATGTCACTCATGATCCACAGCGCTGACGTATATTGCAAAATGCTCACTCTTGATTTTTAACCCTGACCAGCAGTCAAACACTCACTCTTTATTTTTAACCCTGACCAGCAGTCAAAAACGCTCACTCATTATCTATAACCCTGGCTATCTGTCAAAAACGTTCCGGACCTTATAGTTAGAAGAGCTAAGTTATATCACGCCAACCTATGGTGCATACACACTCAATTCGTCCTTAACGCGTTCCCCTTTCTCAAAGTCAAGGTGACAAATACATACCTAATGCTGGCACTGTCTTTTCATAAAGCATGCGCTTATTTTCGCGTATTTAATAACCGGAAGTTTCAGGCAAGTTATCTCATATTCGGAAGTGATTAGTGACTGCGATGGTGTAAGTACCTACCTCCAGTGGTGCTATTCTTTCTGAGGTCGAAAGCTGAACTGGCTGGAGCTACAGAAATACTACAGATAAACACGTTTGACTCTGCGTCTGTCACAGAAAGGGCCCAAATCTCAATCTCAGCTGCCTGATTCTCGGAGACAGAGTAAACGTCCGGTAACCCTGTGAATGCTGGAGCTGTATTTCCGGCCACGTCGGCGTACATAATTGCTGAACTGGTACCTCCATTATCATCAGAGCACGTGATAGTTAGCACGTGCTGCGTCGCTACCGCAGTGCTCAGCTGTAGGTTAGCATCGTTATCCAGATGGACTTTGTATTCTAGAAGATTAAAGTAGAACTGTCAACAACAAGTAATAAAGAGTTCATTTTGCTACTTTATATGTATTCAAAGAATATCCGGTATGAATTAATTTCAGTATATCGGCCTTGTTTATAGACGAATATCAAACGATATTAAGCTACAGTACCCGGAATAGATACATCCTGAACGATGGAAAAAGGACCGGTCGGCGTTGACGTCACGCTACACGTGATAGGGTCCCCTTCAGGGTCAGTAACAGCTAAAGTATGCAAATCCCGCCCGACAGTCTCGGTCTCGTCGACATTCACCGTGACCGGAAGTCCTGTGATCACCGGGTCGCCATTAGGAGACACATTGACGGTGAGTGTTCCGGTCGAGGAGCCCCAATTGTCTGAACAGACGATTGGGATCGTATACTGGGGAGTAGTAGCCTGGTCTAGTCCAGCACCAGCATCGACGTACACTGGAAATAATTTAAATCTGGTGACTTGCGCAAAGCTTAGATAGGAGAGATAAAAAAAAAAATCGTAAAGGAAATTTAGAAGAGGTAGTAAGATGAAATTTTGCTATCAATTTCCTTTACACATTTTTGGCCATATACACAACACGCAGGTTGATTTTAACATACTCTTGCAGCAGTATCAATATTAAGGTATGTGGTAAATCCGAAAAAAAAAACGAAATCAATTATAGAAAATATAAAATTGATGAAATATAAGTCATTAGCAAAAGTTAAGCCTATTTACAGAAAAAAGCTTCAATAGAAAGGGAAATTGCTCCACGAACTTAAGTAAACCACATGGTACAAAATGCTTAACTGAATGAGCATACATAACAAAATGCACAAAAGAATCCCTATCCACCGAGTGAACGTAGGGTAAATGTTTGTATCTCCGATAAATAGTATTTAAATATAAAGATGTCTTATATACTTCGCTCTACTAGTATTTCAGTGTTAATCTACATTGCACTCACAGAAGCATCGATACATTTTAGAATAAATTGTTATGTCTTAACCTGGAGTGGCTTAATCATATACTATACCCATTGTATATCCGACCAAATTAATAAAGTGTATGAAATATATCTATCTTGCTAGTACAAGGTTGTCAAAAAGTACTTGCGCTGATGAAGGAGATATGTTTTCCTCTAAACAGTGATTGTTATGCATGTATGTGTATTGTAGTACCCTACAATATGATACATTCCACTGCTAAGATAACAAATGGTAGAATTTACTTGAGTTCTACATCTTAGCAGCTTAAAGGGACCGATCATGGGCTGGGTACATCACACGATTGCAATTTACCTACCATAAGTACCGTGCAGAATGCTGAAAGGCGCTGATGCGGGTGTCGTAGTTCCGATAAAGCACGAGAATGAATCTGTATCAGTCACAGATATGTTGTGTACAAGAGTGGAAACAGTGATACCCTCCTTGACTGTTACGGAAGTTGGCATACCGGAAATGGTAGGGGGCGTGTTGGGCAGTATATCAACAGGTGATGGTGGAGGTAGCAGCGTTACCGTGTTGGTCTGTACATACAATATTCAATGTGTACTGAGGTACTGTATCATACTCAAAACCTGGGTTCGTGGATAGGTATAAGTTGTAGGCTGAAGAAAACAAAAACAAAGTAATCTTATTGAAGAGCCGAAAGAATACGGAGCTTTGAATGAAGCTATACGTCTCAAAATCAATAAAACAAGGACAAAATTTGAAATACAAAAAATGTATATATTTACATACATCACATTTAAACAAAACAAAAAAAAACCAAAGGATTAAAGGCCAGGTGTGTCTGAGGCGTAAGCGTCTTCTTCAAAGAGCATAATTAACTTCATAGTTAATTAGCCAGGCAGTGAATTTCTACCAAACATTCATTCGTTCGTTGTTAGCATGCATGACTTGATACCCTATTTATCTTAACGGTAGGGATAATATCTACAAAATATACCATAGAACTAGCTGAGCAATCATTATTTTAGATTTCAAGATCCTGTTAGCATATCAAATGTCTAATCTTATATTTACCCAGGAAGTAATCTTGTAAAAATTATAAAAAAAAATAATTTCCAGTTTATTTAGACTGAAAGTCAATTATTCTTTTTACGAACGGGTCAGAAAGAAAGCAGTTGGATGTTTAATGACATATTTATCGTTTCAAACCTACAGAGGACCAAATACATATTTTCAGAGACATTTCGACAGGTCAGCGTTAGCAAAAATAACGTTTTGTAATGAAATGTTTTCAAATCGTTCGTGTCGTTTGTACAATCGTTCAAAGTAGCGGTCATATAGCAGAAATAACATGTGCTAATTCAATCAAAATCTTTTTGTAATTTTCATATCTGAATGTAGTTATATAGTCATATATAATTATGTCTTTGAAGAAGAATATTTACTCTTTAATTGAAATAATTGAAAACTAAACACGTGAACAGTTCAAAGAACATCAAATACAAAAGAAGTTCAGGGGGCACTCCATGGATCTTATATAATGTAAATTAATGACTCAAAACCCGATAGATTTAAAGTGTTTTTTATGTATTTATTATCTATGCCCATGTGTAGAAGATTTCTATTTATTTTTTTCCTTGTCAGTCCTAGTGATTATCTTATGTGTCTGATGCCTTGGTCTACTTTTCTAACTGTCCTATTCAAACCCATATTGTCAGCCTTCCTAAACTGGCGACTGTTATATGATATACATTTCACATACCATACATATTAGACTGAACTTCCCTAACTGATATAAACAACTGTTATCACCTAACCAAATAGCCTCTATATTATCAATATACTACGTCTTTTGGATACTACTTCACATCACATAAAAGAAAAATGAAAGAAAGCTAATTCGCTGAGTCAATAATTGAATTAATGCATCATTCAGATAGGTTGGTGCATTTATTCAAATTGTTGATAAAAATCATAAGGCAAGTATATTTACATAAGCGAACGGAACTCTTATATGATAATGGGTTGGGTTGGGTTACATGCATTAGCAAAACGAAACCAATTTTAAGATCCAAGGACATACTAACTTACATAATGATACAATACCGATGGTGATTGGATGAGAGTTGTAGTGACACATTGTACTCTGTTTTCCAAAATGGAATGGAAGAATCTTTTTTTAGTCAAGAGGTATTTTTTTTATAAATCTACGAAATAAAAAGAACAAGATTGTTTTGTGTCGGGTGTGTGCTTAAGGAAGGCTAATGATATAACACCACAAGAAAGGAAGGAGGAACAATAGGTAATAGTACAATAAGATTTTCTGTTTGATGACATAAACAGAATTAAACAAATAGAAAGGTAATAATAGACCTTTAGTTACTTATTTTTCTTTATTTGATTTGCCTAGTCACTGTGTTACCATTTGTGTATGCACACGTTAGTTGGTTATCGACAATATGTCGGTGGAAAAGGCGTCATACTACACAATGCACTACGATCACTGTGATACTTTTTATACAAAACGAGGGTGCTTTTAACCATGTCAACCAAATTAACACGAATTCCATTTTTTTCGAAGATGAAATATAATCTAGTTATGCTCGAATCTCCCTGAATGTCAATCAAAGACAAAATATACGCAGCTTCAGGAAAAATACATATCGTGACATAGATATATAGATAATATCTAACAATGTTTTCAGTAACACCAAATATATTGCACGAGTGTGGCTAATATTTTGATATTTTTTACGAGTGCTTTTCGCACTTAAATATATTATCCACACGAGTGAAATATATTTTGTATTGCTGAAGATATTACTAGATATTCTGCTTATTACATTTAATAGCAAAATATACCGCGGCAGCTCAATTTCTCCAATGATTCATTGCAGTTCCGTCAATGGCTCTCAAATGTACGCCAAATCGTGAAGTTATGTATTCTATATTGCAATATGACGTCATATAAGATGACAGACAGCTATATGCAAATCTTAGTTTTCCCCATTGTCCTTTGTAAGTAGCGATTTGTCAAATAAGAAAAAGTGATATTTTGAAAAACTTTCACTTTGATAGAATTTTGTTTTCGATATTTCACTGGTAAACATGAACTACACATTGATATTAATTTGTATAAGAAATATTCAAGATAACTTTGATGTGTTGGTGTCAATACCAGAGAATCTGGCGTGTATATGTAAATAAATCTTTGGAAAATAACCTTGAATTAATTACGAGTGTTCGTTAAGTAGGAAAATCAAACAACAACAATAATGATGCAGACCGAGTGTCTACGGGAACCATAAATTCCTATTGCTAATCATAACAGCAACATTTATCCTGATGTAACAATATCTTTATTATATATTATCACATTTGAATGGTAAAACATACATGAGTTATCTAACGTGATTTTTTGATATTTTTTTTTTAATTTCGTTTAATGTCACTTTGCTGTTTAAATTGTCCTAATCCGATTTCCTCTGTTGTGATATCTTTGATATGATTATTAACATTTGTTTGTGAGTTTTAGATCACCACAAAGTAATAGTAATTATCTATCAGAGGAAAAATAAAATAATATACATACTAGTATGAACAGGTATCATATTTTTCATTAAGTTTCAGCTTTAGTTAAAGTAAATTATTTTGAAATGGGTTTTTTTAAGTTGTCGAGGTCTGGTGTGCTCAGATGTGATGATTCGTCTGTCTGCAACTTTTTAGGACACACGTCATTCCAGTGGAAGTACCGAGGTCGCAAGAGTATGTCAATTGCTTTGTTTGAACAAAACTCAACAAAGTGTTCAATTGACACAAAAAGACGCATTAACACCGACGTAATGAAAGTTTTCTCTAATTTCTACGGGTCAATTCGCTTACTTATTTACGTGATGAATAATCAATTTCACGCAGACAAAAGGCGTTAGATCATCATTGTTATCCCCGATAATGATATATTACAAAGTCCCTTTGGTATCCGAATTGCACTCTATACATTTACCGGACTGTGATTTTAACAAGGCAAATAAGACACTATTCAACCAACCTATGATAGTGTCAAACATATTTCTATATGAAGATATACAAAGTCACGAATGACGATCTCAACCCCCTACTCATACCTAGTTATATCATTATTGCTTTAATTAATAGGGATCGTCAAAAAATGAAGGACATACGCACCAAAGCAAATTATGTACATTTTCATTTCATTGCCCTTTTCATATAGATAAGTTCTTCCAGAACCTTTGAATTGTTGTAAGCTCTATTTGTTTAAAACTAAAAAAAAAAGTATACTAAGAAAATAAGATATTAGTAAATATATGAGTTTTAACATGATTACAATATTAATCTGTTAGTTTATAATCACAATTATATCGCGCGCTTCCATTTGGGCCCAGTTGTTCAAAAGGTGATTAGGCTAATCACATTTAACAACATTTTTAAAATCCTGATATAATTTATAGTACAAATAGCTTGACAAAATTTTGAAACTCTGAAATTCTTAATTCACTTCTAACTGACACAATTTAAAGCTGACACACTCACAGGTTTTGCAACAAATAAGAAATGAAATTTTCATTAATCAAGTGATTAAGCTAATTGCCTTTTGACAATTGAGCCCTGGACCAGAAGCGTGAATAATATAGGTTGATATAACTTGTTTCACAATAGTTGTAAAATGAATAAAATTAATTTAATAACATTTATATTTACAAAATATTGTATGTAGCAACAAAGAAAGCTGAACTAAACAGATTTATTAAAGATAATTATATAGTTTATTATTGATCAGAGTTGTCAAATACTCGCTTAATAACTTACTTCCTGAATTATCGATAAGGGCAAAACCTGTGACAGCCGGCGTAAGGGCACAATTGTAGGTTTCCCCTTCCGGTTCTGTTACTGTTAAAGTTAGCAAACTGTCTGCTACAGCAGTCGATCCTACTGCACTTTCCCCCAGATTCACAAAGGCAGGCAAATTGTCCAAGGAAGGATTATTGTTACTGGTGACATCGACAGTAAGAACTGCGGATGTTGTATCAGTTGAGTCGGAGCAGGAAACAGTGACAGTGAAGGTTGTGACTCCAGCGGCGGCGATAGCAGTGTTAGAATTGGCGTCCAAATAGACCTTGTATTCTAAAATTGAATAAAATTGAAATTATTTTAACAAAAACATTTCATATTGATTTTACCACTTAGAATAAAACTATAAATGTACATTGAACATATTACAGTGGTTAGCATATTATAGCGCCTTTCACTCCTGAAACATTGCATTAAGTCATGATTGCCCTAAATACATGTCTATGTGTTATTCATAAAGAAAATATAAGAATGCGCTTATTCTTCATTTCGCCTATTTGTCATGATTCGGAAATGCGCGAAAATTTTAGTGCACCAAAATGAATAGGTTGACAGTAATGGAAATAAAATAGATTTTTTGAAACATATGATTGGTGATATGTCACTTGTAATATCTTATAATCAATTGCATGATCGTAGGAGGCGACTTTTCTCTTCTTTCTGAACAACTTTCTTCTTTCTAATGTCTCCCTTGACAATGCCTCACTTTTGGCCTTTAGTTGAGCGTTCGCCGCTGTGAGGAAGGCTTTGGGTTCTGTCCCCTGGTCGAGACATACCAGTCTTTAAAAATGGCAGTTGCTACACCTGCTTAGCGCTCAGCATATTTGGAGTTGGCCGACTGGTTCGCCCGTTGTCAGTATAATGTGACCGGGTGGGGTGTCCTGCTGGGTGTCTTCGGCAGTATGCTTCAGTGAGGTAGCACTATAAATCGGAAAAAGTTCCGGCCTACCACAAGGAGGCTTAACACAAACATACCGCAGCCTCCCAAAACAAACATACGCACTCACCACACGCATGCATGTCGCACGCACGGGAGGCCGTCCTTAAATGACCTTAGCTGTTAATAGGACGTTAAACAAAATAAACCAAACCAAACCAACCATTTGTTTACAATATCAGCTTGACAAATCGATGACACCAAGGCCGATTTGTTAAAAAAGTGATTAATTTAATTACTGGATTAGTGAAAATCTAATTTATCCGTTACGTCAAAATCTGAGAGTGTGTTTTTCTTTAAATGAGCGGGTTAGAAGAAAGATATAAGTGTAATAGGCTCATAAAAAATTTTCAAGATTGATTTATCAGAAAGGATTTGATCAGGGTTTTGAAATTGTTGCTAAACTGTGATTAGCCTAGTCACCTTTTGAACACCTGGACCCTGGGGTGTTAATTACGGAAGCATTACCTGGAATGGATACATCCTGGACCATGGAAAATGGACCGTTAGGAACTGACGTTACACTACATGTAACGGTTTGTCCATCCAAGTCTGTAACAGTGACTGTCTGTAGAGACCTTGATGCTGTTTCAATGTCGGAAACAGAGACTGTGGCCGGAAGTCCAGTTATCACCGGGGCGTTATTAGGTGTGACGGTGACTTGTAACACACCACTTGATTGGCCGTATGGGTCAGAACACATGATAGTGATACTATAAGATGGCGTTGCTGCCTGGTCTAATGAAGGATTATCGTTCAGATGAACTGTATAAACTGCAAGATGAACAATAATAGTTCATTAATAAGTAATCGCAAAAATTCAACGCGGAAATCGCTAAAATATTACTATACAAGTAGCTGAAATGTGAACGTTAAGCTAAGAAAATAATGTGGGCGAGAGTTGTTCACTGACTTACCTGCACCACTTAATTTTAGGTTGAAGGGGAAAGTGTTTGGAGAAATGGAACATATGAATGTGTTCGATTCAGCGTCGGAAACAGAGATGGTGTATACAAGTCTTGTGACAGTTTCCCCTTCTAGTACATTCACAAAGGCTGGCATACCAGCAATAGTTGGAGACGTGTTGGGTAGTATGTTGACGATGATGTCACCGGTTCCGGTCTCTGAGTTGGAGTCGGTACATGTTATAGTTACTGTATAGAGACTCACTGTGTCGGATTCGAAGTTAGGGTTCGATGTCATGAAAAAATTATAATCTGAAAATATATATCAATAATAACTGGTATTATTTTAGAAAAGAAAATGCCTACCAACGCATTCGTACATGGTATTTCAACAGAATATAGAGATATACCGTTTTATAAATAAAAACATTTATGATATTCTAATTGAAAAGCTGAGAATGAATAGCCATCACTGCCTTCACAAAGTCGCCAAATAGAGATTGCTAAAATATTATAAGAATTATATATCATGTTCCAAAACTACATAATTATATTAATAGCTGCTAAGTGTTGTAACCAGGTTTCTTTGAGTTGGTCTACGGTTTTCAATACCTGAAAGGCTGTCGTGTGTGCCATATATACACGACACAAACATATAAATAAACAAAATATGAATGGTCCCTTAGTTTACCAGATAATTTTTCCTCAACACAGCCATCTGATGGAATAAGTTCAGAAGAGTAACTGAGTAAGATGATACAGGCTTCATGACTAATACACCGTAGAAACTTACCGGAACCATCATATGTGAGTGTGAAAGCAGTGACTGAAGGGACAACTCCGGAGACCTGACAACTGAAGGCGTTTCCCTCTGGGTCACTTATACTGAGGGGTGACACTGGCAATAAAGGTGTGGTTGTCGACCCCACGTCACTCTCCTTGATGGAGACCGAGTTTGGCAGACTGTGTAGGACGGGTGGCTGGAAAGTATGAGTTCAAAGTCATAATTTAGCCTTAAGCATAGAAAGGTTCTTACAGAAGTATCATAAGGGTATATTTGTAAGGCAACTGATTAAATTCGTATGAAACAGATGATAGCGAATTATATGAGTTTTATCATTCTAAATTCATCATATAGGATATTGAGGTATTATACTATTTTATATTAATTCATAAATGTGGAAGACAAATTAATCGGAGGCAGATATTTTGTGGCACCATTTTAATGCATTACGTACATGTAATGTCGTCGTTGTGACGTCACAATAGAATTATGAAAGGCGCAGCCAATGACAAGAGTAGTAATATATTACAAAAAAAATGATTAGGGCCAATATTGTGACAATATAAGGTATTGCATTTTAGATTAGGGCAAGTACATGTACGTCTATATTATCTAAGAGGTATGCTTACATAATATGTTGTTATATAGTGTAAATGGTTATGTAAATTTCATTAATTTTTGTCTTCCTTTTTATATAGAATCAAAAACGACATATAGAGGTAATCCGACATATAGAGGATATTGAATAGTTGCCAGTTGAATGATATATATATTTCATGAGTATGACAGAATTTCGATATTTTCACGAGTGCAGGAATCAGTAACATAATTCATGACTTCGTCTCTTTGTCATCTTACTTCACGTCAACGACAGCACTGTTTTGTAATGACTGATCAAAGCAATTCAAGCGTTCTCTGTTGTGCATGGAGAGCTAATATGAAGGGCGCATTTTGTAAAAAATCAGTCTGAATATTTCGGAAATGCAACAAAACAACCATTTGTCTTCTTTTCGATATCAAAAATCAGCAAGGGTAAAAGAGGTGAATACAAATTTCGCTCCGATTTGTCAAAAACAAAAATCTTATATTTTCACTGCAAAATCTTACATTTTTACTTTTGATCAATACATTGAAGATGCAAGTTTTATCAAGTTGATAAATTTCTATATTTCACTGGCAAAAATGCAATAAATAGAGGATATTGAATGGTTTCCTGTTTAATATAACATATATTTCACGAGTATGACAGAATATCGATATTTTCACGAGTGCGAAGCACGAGTGAAAAATATCGAAGTATTCTGTCATACGATTTTCAATTTTCAATTTTCTTTTTATTGCATTTCATAAAAACGGCGCCATTTTGACAGGACTGATCAGCGCATTTTAAGCGTTTTTCTGCTGTTATTGGAGAATCTGTGCATGAATAGCTGACGTCAAGTGAGTATTAACAGTCAGAATATTTCAGAAATACAGCAAAATAACCAATTTATCTATCTCCGCTTCGATTGGAAAAATCGGCAAGTTTCAACGAGGTGAATACAAAGGTCCGCTCTGATTGGTCAAAAACGGAAAACTTATATTTTCACTGCAAAACTTATATTTTCACTGCAAAATCTTATATTTTCACTACTCATCGCTGCAGTGAAAATATAAGTTTTATTAGTTTGATCAATCTCTATATTTCACTGGCAAAAATGCAATAAAAGATATTTTCATACATATTTGCCACTGTAATGAATGCAATTCCTGACGGTTGGGGACCTATAAGGTTCATGTCCCCATTGTTTGATGTATTGGTAGTTTCTTAAACACAAGTATAACGTCACAGAGATGTGTGTAGTTAGGGTCAGTTTAGTTAATTGGTGTTTCCATAGTGGTTCAAAACGAAGCCAATATTTGAACAAGGCCAGAGTAGCAAGTTAATTTGTATCTCATTAGTTGGTCATAAACTATGAGCACTAACAGCCTCGTATAGTGAGGCCACCGTATGATTACTGACACCTTATTAATCATGTCGCCTTCAAATGATAGATCATCGAGTTTTTTTTCAATTAGTCCGTGTATCACACTGTGATAATCAAGTCATATTGCGGTCATACGGCGCCAATTCAGTGTAAATATAGAGGCATATTGCGATCATCACGTGGCCTTTTAAAGTGTGATTATCGGGATTTATTGCGATAACCCTGCGTAGAAAAACTATATATCAACATTCTTTGTTATTTATTTTAATTGATTTTTCTGTGCCTCTTTTAATATCAATCTTAATCTAAATTGTTTCTTGATATTCAACAATCAGACCAATGTTTTCCCGAAAGTAACAACCTTATTTTCTCATGTTACATTTTACTCAGTTCCCTCACATACGAAAAATTGTTAACGAAAAACCAAACAAATAAAAAAACAGAGCGCGCCGTATAGCAATACTTTTCAAAGGCATTTGTCCACAAAATGAGCTAAGTGTTTGTTTTCTATTAATATAATAAGATAGATATCGAAAACCAATTTACCTAAAACATTTGTTTTGCATTTTACAGCCAACACTAATCTATCGGTATAAAGGTGTTGATTTCAGCGAAAGATTCACAATTTGTTCATGCTAAGGAATATTATTAACGCGAGTTGAGACGAAAGGTTGTTGCTTTTATATTCTTTGCAAAAACAGCGAGCCTCTCTCCTTGATCGGATCGAAAAAGTTCAAGCTCGTATCTTCCGCCATATTCACGCTTCACGCTCCCTCCTGATCCGGCGCCGAGCGACATTATACAAGGAGATACAAGTACTGTAACCTCCAATTCCGTTAACCTTCAAGACGGTGATAGTGTGATCGGGTAGTGTGTCGCGTGGTGAGTTTTCGGCAGTATGGTTCAGTGAGATCGCACTTCATAGTCGGTATCAGTTTTGCGCTATTATACCGAGAAAAACACGAACATACGACAACCTCACAAAATACCCAACCACTACGCACATGTATTTCGAACACAGGGAAGGCCGTCTTAAAATGACGTTAGCTGTTGATAGTATGTTGATACAATACAAACCAAGCCCTCCTATTTCTAGTTTGCAGTAGATTATTGATTAATTGTTGGTAACGACACTTTTATTTTTCGTAATTTAAATATTTTTTGTGAAATACTTTAAAAATATTCAGTCTGATGATACTGCGGGATCTTAACAGTTTCATTCGTTAAGAATGCATATGACTTTAATTATCTTGAGACTTGATATAAACCTACGCTCGTGAAAACGGCTCGATGTGCAAATCGTGACATAATCAGAGAAAACGTATATTGTATTCAACAAATTGAATTTATACAGGAGAAATATTTTCGAAATAAAAGTTTTATATAATTATAAAAAAGTGATATTTCGTCAGTTTGGCCTGAAGTGGTCATAATTTTAATATTGACGGAAACATTTACAGAAACGTCACTTACAGAGTTTGGTTGATTTTATTTTGTTTAACGTCCTATTAACAGCTAAGGTCATTTAAGGACGGCCTCCCGTGCGTGCGACATGCATGTGTTTTGAGTCTCGCGGTAGGTGGTCGTAAGCGCAGATACAACACACTCCGAGGACTGCTTCCCCGTTTTCCATGTGTGAGAAGGTACGGGGCTACCTGCCCGTCCACAAGGATTTTCTCCCGGTCCTCGTGTTTCATCTCAAGGGGCATTGACCAATAAGATTAATATATTTTGATATAAGTTTATTTTTATGTTTTTTGATTTTTTTACAGCTTCCTTTAAGACGTAAATCCTTGCTGGTCTTAAGTTCTGGAAGGATATACGTTTATAAACCAACTTCTAAAAATTGACGATTCATTTATTGAGGCGATCACTAGTGTTGTCAAACATCATTTACATTGCTAGTTAAGTATATTGTTGTATGTCAAAATACAGAATTAATACATTAATTAAAGAGACAGGAAATGTTGTGATAATATTTTATCACATATTCTAAACTATAAAAGGTTATATCGTTTATTCTCAAAATATTTTGAGACACAAACACATAATAAATCCTTGACGCAATTATCAACGTAATAATGTAAAACACAGAATAGTAATTAAAAAGAGATAAGAAATATTGTAATATTAGAATATAATACATCCTACATCCCTGTGTATCTATATATCTATTCTATATCCGGTAATATAATTTATACTTAAACTACAGCGTATTTGGAAAATATATATAATAAATACATAATAATTACGTAAGCATTTGGCAAGGCAATTATTAACGTAATACCTAGCCTTTAGTGTTAAAGCGCACACAGGAAAATTACGATACATACTGTACTCCACATTTGCATACATAGATATAAAAGTAAACGCAGATACCCCGCAGAAGGCATCTTCAGGTATTACCAAACACAGGAAACAGCGGTACCATCTTCATACTTTACAATGAAAGTTATTACATAAGCTTACACAACATATTGCAAACTATAATGCAGTATTATCTTAGAGAAACCTGAAAATTTCCGTACATATACTAAAAACAACAATATCAAACATTGAAAACAAAAGAAAAAAGGTTAAAACTGATGTTATCAATTTAGCCCAATGACGGCTTTAATGTTTTTACTACAAATTGCACAATTATAATCTGAATTCAGAACGATTTTAAAATTATTCATTTGGGTCCAATCTTAAGAGAAAAATAGAATAAATTCATCCAGAAAATAAAAGAAGTGATTATGTATATAGCATTAACATGTCTTATAGAGATTTAGAAAATCTAACTGGACAATAACTTTATAACTGGATAGCTTAAGATGGCGGAAAGGATTGTACAAAAGACACACAACATATAAGTTCATTTAATGCAAAATGAGAAGTAGATTGATTAAAGCTTAAACAGACATTTAAATGTAGTATACAGCTGTTTCGTCACTCTAGGACCCGTTAGTGATTTTAAGGGCCTAAAGTGTTGAAACATGAAAGCCGACAGACGAAACTCAAAATAGATGACAAAAATACCAAAATCATGATTAGGATGTTCCATGATCCAATAAAAATAAACATACAGGAACAATTCAAACAGGAAAACTATACGTCAAACTTAAGCTGGGAAATCAAGAGTTTTCTTAAGTGAAAAAATAAATACTGCCGTAGAGCTTTAAATTGTTCTGTTTCAATACACATTACCTGTTTTAAAAACAGAATTGAGATTATATGTGTATATATATATACATGTGTATATATAATGAGGTTACAAAAACAAAGTTTGTACGTATATTTATGTGGTAATATTTTTTATCATACTTACCAAACAGTGTACATCACATTGTAGGAATATATATAATAACCATATCTGACAGAACACACTCCGTGATTTTCTGGTAGGGATATCCATCCCGATATTTTGTTTAAAATAAGATATATTGACTGAGGAAAACTGAAATACTTTTTTTTTTTAATTATTCAAACAGTAATCCCACCAATGTTTGACTTATGCAACGAAAGCTGCACTAGTAAGACAGCCTTTCGAGACTATCAAACACAGTATTACTACAGAAAAGCCCTCGCGCTAGTGTAGAGTTCTCATGAATTGAACTTAGAATATGTAGGGTCATCAAATTGGTTTAGCTCAGTCATCTTTTTATGAAAGCGGCACAGCCATTGTAGCACTTTTATGACATTTACATTTACATCATTTTGAAAATATATCCTCCTCCCACGTGACTTATAAACCCTGTTGTACAACAAATAACATAACATGGTCTACTTTGTAAATATTTATGACGAATGTAATACCTGAAACTAACTAAACTTTTTTCAGAATACACCCAACGGTGTCAATGGGAGGGGAATTAATTATTTTCTCGTTAAAGGGAACACCGTTTTGAAGGTATAAACGTTCTTTTCAAGTATATCATAATAAACATTATCACACTATTAGTCGAAACGGATTCATTATGATTTAAATGTGTAAGCAAGCGTACAGAAGGCGTTTGTTGGTGTATATGTTACTAAGCAGACTCAACTCGAATCACATTAACCGAATTTGTGAAAGAGGAAGAAAATAAAACGATAAAGCCCAATCTGTTGTGATGGAATGGTAAAGGTAAAGACAAAAATATGTATGTTATTAATCAAATTTGAAAATGAAAATAAAACAGTCTTGTCACAATATCAAATTTAATGAAGCTGAATATACTTAGAATTAACGGATTTATATTCGCGTAAATCATTCAGCGTTACTTGACATGGTGGTTTTTCAGACAAGGCAGTCTTGTAAAATAGCTATTGATTAACGGCCCATTCACACTGAAAGGTCATAGTGATTGGTCGATCAGTTCACACTCATTGCAAACAAACAATCAATCTCTTTGCCTGGTTTTCATGTCTCACTCCAAGTCTTGTTATAACAGATAATATGCCCATGAATAAAAATAATAACATTTTAAATTGGAATAAAAAATATTCATTAGAAACGCAAAGTATGTGGTTGGAAAATATGGAACGTTTAACTTATTTAACATATTTTATTAGTAACATCCCATATCATGTCATAAAAAACCAAAGTGTTTACAGTGTGTGAAAAAAGCTCGAACACTATTGTAAAAGTCTTCAGTTTTATCGTCAAGGCCCGATATATTAATCCAGATGATTATAAAGGACCATTTTGAAATTGAACAACTGGTAGTATCAAGAAAACCACAGGGCTATGGAGTATGATAGAAATATCTCCAACGCACGGGAATATAATAATTATTATGATCATTAAATGTGTCATTAACTGAATTTGTCGGTTCGTTATGATTTTTATATCTGTATCTGTCAGAGCGATTTCCCTGATATCCAGGCACCTATCGTATACGATTTCATTCAAGAACGCTCAGCATTCAAGTCTTCTGAATTAAGAACAAAATGTCCTTCCTATCTAAAGTATCTTTCATCATAACACAAACACGTGCATTCTTTGCTGCAAAAGTCAATGGGTTTGATTAGTCACAAACATGGATTTTTGAAATAAAAAATGTGTCGATGAGTACTTCTTAGTTTTTATAGATGAAAAGTTCATTTTGTTTTTCCGTTGTATTTATTTATGTAATGCAATAATTGATTTTATGACCCAAACAACAGTAAATATCTCTTTGCTCTTAGGTACTGCGATAATACGGTTGTACATGTCTGAAAAGAATAATTTGTGTTTGATAAAGTCCTTTTAGATTAAAAAGAGCATTAAGATAATATTGTTTACGAACTAATAATTGCATTTAAATAATCACATATAGATAAATTCAATTACAAGAGGCCAAATGGACCTGGCATAGCTTTCCAAATGTTTAATATTAAGGAACAAAAGATAAGATCTTAGCACATTCACACTGTCTCCTGTATGTTCAGAACATGTACCTTCAGTAGAGCACATCGCCGCCATATCCACGCTACACAGGCTTAGTTATTGTCACACTTGTGATCAGCCGATTACTGTTTTAAATATTAAGATAAGAGGGTGCAGATATCAAACAGATACGTGACAGAATTTACAACGTTATTTCAATGAAAACTATGTGCCTTGGACTATCTACATTGTGAATGAGACTTGAACTATATACCATGTGACTGTCCACTATGTGCTTGAGACAATCTACCAAGTGACTTGAAATAGATATCAAGTGGCTTAGGTAATCTATCTTGCAACTGGCATTTAAGCTATCTTTCATGTAAGAGGGAATATCTACCTGATGACTTGGAATGTCTCCTTCCAACAGAGAAGTCGCGGAGGCGAGCTTTTTCTTGACCGTTTTAGGATTGGCAATACAAATCATCCCTACTTATTGAAGCGCTAGGACCAACCTAAGTGCACCGCGCTCAATTAACACTACCGCTAAACACTTGTATTGGATTGTATTGATCTTAACTTACAGGAGAAAGCTTTTACACCAGCATAGCAAGTCTGAAAGATCTTTTCAAAACTGTTAATATTTACAAAATTTAGTACAATATCAAATCTGCTGATCTGTATCAGAAGATTTGAGTCAGCAACTTTTTTTTCATCTTAAACAGTACGCGAATGTACGTATGAAAGTTCAGAGCATACGTTCAGACTAGTGGACATTTTCTTTTAGCCTAGTGGTACATTGTAGGATGTTTGCCTTGGGAGCGAAAGGTCGCTAGTTCGAGCCCAAGCGCGGGCAGGGTATTTTTCTTAACCCCTTCCTACTACATACTGATATATAGTTACAATTTTAAACGTTTCATTTGTTTGATGTTGTTTCGTCTGTTGCCAATTTTACTCACCATTTTTTCTTCCTAGCACTATGTAGTGTTAATGGGCCGTTACGAATTTATAATTTACTAACTTGGACTGTCAACCATGTGACTTGAACTATTTATCAGGTGATTGAAACCACGTGACCTTGACTACCTACCATGTGACGACTGGGACTGTTTTCCATGTGACCGTTTTTTATATACTTTGTGTGAAGGAGTGTCTTCCCTGGAACTGTGACTATCTACCATGTGAATTTAAGTGTGTCCTTTTGGTTTAAGACTATATGCCATGTGAGTTAGAGTGTTGTGCAGGAACAATCAACACGAGTGTATAGTCGATCATTCGTTTAATGCCGTCACTGTCTAGCGATAAGACAGAGTGAAAACTAAAATACACAAAAACAAACAACATTACCATTACAATGAGAGTAGAGACAAATTTCTGGACAACAGATCGTTATTTTTACAGATTAAACAAATATCAAATGAAGGGATGATTGGTTTTCAACTATTACTGTCTTTTACATATACAATGCTGATAATTACCCTATAACTTTCGCCAGTAACAGAAAATATGTCTGTAAGTTCCATGTTGTGTTTTCTGCCGGAAAATGTGCGTAGGTTTCTAAAAGCGAAATGGATGACGGAATATTAGGAAATTCCGGAAATTGTAAGATTAGAACCAAGACGTTAAAAGTCCGGAAACTGAGACGGCACACTCCCGTCCGATTGCTCCAAGCAATGTTTGAAAATAACAAAGTTCGTGGTCACATAAATGATAATATCGCGATATATCGAAAAGACTAGATTCACAATAGAATATTGAAAGTTCATAATTCACTAACTCACTAATTTGGTTCCAAGTTCAAGTTCAAAAGGCATATCACTACCAACGGTCATTAGAACACAACCGATACCAGTCTGGATCACAAATCTTAGTCATTCAGCAGAGGTACAAGCTCCGTAATGGGTCTGATGAACGTAGCAGATTCATTCTCTCGGATGACTTTGACCTCGACCTTCCGCACAAGTCCGTCGTCACCTGGGAAAGTCTTGATGACTCTTCCAACAGGCCACTGTCTCCGATTAACACAGGCGTCCTTAAGAAGGACAACATCTCCAGGATTCATGTTTTTAGTAGTCCTTTGCCACTTGCCACTTTGGTCTGACTTGCAGCGTATCAAGGTATTCCTTTGAGAACCTTGACCAAAACTTGTTAGCAAGCACTTGAACCGACGACCACTGGGCCCTATACATGTCCTTCACAGTCAAGTCACCAAACGGTTCATGGGGAATGCCAACTTTCTGAGTCAACAATGATGATGGCGTGAGAATTTCTGGGTGATCCGGGTCTGTGGAGACCTGCGTTATTGGCCTACTGTTGAGGATTGCTGTCACCTCATACATGAGCGTCGACAGCACGTCATGAGTGAGAGATCTGTTCTCGGGTTGAAGTAGCATCGAATCTAAAATACGTCTGGAGAGACCGATCATTCTCTCCCAGACTCCGCCCATGTGAGATGAATGAGGGGCGTTAAAGATCCAGGACACTCCTTTTTGGTAGAGGTATTCTTTGGTTACGCTGTCCTCGACATTGATTGCATCAATTTTCAAATGGTCAGTTGAACCGACAAAGTTCGTTCCTCGATCCGAGTAGTATCGTCTGACTTCTCCGCGGATAGACGTAAATCTGCGTAAAGCATTGATGAATGCGCTGGTACTCATGTCTTCTACCACCTCGATATGGACTGCCCTAGTGGCAAGGCAAGTGAACAAGGCAGCCCAACGTTTGGCATTGGCAACACCTCCTCTGGTTTTCCTGGCAACAACTTGCCATGGGCCAAATATGTCAACGCCTACATGGGTGAACGGGGGAGATATCGTAATCCTAGCGACCGGAAGGTCGGACATCTTCTGAATACCAGTGGTACCTCTAAGCTTCCGACAGGTAACGCATTGGTGGATACACGAGGAGATTACCCTTTTTCCTCCAACGACCCAAAATCCCGCGGATCTGACCGCTCCTTCGGTCAGGTGTCGACCTTGATGTTGGACCTTGTGATGAAAATGCCGAACGAGGAGAAGACCAACATGACTTTTTCCTGGGATGATTATAGGATTGAGTTGAGTTGTATGAGCAGGTTCATGGGTCTTGTTCAACCTCCCTCCGACACGAAGAACTCCCTGCTCATCAAGGAATGGTGTCAAGCTGAGTATTGAACTATTTCGAGGTAGATTCTTTCCATTTTGCAGACACTCAATTTCTTTTGAGTAGTGTTCCTTCTGTAGTTTCATAATGATCAATCGTTCGGCGTCCTCCTTGAGAGACTGCTCTTTGTGTTTGGCACACAGGTGCCATCCCACACAGGGGTGGGAGGACATTTTGAAAGATCTGGCCAGATGAATGAGGTAGGATATGGCTTTTACAAGTCGATCCCATTGCGAGAACCTCTCAAATTTGGTGATATCAAACGATTTCTTCTTCGAAACCGACCCTTTAGCCACGTGTACCTCTGGGCGAATGTCCTTGTCGGATTCTGGATTGACGAGCGGAAATTCGTCGACAGTAAATAGAGGTTCTGCTTCATTTTCATTGAGGAATGGCGGTCCGTGGAGCCAAATGCTCGATTCCATCTTGGAAGCAGCAACTGAGCGTGTTCCTACGTCCGCTGGGTTGTCGTTTGTATTGACGTACATCCACTGGACAGGTTCTGTCGATTTCCTGATTGTCTGAACACGGTTTCCAACATATACATAGAATCGTCTCTTGGCGTTGCAGATGTACCCAAGGACAATTTTGCTGTCGGTGTACATCTTCACTTTGTCAATATCCAGGTGCAGACTAGCCAACACTGTGTCCTTGATCTGAGTGGCAAGGACAGCTGCACATAGCTCCAAGCGAGGGATTGTATGTCCTCCAGCAGGTGCCAACTTCGCCTTTCCTAGAACAAATGAGACCTGGGACAGTCCTTCACTGTCGATAGTTCGCAGGAAGGCTACTGCTGCGATGGCTTCCGATGAAGCATCGGAGAAGACATGTAGTTCTTTCACTTTCTTTCCTGTGGTACCACTACCATAGCAGCGAGGTATGTTGAGGGTCTCGAGCTCGGTCAAGGAAGACCACCACTGATGCCATTCTCTCTCAAGGTCAGAGGGTAGAGGGTCATCCCAACCACATTGCAAATTTATAACACTCCTGAAGAACATTTTGCCTTTGATGGTTATAGGTGCAAGGAGACCAAGTGGATCGTAGAGGCTTCCAACAGTCGACAAAAGTCCTCTTTTGGTGAATGGTTTCTTCTCAGGGGACACTTTGCATGTGAATGTGTCACGAGATATATTCCAGAAGATACCTAAACTTCGTTGAAGTGGTGGGTTTTCAGTCTGACAGCTGATGTCCTTCAGATTTTCCGCGATATCCCCTGATGGAAATGAGTCCATAAGTTCCTGACTGTTTGAGGAGATTTTATGTAGGCGCAGACGTCCTCCATCCCACAGTGCACTTTGAGTTCTTTTGAGAATATCCACTGCGGATTCGACGTCGGGGAGGGACAGCAGACCATCGTCCACGTAGAAATTGTTGAGCACAAAGTCGCAGACATCATAACCGAAGTCCTCTTTTACAGAGAAGGCGGCCTTCCTCAGACCGTATGTGGCGATAGCCGGTGACGGTGAGTTACCAAAGGTGTGGACCTTCATGCGGTACTCGATCATGTCCTGTTCTAGATCATTAGCTTTGTGCCACAGGAATCTGAGATGGTCTCTGTGTTCTTCTTTCACATCAAAACAGTGAAACATCTGTTGGATATCTGCCATGAATGCAACAGTGTCCTTCCTGAATCTAATGAGAATTGCAAGAAGACTGTTGGAGAGGTCTGGTCCTTTCAGAAGGGCATCGTTGAGCGAGACTCCCTTACACTTAGCAGATGAATCGAAGACGACTCGGATTGAGTCCGGTTTCTTGGGGTGGTAGACCCCGAAGATCGGTAGGTACCATCGTTCCACTTTGTCACTAATAGAGGGTGCTTGCTCAGCATGACCCTTTTCGAAGATCTTCGACATGAAATTAGTAAAGTGCTCCCGCTTTCGCGGTTTTCTCTTAAGGCTGGCTGTCAATGATCGTGCTCTTTTCATTGCATCCTCACGGTTGTTGGGAAGTGGTTGACGATCTTGACGGAGAGGAAGTGGTGCCTCCCAATGACCATCCTTGTTTTTCGTCATGTTCTTGTTCATGATATCAAGGAACAGCTGGTCTTCTATGGACAATCCTGGTGTGTCATCCACAACAGTTCTTTCAAACAGGCAAACTTCCTCTAAGGCTGTTTCCCCTTTGTTTCGAAGAAGTTGTTGCATGGCTTGAAGATGCTAGTACGGCCATTTACCAGGAGTTCGGTTTTGTAAACGTCCACATTTTCTCGCATATGTGCGTTTCCATTGCAGGGCTCTCCTATCACGACCCATCCGAATCCTAGCCTCTGGGCAAATGGAGCATTTCTTGGGCCAAATCGTTGTTCCAGGACCCTGTGGGCATCGACCATATCTCTGCCAATAAGCAGTGCTATAGGGGCATCATCGTTCAGGTGTGGGATGTCCTTTGCTATGGCTGTCAAATGGTGATAGTGCTCTGCAATCTCGGGTATGGGGATTTCTCCTCTGTCGTTTGGTATGTCATTGCATTCAATAAGAGGTGGAAGGTCCATCTGGATGAGACCATCAGTTGCTTCTGCGACATATCCTGACGCTCTTCGGCCAGACATAGTAAAGATCCCAGCACATGAGGACAGAGTATATTCAGTTTCGGATCCCTGTTCATTGAATACTTCGAAGAAATCAGATGTAGCAAGGGACCGATTGCTCTGGTCATCCACAATGGCATAAACATATTTGTAGATTTCTGGAGTAGACTTATTGTAGACCTTCATCAGGACGATCTTAGCACACGATCTCCCAGAGAACTCTTTGCAGTTGAGGCGAGTACATTTTGTGGATTTGTCTTCGGTAGGGTTTACGGATTGCCTGGTTGTTCCTGCTGGCTTTGCGACAGGTGATTCTGATCGGGATACATGTAAGGCAGTACAGTGCCTCGTACTCTGGCATTTTTGACATGTTTTTGACTCAGTGCAGTTCCTAGCAATGTGTTCATTTATCGCACAGCACCTAAAACACATACCCTTCTCTTTCATGAACTTCTTTCGTTCATCTATCGGTTTCCTTTGAAATGCCTTACAATCGTTGAGACTGTGTGGAGAATTGTGGAGTGGACAATTCACAGGAACTGTGTCCTTGGAGTTCACTTCTGTCTTGTGCACAGCAATGGATCTCGTCTTATTAGGTGGTCCCAAAGGGTTTTTACTCTTCTCTTGAGTGTAGGCAGCTTTAGTTTCTAGTTTAGATGAATAATCAAAGCTTGGGTCATTTGCTCTGATGGCATGATCACTGATAAAGTCAACAAATACACTGAATGGGGGATACATCACACATTTTGTTCTCTTATGACGACTAGCATGCTCTGTCCATTTGTTTTGTAGGTAGACAGGAAGTTTAGTAACGACAGGATTGACTCCGGTCGATGAATCGTATGACGACATGAGGGCTTTGTAGGTATCCTGCTCCTTAATAGATAGGATTTCAGCTAGAAGATCTGCAAGCTCATAGAGACGCTTCGGGTCATTGTTGGGTATTTTGGGTAGTGAGGCAAGCTTCTGTCTGAGTGACAATTCCGCCAGTTCGGGAGAACCGTACCGCTGTTCAAGCCTGGTCCAAATTTTAGTCAAAGCAAGGTTTGGATTCGTAGCATTGGCAATGCGCAAACTTTCAGCATGATGTCTTGATTCCTGTCCTAGGTATTTGACTAGGAGGTCTATTTCTTCATCAGCACTAAGGCCCAGGTCCTTAGATATATTCTTGAAGGAGGCCTTCCATGTAAGGTACGACTCTGCTTTGTCGTTGAAACTGGAAAGCCGGTGCAAAAGGAGATCTTTTTTCATCAGAAATTTACTAAGGTCTGACAGAGTGCTATTCTCCTGAATAGTATCTTCATTAGGCCAGCAGTACTTATGGTACTTTGATTTTATAGACCCACCAGGTGAAGCATGGTCATGCTGTGTGTAGGGCTCTGTGTCCAGTTTGTTAGTCTTATTACAGGTATGGGCGTCGACATTCTCATCAATAAGGTTCTCGGGGTCCTGAATTACAGGAGAGGTATCGGCAAACAAATCCGGAGGGGGGAGATAACTCGGTGTAAACTCTGGGGCCTGAGGTCGCAGTTTAGGTTCCAGATGTGTATCATAGGGGACATCATTGAATGAACTTAGACTGGGTACTTCCTTTCTCCTAAGGAATGGATTAGGACCGGGACTCTGGGCATGATGGAATGATTTAGGTTGGGTAGGTACATGACTGTCAAGAAATAATTCAACCTTACTGTGTGATGAGAGCTCCTCAGCGGGGACATCGATGCTTGACCCGGACCGGCTATCATTTAAATATTCATCCATCACCCTGAGCTTGGCTGAAGCTTCCGAGTATTCCCTTTCTGTCTTTATAACCTTAAGTTGAGCCTGTTTCTCGGCTGCCTCCCTTTCAATTAGGGCTTCTTTCTCTGCAAATTGAAGTCTGACCTTTGCGGCCTCTGCCTTAACCTTTGCACGGAGATAAACTGAGCTGACCTCTGACCGGTTCGAGCTCCCAGGTGATCTGTGAGATGAGCTGTGAGATCTGTGTGATGAGTAAAGAGGGTTTCTATCATCTTGATCTTTCTGGTGTAGGGGCGGTAATTCTGTGTGTTTTTCTGGATTCATTGTGGGTTGGACCACTGGTCTCAATGATGTTCTCTGCTGTATGATAAAATCTTTCCTCATTTCAAGGGTACAGAATATATACCTGTGTGTGCTTAGTTCCTTCAAACTTTCTTCTGTCCTAGTTCTTTTCAAGAAATCAGTGAATTCTGTTGAGAGATTTTCATACTGCATAAATGTTGAATGGATATCCTTAACAGAGGATGTGGGTTCATTCAGTAGTGTATCGAGGCGACTTCTTATCTGTAGAAGGCCTGTCATGTGTTTCTGGAAGTTATTTTCATATAATTCCTTTCCATCGCCCGTAAGATTTCTAACCCTGACGGTTTCTAACCCTGACGGTATTAGTGGACTTACCGTCGTGTCTGTCATCTTTCTGTTCTATTATGTTCTGTTCGCTGACGATCGCAGGTTTTCACTGTGCAGGAACAATCAACACGAGTGTATAGTCGATCATTCGTTTAATGCCGTCACTGTCTAGCGATAAGACAGAGTGAAAACTAAAATACACAAAAACAAACAACATTACCATTACAATGAGAGTAGAGACAAATTTCTGGACAACAGATCGTTATTTTTACAGATTAAACAAATATCAAATGAAGGGATGATTGGTTTTCAACTATTACTGTCTTTTACATATACAATGCTGATAATTACCCTATAACTTTCGCCAGTAACAGAAAATATGTCTGTAAGTTCCATGTTGTGTTTTCTGCCGGAAAATGTGCGTAGGTTTCTAAAAGCGAAATGGATGACGGAATATTAGGAAATTCCGGAAATTGTAAGATTAGAACCAAGACGAGAAAAGTCCGGAAACTGAGACGGCACAAGTGTCTACCTTTGGGGCGAGACCATCGATTATCTACGATGTGACTGTCTTCAATGAGACCAGGGTATCGTTTCACAAAGCTTCGTAACCTACGAACATTTGTAAATATTTACGAAAAAATTACGAAAAATTTCGAAGTTCGTAAGTCCGTTTCACAAAGGTGTTCGTAACTGTTTTCGTATCTTACGTCAAAATCGTACATTCTCCCGGTAAAAATATACCACTCTCTAACTTGGAGGTAAAAAAGGACCAAATTTTTTATGTGAAAATTGTGTTTATTATGTTTTATCAAAACAAACGTATTATTGAGTGATGATCAAATTTTTTGTAAAATTCAAATATATTTTTTATCATGCGGTAAAACAAACAGAAACAATGCAATTTTCACATATATACGTAATGCACTTAAAATAGACTAACTGTTGGCACAGTCTGCGAATATGCGTACAATTAGTTTCATGACAATGTGTATTTCGCCGGCATCCCTCCTTGAAAATCAAAACCCGGAAACAATCTATCACAAGGCATAGTCGTTCTCTTATGCTAATTTGTAGTTGAGTACGACATCATTTACTGTTCAAAAGGGTATGCTTGCGCACGATTTTAAATTGTTTTCGTAATTTACAACATGGATATGGCGTAAAGTTACGTTAGTTTTATATTCGTAAGCTACGAAGTTTTTGTGAAACGCTTAGTGTAGTAATTCGTAAATGTGACTTACGCAAAATTCGTTAAGTTACGAAGCTTTGTGAAACGATACCCAGATCTATCTACCACGTGGATTGGCATGTCTACCCTGGGAATGGGACTCTCTTTTATGTACATGTACCTGCCTACGTATTAAACAAAAGTAGATTTAAAAGACGGGTATAATATTTGTCCGATTATTCAATGAAAACTAGTTCTAGTTCTAAAAAATCCATACACAGATCAGTATGTCAATGGTTATCAACTGGTGGAAAACAAAGACAACATAACAAAAATTGGCCGGCATTAAAAAAATGGAACGTTAAACATGAATGTTATTTTTTTTTCATACGTCAATATATATGACAGGAAGTAAATTATATTTTAACAAAACCGTTTTACTGGGTTGTTAGTCCACAAGCCATTGACAGTCACAAAATGGACGTTAATATATTACTTCTGTGATGAAAACACAAATTCAATAGGCCATTTAACGTTCAGACTTCTTTTTAGAAGACGTGATTAATGATACCTTTGCTCTTAGCTTACATAGATCTAGGTTGTCAAAAGCTATTTACTTTACTTCAAATTTGTCTTTTCGTCCTGATAGTATGTCTTTCTCTTTAAAAATGCAAAATATATATCTACATGTACTTAATTAATTCCAAATGTTAGAGTGTTTATTTTAACTACAGTCCAGTGTTTGCCTTAACAACACTAAAGTTCAATCGTGATTTGGAACCCAACCTCCGGTGTTCCCCCGTGTAGTTTTGTTTTTGTTTTTGTTTTGTTTAACGTCCTATTTACAGCCAGGGTCATTTTTGGTCATCAGAATTTAGAGGTGGATGAAAGCCGGAGTACCCGGAGAAAAACCACCGGCCTACGGTCAGTACCTGGCAATTTCCCAACGTAGGTTTCGAACTCGCAACCCAGAGGTGGAGGGCTAGTGTTAAAGTGTCGGGGCACCTTAACCACTCTGCCGCCGCGGCCCCGTGTACTCCTCCGGCTAATTCGGTATCATCCCAACGTAGATTATCAAATAATATTATGAAAGACAGGTTCTGATTTTTACTGTACTGTTTTGTCGTCTCCGACATATCGGCACGTACGTGGTTTTCATCATTGTCGATCGGAGGTTTGACAATGTCAATATTCAAGGAGTTTATAATGTTATGTTAAAGCTGTACTGTTTTATTAGCACAATGGTGTTGCGATACCTAAAATAATAAGAATGTATTGATCATCTTCCTTTTCTCATGCAAACAAATTGTTATGGTCGATCACTGGGAAACAGTTTCCCAACAGGTCGTCAAACAGGAAACCTAGTCGATGAAAAGCTTGGAAAAGAGACAAACCGCGTCTGAAGTTTGTATTGAACGCATTTACACGTGTTTAATATATCAAACGTACCCTGACGAGAAAGATTAACTGACTGGGTGAGACAATATCGGCCAATGGCGATACATGTTAGAGCAGATCGGTTAGCAGTGATGTATGTCCTGAGAACTGATTGGCCAGTGGGGATATTTGTCGTGACCGATTGGCCGGTGGGACTATTTGTCGTGACTGATTGGCCGGTGGGAATATTTGTCGTGACCGATTGGCCGGTGGGGATATTTGTCGTGACTGATTGGCCGGTGGGGATATTTGTCGTGAAAACTGGTTGGCCAGTGGGGATATTTGTCGTGAAAACTAAATGGCCAATGGGGATATTTGTCGATGTTTGTTATAATTATAGAAAGGTTAATGGTGATATCTGCCGTGGGAATAGATCGGTCAGTGGTGATGTTTGTCATGAGGACTGATCGGTCAGTGGTGATGTTTGTCGTGAGAACAGATCGGTCAGTGGTGATGTTTGTCGTGGGAACAGATAGGTCAGTGGTGATTTGAGTCATGAGGACTGATCGGCCAGTGGAATTGTTTATTTTGTAGTTATTTTACCCTTTTAATTGTAGAAAGATAATGACCTTTGTTATGATACAATAACAGTCACAACATACCATTGTACACGCACGCTAGTCATTACCACTGTTTATTGAGATTAGAGACTTCACCAGTATTAAAGGCTTACACATTGAGCTAGTTTTAACAGACGCCTTGTAACAGTTGACAAAGGCATCTCATACTAAATTGACGGACTAGCGGTTCTTACGTTTAGAACGCGTAACAGTAGGAAACAATTATGGACTTCACAATGAATTTGGTTTGTTTGTTTTTGTTTAACGTCCTATTAACAGCCAGGGTCATTAAGGACGTTTTTGGAGGTGGAGGAAAGCCGGGGTACCCGGAAAAAAACCACCGGTCTACGGTCAGTACCTGGCAACTGCCCCACGTAGGTTTCGAACTCGCAACCCAGAGGTGGAGGGCTAGTGTTAAAGTGTCGGTACACCTTAACCACTCGGCCACCGCGGCCCCTCTTCAGGATGAAATTTCATATAAGCCGAAAAATAACAAGAGTTATATTAATAAAGTGATATGTATCGAATTATGAAAGATGCATCGTTATATAATAGGATGTATTGTTATATCGTGAGAATCTCGAAGAAAGGTATTTTCTGGTCAAAAATATTATCGTAAAAAATATCATAATTAAACATAAAGACTTCAAACATGTTGACGAATATTTAAGAGTTTAACCATTGTGATAATGTTAAGATTTGACTTGTTCATTTTATATGTTATAGAGCACCATAACATTTTAATACATTAAATTAAACCTATCATACATGAATCTACGCCTTCCCTACGCAAATTTAATTTTATTGATGGACTGTTTTCCCTCGGAAATCATTACGCCGCTGCATCATGGGAAAATAGTTTTAAAAATGATTTCATAACTTGTGACCGAACCTATTCGCTTAAATTTATTGCAATACAAATATTTTTCAATTCAAATCATTCACCAAATCAAAAGCGATGTTACAAGCGGCGTCGTCATTTTTATGTAATGGGCTGATAACATATTAATTCATGCCAATTTAAATGCTTGTAACAAGTCAGATTAAATCATTTTTGAAATAATTGTTAAAAAAGGCTAAAATATCAAACACCAAATCAAAGAGTACAGAAATACTGCAGGCCTATCTTACAGTTTTTCACTATTGACGATGGAGTAGATGTTTAAAGGTGTTTATCATAGCCACTTAACAGTTCAACAGTAGATATATTAAAGGGACTAGTCCGTTCACTACAAGCGGGTATAAAAGACAGCCGGTGAACTCCATAAGGGAGAATAGAAGGGATATATGTTACGTTGATTCCCAACACGATTACACGAATACCTACAGGCCCAACGACTAGCATCTATCTTAGGAGTCGAGGAAATTTTAATCTAATCTACATTATTTTAGGTATCTCAACGAAATTTCTTAGCATTTTAGGTACACGTATCTCAACGAAATTTCATTGCAGAGCAATGAAGAAATTAAAAATAACAAATACATATTTTGTATTCTTCTGTATGTTAAAGTTAAGCCGCTTCTTTCAAAAACCTTCAGAGAATACCCCAGAAATTTGTACTCAGAATCGATAAAAAAGGGCAGACTATGAAATAAACTAACGATATTTAGACCATGTGCTCCCGCAGCGAAGGCCTTGTCTTCTTCAAGTTGTTTCTCTTTGTTTAAATGCACGTGAAAATAATTTGATTTTAATACAAAACATTTTACATTCATTCTTGCTCATCATGTTGTGTAATATTCTAATAATTTGTTTTAATATGAAATTATGTTTGATATAGATTTAGTACCAATATTTAAATATAACTGCTATATATTTAAGAAAAAGCGTACCGGGCAGAGTTTTAATCTATACATTTTCACTGTACGTCTCTATAATTACTAATAAGCTGATAAAACTACCAAAATTTTATATTTTTGCGTTTACGTTTATTTACCCAACTTCATTTATATCAAAATGGAAGAACCTGAATGAGTGGTTTGGTTTTGGTTTTATTTGTTTAACGTCCAATCACAGCTTAAGTCTTTTAAGGACCGCGCGTGCGAAATGCATGCGTGTGGTGAGTGCGTATGTGTTTTGGGAGGCTGCGGTATTTTCGTGTCTAAGTCTCCTTGTGATAGTCCGGAACTTTTGCCGATTTATAGTGCTACCTCACTGAAGCATACTGCCGAAGACTCCCAGCAGGACACCTCACAATATACTGACAACGGGCGAACCAGTCGCCCCACTCTTAAAATCCTGAGCACTAAGCAGGAGTAGAAACTATTATTTTAAAGACTCTGGTATGTCTCGGCTAGGGAACATAACCCAAAGCCTTCCTCACAGTGATAAACGCTCAACCGACGGTCAAAAGTGAGGCATTGTCAAGGGAGAAATATTGAAGAAGAAAGGTGTTCAGAAAGAAAAGCAAAGATAAGATTCCAAATTTAGTCGCCTCTTACGATCATGCAATGGAGTAAACGTATGATCATCAAATCTGGTTGTAGATTTCTAGAACACCAGCCATTTACAGTTGCAGACACCTGTAGTAAAGAATGAAGTGTAGTAAGGGACGATAACTCGTTATCGTTCCTTACGGAACGTAATGATAGTATGAGCTAATTCGCGATTTTTGCCGGCTATTGTAGCGATTTGGGGGTGGAAAAAATGACACATACAATTTTGATAGGGTTTTGAACCATTGTAAAACTCGGCTCGATCTAGGTCTGGATGTATCTGGTATCCCTGTGGAAATTCGTATTTATGAGATATTTTGGGTCAAACATGCCAAAATCGTCACTTTGACCGGTAGCTTCTGTTTAACCGGTCCTTAAAAATCAGCGATTCAATCCAAAAATTTGAAACTCCAAACATAACAAGAAGAGATAGTTCTGAAGAAAAGCATATCTTTAGTTTTTCTATATCTTTCACAGAACGGCCACAATAGGGTTTTTATCGAGAGGTGGCGGATGTTACGTCACCAGTCACCTAAATATCCAATCAGTAGGCCCGGATGCATTCACCTTCCTATTAAATCTTCTGCCCAAACGGGAAAAACCCACAATCTATTTTTGATTTTGTTCTGTGGTCCCTAGAAGCCCTGATTTTGACATCATAATGATATGCATGACATTTGTTTTTATCTTTGATCGTATATGTAATTATTTATCGATTAGAATACCGCGAGTACATCTATTACTAAGATGAACTTAGGGTTGATTGTTTGGTTGTTTTATCACCACGTGTATATATTGCAATCAGAATCTTTATGAGGCTGGGTCTCCTTATAGTAGTGGGTGACTGCCTCACTGAACAACAACACACGAGAGACCCTAACGTATGCTTGCATAGATGCCAATTGATGCCTGATAATCAATTAATGTGTCATATTCCAGAAAACTGAAGAATTATGAAAATTATTACTGTGGTAACCCCCAAACCTTCAATTTCCTCTCGCCAGTATTAATATTTAAACGTATTTGAGAGTTTTAAATGTCCCGCGAATAAAGTAAGTGCAGGTGAGAAAATTAAGTGAAAGTGAGGAAATTAAGAGCAAGTGAAGGTATTTATGGTAAAGGAAAGAAAATAAAGGTTTTTGGGGTTACCAGTGTTATAAGATAACCAATAATCTATTTAGTGTCCCACTGAAAAAAAATGACACAAATGTTCTTCAAGGTCATGGGGTTTGCAACTGATCTTTTATTTTCCGATCGGTCAGCCAAGATGGCCGCCGCAGACTTATTTGCCTCTGCCTGGTGAAAATTGAGATATTCTTTGATTTCGATTACCATTGGTATATGGTATATATTGGTATTAGGGGACTGCAAATTCCATTGCATGGGTATCATTGCCAAGGCTTCCGATTGGTCGAAGTTTAGACAATGGATTTGGATGCAAAATGGTACATTTTTGTAAATAGGGGAATTCGAATTCAACCACATGGGATTCATTGCCATAAAACCACGCTGATGCTTCTCATTGGTCGAAATATTGACATTGAACGATTTTGATGTAAACCAGGACTCGCGCATGGAACCTCTGAACTCAAGACGGACATTTCTGTATCACCCTCAGCATTTATTTTTTTCTGTCTTTCGTGCTCATCCAGAGTTATCTTCCTTAACTACACTTCATTCTTTCTGTGACACTCCTTTAGGTGTCACCCCACTAGTATTTGGATTTTTCTAATGTACCTATTTGTTTATTTATTTATCTGGTCAAGATTTGTGTGTTCGGGGCGCGTGCGTTGATCGTTGTTCGCCTGGCATACCTGGTTCATGGTTTCGATAAAGGACGATATAAGCCTCAAGCTGTCTTTCATCTGAACTATTGGGATAACATAGCTGTCTGGTATAATTACATTGTTTATTTAAGCATTATTCTCATTTTTTTTTGGTTTATGACCCCTCCGTTTTTTTGTCTATGACTTCATAAACCAAAAAAAATTGAGAATAATGCTTATAATTTTAGTTTAATAACTAAAAACAATGCTTATAAGACATAAACCATCATTTATTCAATTTATTTTAACAAATTAATAGATTTATGTGCGGCGCATTAATAGCAAACCAGCAGTTCATTTAGGCCAATAACTGTGCCGCTTTTAAAATTTCCCGCGAAAACGACCATGCCGATCCGGTTTGATCCAGTTCGCACTAGTCACATTGACAGCCCAGTCAACAGTCACTCACGGTGCTGTAGACTAACAAATCAGTCTACACTGGAATGTTTATATGTAGGAGCCTAGTGAGGAAAATTAAACACACAGTTATTGAAAGATGAGTTTGAAAACAGTCCAGACGACAGAACATTGCTACTCGAGGAGGCGTATGTCATCGGTAATGAGTTGGACGGTATCAAAGGCAAGTTGTATTTTTCCGCGGCAGCAAGTGGGCCTACGCCATTTTCATTATGGTCGAAGTTTTGATTGGTTAGCGAAGCTAAAGTGTTGCTGATTACACGTTTTTGGTTTGCAGAACAATCCCGACTGTAGCTTCAGATAGAGCTTTCGTTACGGTGACCTGAATAGTACATAATGTGTCTGAGTTCAACGTCAGCTTCACTCAGTTTGGAGATACTAGTGGCCCGTAAACAATGGGCGGTGTACGTATTTGAACAAATGGCGTTTTTGGAAATATCCGCCATGAATCTCGCGAACTGGTACTGTTTAACTGGTGTTTTAGTGTACCAACATTCAAATGATTCTGGATGATTCATTGCGTCTTTGTCACAGTGATTGAATAGATGTTTCGCATCAGAAGGTGTTTTTCGTAGAAAAAGTTTAAGCGGCTGTACAGGACAACGGATATTTCCAGTGGCATACATTCTTTTGTCGGACGATGCGTCAATGCTAGTAAGACCACCCTGGCGATTTTTTTGTTTTGTTTCGTGCGACAGAGTGACATATTCTGTGCTATCTGCGTCAGTGTGAAATGTAAAGGATTCAGGTGTTAATTGGGAATGGAATTCTAGGCCACGTGAGACAAAGTGTATCGATAGGTCGTACCAGACTCTAAGTCTGAGGATTACTGGATTTACATTCTGATGAAGGTAAGTTCCGATCTTAATTAAGTCATCATTTTCGATGATGGTTTTATGTTGTGTTGGAAGCGATTTTCCTTTCACGATATTCTGTTTTAATCTGCCATCCAACATGTTGTTCGCCGAACGAAAATCCTTGTCCCGGACAATGTCCATATCCCGACCTACATCTTTTATATGTCTATTCAGGGCTCCCCTTATGCTCTTCATTGAATTTTTATGTTACTCCCTGGCCTGATCGGATGTCATTTCTTTTTCTCTCTTTTCTGGGTTCTTCGGTGTTGCTTCAGCATAAAACACCCTTAACTTGTCATTTAAATTGCCAGTGTCTATTGTACCGAAATCGATTTCTTCTCCGTACCTCTCCGTGCTCCATGCTTTAAAAAAATGAAAAATGGCCTATAAGCTTTTTCGCTTAGACATATTAGTTGCTTTATGTAAAAAAAATCATATTAAAATTGTAATTGGGACATAGAGTAGCCTATAGATATAAAGATTGTTTATGAAATTTTAGACACAGGTAGCTCAATGTAGAGTACTCGGGCTTCATGTGCGAGGGATCCAGGTTCAATTCCTGGTCTGTGTAATCAAAATTTCGATTAAAATTTCTTTGAAATGGAATAAATTTCAGCTATGAATGATGGAATAATCTAAAATTTACCTTGAAAGACTTTCAATCCCCATTTGGTATTTTTCTTCGTCGCTTTGGCCTGTCGATTTTTCTCGATCTCTTGCAAACTAGATTCCTGGAGCTCTGGAAAGCGTTTCGGTTGTGTGTATGGAGTAGGCATAGACAGCTGACAGTCTTCAAATGTCTCGTTCATTTCCCGATTGGCTTTTTGAGGGGAAATGTCATCAGAAGCAGATCCAAAAAATGATAATATTGCATCGAGTTCGGTATCTCCGATGGGTTGATAATGGTTCTGTTCGATATCCAATCCGAAAATATCATCAGGATTGCCGACGTTGAACGACATATTGATAATTGCAAGCAGACGACGTCAAAAGTAGTTCTACGTGTATTACGTCATAAAAAATGACGTAATTGTGTTCGGGCTATGAAGAAATATATACATTTGGATGGCAAAGCCATTATATAAACAAACTAAACAAATTTGCAGTCTATGAGAGTATGACTGACATCCAAAGCGTGACACCATTCTATGCATAACTGACACCCAAATCGTGCATTCAGGTGTTATTCATACGCGACCGGATCCCCCGGAACTACTTGCAACCAATGTAAACAAATGGCATCTTATCATTGCTCATCATGCTATCGGATAGAGTACGAGACCAGAAAACAAATCTTAAAATGTAAAACAAAAGTTAAGGTAAGAATGGTTAACAATCACGAAAATGGAAATAAAACAAGATTTAATAAACACATATGTTGACAGATATTTGTTCCGGGGCCAGAGTGGAAAATCATTACACACCACATTGTTTGCGCGCCACCGCCATCCAGTGTTTGAATGACAAAAATTTTGAAACCCGACACATCATGTTTATGTCAAATCATAAGAACGAGGCTTCCCTCCGGTCGTACAATAGAACAGTTTCTTCTTCACAAAAGAAAGCATCAAGTGGTGCATTATCGTGTCTAACGCATCCTAAACTTGAAACAGCCATGGTACCCGTCACAAGCAACGTTGTCGCTGAAGCTCGTCTAACTCCCTCGGCCACTGTCACTTCTCTCATTGGTCGTATCCCTGACACCGGTGCTGTTGTAGCTACTATAAACTGTAATGCTGTTTCCATGCAATCAAAGAACATGTTTACACCTGTTTTTTTGGCGAATTCCACTTCCTCCCACTGCACATTCAACTTTCATAGCTAAACTCTGTCAATGCTGTCAGCCGTTGCGTGCGCGTGGTGACGGGTGAAATTTCCATCCGCATAATTGTTCCGGATGGTAAATTAAAAAAAAAAATCCGAAATCGTTAACAAACTGAATAATTCATCCGTATATTCTGAAATACTGACTACCAATATAATTGAGATGATGTTTTCAGTATTTTTTTAATTATTTCCACGCACTATTTTTTTTTTTTTTTTGCCAATCAGCACGTGAATCACAATAGGCTGTTCAATTTCTTGACCTCTGACAATGGAAACGTCGGTAATAGTAAGATTTTAAATTATAATGAAAATTAAAGTTGAAATCGAAAAGAAACTAATATAGAAAACGTAAATATAAGCATTAAACTGTCTTTTTATGGATTATATGGTCTATATAGATGCCAGAGCTTTGCAGACAATCATTTCATAATGCGCTAGCGCGCATTATGAAGATTGTCTGCAAAGCTCTGGCATCTATATAGACCATATAATCCATAAAAAGACAGTTTAATGCTTAGATAACCTTAATTTTCTAACCAATGAAAATGAGTGTAACAGATGAAATAAAATTATATGACTTTAACACGCGTGGTTCATATAACCACGTATATAGATATTATTAATTAATACTGACATGAGTCCAAGCACCTATATATCTATGTAAAAATAAAGGTACACATCAATCGTTAGCACTAGCTAAAATATTACCTCGTATATCCACAACAAGCAACACTCCAAGTTAAACTTAGATATTGACGAAGGATTGGTTTGGTTTGGGTTATTTTGTTTAACGTCCTATTAACAGCTAAGGTCATTTAAGGACGGCCTCCCGTGCGTGCAACATGCATGCGTGTGGTGAGTGTGTATGTGTGTTTTGGGAGGCTGCAGTATGTTCGTGTTAAGTCTCCTTGTGATAGGCCGGAACTTTTGCCGATTTATAGTGCTACCTCACTGAAGCATACTGCCGAAGACATCCAGCAGCACACCCCACCCGGTCACATTATACTGACAACGGGCGAACCAGTCGTCCCACTCCTTGTATGTTGAGCGCTAAGCAGGAGCAGCAACTACCATTTTTAAAGACTCTGGTATGACTCATATTGATTTGCCCTGTATGTAACCTCTTTACCAGATTATAGAGAGATCTCCTGAAGAACCCAGTTTAGCAATAACCGGATGTTACCCTGGAGTGACCTTGAGTCGACTTTGACTTGATAGTTGGAACCTTGATTCAGACGAATGACTCCCTACTGTATTCAGAGACGTCTTGAGTGAGATCCTATAACTAGTCTTCTTTGTTACATATCAAGATCGTTTAATTCGTTTCAGTACAAACATTTAGATATTTACAATGTGATATTTAATATACTATAGGTTGTATTTTGTATACGAATTCACTGTTTTTGTTACCTACTGTATATCCTGTTAATCAGGCAAAGTACACTATTCGAACATGTATCTATGAATGTGGAATGCAAAGAAATAAATTTAGAAATAAATTTCATTTAATAGTGAGTCAGTCAATTTGCACCACAAAATTACATGAACATATCATTACGAGTTGTTTCTTAATCACTGGTACATTTACAGATTACATAGTGTTGTAGCTGGAAACTATCATATTATCTATATGGTATGAATGAATTTCATACGAAAAGATGAGTTGCATCACAGTTGTGCATGGTGCTGATCTGCCATTAATCGTCAATTAATTCAAAATGTATCAATAAATAAATAAATAAATAAATAAATACATGTACACTGTATAATCATGGTAGCTAAGTTGGATTTAAAATTCGAATAACACATAATCGAAGATTTAATTTAGAAAATCCATAGCTATCATGTATAGATTTTTTCAAAACCTGCAGGTATATATATATATGAGTTGGTGTCGTCCTCATAGGTGATTCCAACGATAAATTTATTTCAGTGTTGACCAATGCACATCGAGCGCACATATGTACATGTATTAATTTTACATCAGAAACTATCATTAATTTCACTATTTTAAATGGGTGTGATAACATTGATACTGGTGTTTTCCTCTTAATTGTGTAATCTGTAATTCAAATACAATAATTTTTTTCCAAATCTTGGACACATTGGATTAAAAATGATTTGTGTTACACAGTTATAGAAATGCATATGTTGTATACCTAGTCCAGAGTTGTTGTTTCGTGTAAGGATCGATAACTCTTAAGGAACTTACTCCTATGAATACAATCGTTTACTTTACATATTTATTCTAGATTAGAGTGAGTAAATGTATTTACACGAGTATCCAATTTATACATGCATGTACAGAATAAACCTCAGTTCTGCAAATCATAAAATTGAAATAATAACCTCGAAATTACATATGATTACATTGTGTTAGTGTTGGCACAGTAAAAATCGTATTTTTAGGATTAACAAAAATAATGCCGGAGAACGCTCCGAAATAAAGAGAGAATGTATGAAAGGGAATTTTATCTATGGGTATTGGGAAACGGGGATTTTTCATTGTTTGCTTCAAATGCGTCCTACTTTATATAATTTCAAACTAAGGTAAACTTTGTCGAAGTTACATCTTACTGTCATTATCAGAGTACCATTTGGAAATGAGTAGAATACGAAACGGATGTTTGAATTGTCGAGGTTTTGTTAGTGATTAATAAAAAGGCGGGACGTTTTTCAGGGATGCCAATTAAAATATTATATCATAATTTTAACGGATACGCACAGTGATACTAATACAGGAACACTGTTAAGGAATGAATCGGAAGATGGTTTGCGTCGTTTTCATCAAATTGTAGCATTATTGCAATACTTTTAAAAAACTCTATCGACTACTGTAAATCAATTATAGTTCACGTGGGATTTATTTTCGCGTTAATTCGGGAGGAGAGTCAAACGCGAATTCAAATCCCTCGCTAATATTTATATAAGAATGACAAGAATAAGTGGCGTCCATTTTGAATCTATCGTAATCTTTAGTTGGTGAACAGACATCGCCATTAAAGTAATAATAGAATGATATATTATATACTTATATCAGAGTGTATTTTTTTTATCACAAAACACCAAAATTTCACACAAAAAAACCCCCCGCTGAACACTGATATTGTAGTGGAACTCAGACTAAATTACCTTCTAGACGACGACTTAGTTAATTTAAACGCAGTAGGTCCGGTCCCGAGGATCCCGGATAGTCACCCGGAAGACGTCGTACAGTTTAGAGGGTGAATACAACGACCCAAACGGTTTTTGTTTTAATTACTGAATATGATCATAAGAAATATCCAATTAGCTCTGTGGGATATATGGTCACATTGCCTTATCAATAGAAGCTATTTAGAATGATAAACCTTATTACAGGAGACTGTAACGTTGCATGTTGATTCGAAGTAGACACCGTTGATTATAATACATTGTACTACATCTGTAGAAATGGGGAAATTTCCATATATTGTTAATTATTATAGGCATCTTATTTTATTAAGTAGATAGTAATTTTTCTTTTTCTGTTTTCTTCTCTCAATTTTTTTTTCATTTTCCTCGAGAGGTCCCTTACAGATTTGATTATTCACAATCTTAATTGATGACTGAGGAAATGCCTTTTCATATTTGTACTGATATTTGTAGCTGAATTACGAACTTTCGTTTTTGGGTCATTTTCTTTGAACCTGGATTAAGAGACCACCTGTCATATGTGACCTTTTTTATTGGCTCCCTTGGAAGGTCAAATATGACAGGTTTGACTGTAATTGTAATTATACCAGAGCGAATATTAAAATCCATAACATGATATACAATTCAGATCTAGTCGTTGCTTGGGGTGATTTAATCCAGGTGAAACCACACGTTTTTGTCCTAATTGGAAAAGAAATATCACCTTGATTTGTTTCTTTAATCATCTGATTTACATAACAGGTATAGCCTACGCTTATAAGTCTGGCGGAAGTAGATAAAATGTATAATTTTCGGAAATTTTAGACGGCAATTATGTCTATTAGGGGAAATAATTACGAATTCTTTCCAGTAACTCCGAAATACGATCTCTCTCAGCCATTGTGGTTAAATAAAGCAATACAAATTAATCGAAATCCGCATAATGAAGGCATCTTCTGTGTTAAAGACGTAGTAAATGCTGTCTTATTCAGAAATATTGAGTAAAAATATCGATTTAATTTACTACAGTAGTCTTATTAGTGTAATACAGAGAGGCTGACAGACAATGACCACCAATTATAGATGATATATTAAAAATAGTTTACATAATGATTTGAGGCAATTGAAAAATATTGAAAACAGACTTTCTATCACTAACTATTGTCAACTGTATTGATACATCCTCAACAAACTTATGAAAGGTGGCACACTATTTAAGGTATTTCTCTCCACCAAGATGACTGGGAGAACATCTATACTCTCCCATTTCATGAAACGAAATATTCAAAATCGCAGAGTTTGCAATACAGGATTATTCACAGCATTTGTTCTCAAATTCTTCGCTATAAAAATAGACAATATCAGTATATCAGGAATGTAGCCTTTGTAATAGGGCACCTTAAACATTTTACCACTTTTTGGGGTTGTACGAATAGTCAATAACTCTGAACTTGTTTTATAAATTCAGTTTTCTCAAATATAATGTTGTTTAGAAAAAAAATGCTTCTCTCCTTTTTGGCATAAGGTTTGTATATATGCATATTGCGTATTATAAAATGTATATTGTTGATGGAACAATACAATAAAACTCCAAATTTGGAAACATGTAAGACATTTATACAAAATTATAGAAACCTTTATCTACAATCGACATAATTATATGGTGATCCAAAATCCAGCGAACATGTTCCGGTAAAAAATTGGAAAGTATTAAATTTATTTTATAATAGACTTTGTACCTGATATTTTGTTTATAGTGTATGTTTTCATCAGAAAACTTTGTCAAATAAAGCAAATGTTATATGTAAACGAATGTTAGATTCAATGAACGACTTTTTGTATCGTGCTGTCATAGCAAAGTACAATTTGTTATAGCCGTAGAACAACACCATACTATATTTCACGACTAATAAGGCCTTACCTACAACTTAATATTGAGGGTTTAAGCGAGAGAACAGTGTGTTTCGTTGTGCATTGCTAATCGCTACTGCCTGAGACCAAATAGGAAGGGCGTTAGAATCAAGGAAAGGAATAACGAAAATGGAGCAACATGTATATTTTCTTTCTTACATAAATTTCTATTTCTTGAGGGGTCAAAAATTTCGTGGTTACCCCGAAAACAAGGATGTAGTTTAATGACAGCTCTTAATTAATGCAATTTAAAGGCTTTCCAAGTTACACATGATTGATAGGCTCTCCGATTACCATTCAACAGTAATCTAAAAGCTTTTTGAGAATTGGTAGCATTACAGTATTTAGTCTTTGTTGGAGAAAATGTTGATAATATGTTGGAAGAGTTTCCAAGCTTATCAAACTCCTTCAGCAAACGGAAGAAATCTGAACGAATTTGGAGACATCTGTCAAGTTATCAATTATTTTACCCGCAAGCAAAAACAAATATCGTGTCAATTGTGCGGTTTTGTTATCCGGATCAGGAAATACAGATTCTGGTTTAGTTACCATTTTGGCTTTTAATATGCTCATCATTAGCCCTCCATCATCAAATGAGCTGTTCAAATCGTCCGTGGTCCGTCGTCTGACTGTTAACAGTGCTTATTACCACTTTTCCCTAGAAAAAAATCTGTTTTTTAGATTTCATATGTAGGCCTTTTCATGTTAGAGATTCATCATTCAATATTTCCAATATAGTTTGTTCTTTTCCAGTCGTGTACAATTTTGAGAGTATAAGTGTATTGGTTTTATCTATATATTTTGTTGTATACTAATACATATATAACAAATTCTTACTTATTGAATCGTAACGACAAGACTCAGTGCATCGCATGAACTGAAACATTTACTCGTTGGCACTTTTAATTGGATTACATCGATCTACATTCTAGTTTCGATAACAGTCCAAAACTTCTTTTTGAAATAGTTGCATATACAAAATGTTTAACTATCGAAAAGGTTTTTGGTGTGTAGCACATGCTTCTCATAGTGCATTCCAAAATATATTTCTGTAAAAAGGCATGAACAATATGGATTTTACTGGGTATTAAGTTGAATATTACGCAACATACTCTGGTTTCGTCACTATCGTTTTGGTAAAACAAACATGCCTTATTGACGTTTTTGTTTTATTAAACAGTGCTGTGTCAATACTATTGATTAGTTTTTTTACATGTCCTTGTGACCAGAACTTTTCCATTGGTACTACAATATACAGATCTTCTAACCGTGACCTTTGACCTACGACTAAAAACGTCATCCCCCATCACTGTATGTTAACGGTCAATCTAATTAAAATCTAGATTGTCATTCTCAATACGTTTCATGTAACGTAGTTAGAATGACCATCTAGATTGTAAAATCTAGATGGTCATTCTCAATACGTTTCATGTAACGTAGTTAGAATGACCATCTAGATTTTAATTAGATTGGTTAACTGTACAAGATAGGACTTTCTTTTTTGGCATGTTTGTTCCTTGTGGCAAGACCTTCTCAGTGGTACTTGGTATACAGTGGTATATGCGGACCTACTGACCTTGACTGACCTTAATTCACGTTTGACAATCCTCATTTGACTGAAAAAGAAACTAACCAATGAAAAGTAATCTTATATATGAATGTTAAGAGTCTCTTGAAGCTAAAAATACAATTAATTATCTTACCTTGTGATGACTGTATGTTTTGATTTCTAATCTCCTTGGCGCACCTGCTTGTCTGAACAGAAACCCGATATGTGACACATGCCGCCTTGCATTATTGAAGCCATCGACATCCCTCCAACGGTGGATTGTGGATTGTTTCTTTCATGTTTATCATTAATCCTTCGATAGGAAATATCTTTTGTTGTTTTGATAATCAGGCTTATTTTATGTAATATATGTAATAACTATGTGAAAGCTCCCTAATCATTTGTCGTTGTGTATTGCAGTTTATTTTAGTAGTGTTTTGCTGTATATTTTATAGCATTTATACTCTTGACACATTTCAATGTTTAATGTGATATACATTATGTCTGCATTTTTGTTTTTGTGTGGTATATGGTATGGGATATTATTATCACTGTGTTATGTGGTATGTTTTATCATACCATTATGTTATGTGGTATGTTTTATCATTATGTAGTGTGGTATGTTTTATCATTATGTAATGTGGTATGTTTTATCATTATGTAATGTGGTATGTTTTATCATTTGTATGTGGTATGTTATTATGTAGTGTGGTATGTTTTATCATTATGTAATGTGGTATGTTTTATCATTGTGTAGTGTGGTATGTTTTATCATTATGTAATGTGGTATGTTTTATCATTATGTAATGTGGTATGTTTTATCATTATGTAGTGTGGTATGTTTTATCATTATGTAATGTGATATATTTTATCATTATGTAATGTGGTATGTTTTATCATTATGTAATGTGGTATGTTTTATCATTATGTAATGTGGTATGCTTTATCATTATGTAATGTGATGTGTTTTATCATTATGTTATGTGGTATGTTTTATCATTATGTAATGTGGTATATTTTATCATTATGTAATGTGGTATGTTTTATCATTATGTAATGTGGTATGTTTTATCATTATGTAATGTGGTATGTTTTATCATTATGTAATGTGGTATATTTTATCATTATGTAATGTGGTATGTTTTATCATTGTGTTATGTGGTATGTTTTATCATTATGTAGTGTGGTATGTTTTATCATTATGTAATGTGGTATGTTTTATCATTGTGTTATGTGGTATGTTTTATCATTATGTAATGTGGTATGTTTTATCATTATGTAATGTGGTATGTTCTATCATTATGTAATGTGGTATGTTTTATCATTGTGTTATGTGGTATGTTTTATCATTATGTAATGTGGTATGTTTTATCATTATGTTATGTGGTATGTTTATCATTATGTAATGTGGTGTGTTTTATCATTGTGTTATGTGGTATGTTTTATCATTATGTAGTGTGGTATGTTTTATCATTATGTTATGTGGTATGTTTTATCATTATGTAATGTGGTGTGTTTTATCATTATGTTATGTGGTATGTTTTATCATTATGTAATGTGGTATGTTTTATCATCGTGTTATGTGGTATGTTTTATCATTATGTAATGTGGTATGTTTTATCATCGTGTTATGTGGTATGTTTTATCATTATGTAATGTGGTATGTTTTATCATTGTGTTATGTGGTATGTTTTATCATTATGTAATGTGGTATGTTTTATCATATCATTATGTAATGTGGTATGTTTTATCATTATGTAATGTGGTATGTTTTATCATTATGTATGTGGTATTAGTAATGTGGTATGTTTTATCATTGTGTAATGTGGTATGTTTTCATCATTGTGTTATGTGGTATGTTTTAATCATTATGTAATGTGGTATGTTTATCATTATGTAATGTGGTATGTTTTATCATTATGTCATGTGGTATGTTTTATCATTATGTATGTGGTATGTTTTATCATTGTGTATGTGGTATGTTTTATCATAGTGTAATGTGGTATGTTTTCTCATTATGTAATGTGGTATGTTTTATCATTGTGTAATGTGGTAGGTTTTATCATTATGTAAGTGGTATGTTTTATCATGTGTAATGTTGTATGTTTTATCATTTGTACTGTGGTATGTTTTATCATCATTATGTAATGTGGTATGTTTTATCATTATGTAATGTGGTATGTTTTATCATTATGTAATGTGTGTTTTATCATATGAATGTTGTATGTTTATCATTAGTGTAATGTGGTATGTTTATCATCTGTTAATGTGGTATGTTTTATCATTATGTAATGTGTATGTTTTATCATATAATTGTGTAATGTGGTATGTTTTATCATCTTGTCATGTGGTATGTTTTATCATTTATGTAATGTGGTATGTTTTATCATTATGTAATGTTGTATGTTTTATCATTATGTTAATGTGGTATGTTTTATCATCGTGTTATGTGGTATGTTTTATCATTGTGTAATGTGGTATGTTTTATCATTATGTAATGTTGTATGTTTTATCATTATGTAATGTGGTATGTTTTATCATTGTGTTATGTGGTATGTTTTATCATCGTGTAATGTGGGTCGTTTTATTCATTATGTAAGTGTGGTATGTTTATTTTTTTTTTTATCATATCCCATTATGTAAGTGTGGTATGTTTTATCACTTGTGTTAATGTGGTATATTTTATCCTATATTATGTAATGTGGTATGTTTTATTCATTATGTAAGTGTGGTATGTTTTCATCATTATGTAAGTGTGGTATATTTTTATCATTATGTAATGTGGTATGATTTTATTCAATCATTATGTAATGTGGTATGCTTTATCATTATGTAATGTGGTATGTTTTATCATTGTGTAATGTGGTATGTTTTATCATTATGTAATGTTGTATGTTTTATCATTATGTAATGTGGTATGTTTTATCATTGTGTTATGTGGTATGTTTTATCATTATGTAATGTGGTATGTTTTATCATTATGTAATGTGGTATGTTCTATCATTATGTAATGTGGTATGTTTTATCATTGTGTTATGTGGTATGTTTTATCATTATGTAATGTGGTATGTTTTATCATATGTAATGTGGTATGTTTTATCATTAGGTTATGTGGTATGTTTTATCATTATGTTATGTGGTATGTTTTATATCATTATGTAATGTGGTATGTTTATCATATCATTATGTAATGTGGTATGTTTTATCATTATGTAATGTGGTATGTTTTATCATATCATTATGTAATGTGGTATGCTTTATCATTATGTAATGTGGTATGTTTTATCATTATGTAATGTGGTATGTTTTATCATTATGTAATGTGGTATGTTTTATCATTGTGTAATGTGGTATGTTTTATTATTATGTTATGTGGTATGTTTTATCATTGTGTAATGTTGTATGTTTTATCATTATGTAATGTGGTATGTTTTATCATTGTGTAATGTGGTATGTTTTATCATTGTGTAATGTTGTATGTTTTATCATTGTGTAATGTTGTATGTTTTATCATTATGTAATGTGGTATGTTTTATCATTATGTAATGTTGTATGTTTTATCATTGTGTAATGTGGTATGTTTTATCATTATGTAATGTGGTATGTTTTATCATTATGTAATGTGGTATGTTTTATCATTATGTAATGTTGTATGTTTTATCATTATGTAATGTGGTATGTTTTATCATCGTGTTATGTGGTATGTTTTATCATTGTGTAATGTGGTATGTTTTATCATTGTGTAATGTGGTATGTTTTATCATTATGTAATGTTGTATGTTTTATCATTGTGTAATGTGGTATGTTTATCATTATGTAATGTGGTATGTTTTATCATTATGTAATGTGGTATGTTTTATCATTATGTAATGTTGTATGTTTTATCATTATGTAATGTGGTATTTTTTTATCTTGTTTATTGGTATGTTTATCTTTTTAATGTGTTTTTATTATTTTAATTTTAGTCATTAGTAATGTGTATGTTTATCTTTGGGTTTTATGGGGTAATTTTACATCTGTAAGTGGATTTTATCTTATGTATGTGGTATGTTTATCATTATGTAATGTGGTTATTTTTATTTAATTTTTGGGGTAAATGTGAGGTTAGTTTTATCATATGTAGTGTTTTTTATTATCTTATTATGGTATTTTATCTTTGTGTAATGTGGTTTTATAATTATGTAAGTGTATGTTTTCATTATGAATGTGGATGTTTTTATCATTTTTTATGTGGTATATTTTATCATTTGTAATTGGTATGTTTAATCATTATTTTAATGTGGTATCTTATCATTATGTAATGTGGTATGTTTTATCATTGTGATGGGTATGTTTTCATTATGTAATTTTGATGTTTTATCATATTTTAAGGGGTGGTATGTTTTATCAATTTGTAATGTGGTATGTTTTATCATTATGTAATGTTGTATGTTTTATCATTAGGTAATGTGGTATGTTTATCATTATGTAATGTGGTATGTTTTATCATTAGTGTAATGTGGTATGTTTTATCATTATGTAATGTTGTATGTTTTATCATTGTGTAATGTGGTATGTTTTATCATTATGTAATGTGGTATGTTTTATCATTATGTATGTGGTATGTTTTATCATTGTGTAATGTGGTATGTTTTATCATTATGTAATGTGGTATGTTTTATCATTATGTAATGTGGTATGTTTTATCATTATGTAATGTGGTATGTTTATCATTATGTTATGTGGTATGTTTTATCATTATGTTATGTGGTATGTTTATCATTATGTAATGTGGTATGTTTTATCATTATGTAATGTGGTATGTTTTATCATTATGTTATGTGGTATGTTTTATCATTATGTAGTGTGGTATGTTTTATCATTATGTAATGTGGTATGTTTTTATCATTATGTAATGTGGTATGTTTTATCATTATGTTATGTGGTATGTTTTATCATTATGTAGTGTGGTATGTTTTATCATTATGTAATGTGGTATGTTTTAACATTATGTAATGTGGTATGTTTTATCATTATGTAATGTGGTATGTTTTATCATTATGTAATGTGGTATATTTTATCATATCATTATGTAATGTGGTGTGTTTTATCATTATGTTATGTGGTATGTTTTATCATTATGTAGTGTGGTATGTTTTATCATTATGTAATGTGGTATGTTTTATCATTATATAATGTGGTATGTTTTATCATTATGTAATGTGGTATGTTTTATCATTATGTAATGTGGTATATTTTATCATATCATTATGTAATGTGGTATGCTTTATCATCATGTAATGTGGTATGTTTTATCATTGTGTAATGTGGTATGTTTTATCATTATGTAATGTGGTATGTTTTATCATTATGTAGTGTGGTATGTTTTATCATTATGTAATGTGGTATGTTTTATCATTATGTTATGTGGTATGTTTTATCATCATGTAATGTGGTATGTTTTATCATTATGTAATGTTGTATGTTTTATCATTGTGTTATGTGGTATGTTTTATCATCATGTAATGTGGTATGTTTTATCATTATGTAATGTGGTATGTTTTATCATTGTGTAATGTGGTATGTTTTATCATTATGTAATGTGGTATGTTTTATCATTATGTAATGTGGTTTGTTTATCATTATGTAGTGTGGTATGTTTTATCATTATGTAATGTGGTATATTTTATCATTATGTAATGTGGTATGTTTTATCATTATGTAATGTGGTATGTTTTATCATTATGTAATGTGGTATGTTTTATCATTTTGGAATGTGGTATGTTTATCATTATGTAATGTGGTATGCTTTATCATTATGTTAATGTGGTATGTTTTATCATTATGTAATGTGGTTGTTTTTATCATTATGTAATGTGGTATATTTTATCATTGTGTTATGTGGTATGTTTATCATATCATTATGTAATGTGGTATGTTTTATCGTTATGTAATGTGGTATGTTTTATCATTATGTAATGTGGTATATTTTATCATTGTGTTATGTGGTATGTTTTATCATATCATTATGTAATGTGGTATGTTTTATCATTGTGTGATGTGGTATGTTTTATCATTATGTAATGTGGTATGTTTTATCATTGTGTTATGTGGTATGTTTTATCATATCATTATGTAATGTGGTATGTTTTATCATTATGTAATGTGGTATATCTTATCATTATGTAATGTGGTATGTTTTATCATTATGTAATGTGGTATGTTTTATCATTATGTAATGTGGTATAGCTTATCATTATGTAATGTGGTATGTTTTATCATTATGTAATGTGGTATGTTTTATCATTATGTAATGTGGTATGCTTTATCATTATGTAATGTGGTATGTTTTATCATTATGTAATGTTGTATGTTTTATCATTATGTAATGTGGTATGTTTTATCATTGTGTTATGTGGTATGTTTTATCATCGTGTAATGTGGTATGTTTTATCATTATGTAATGTGGTATGTTTTATCATTATGTAATGTGGTATATTTTATCATTATGTAATGTGGTATGTTTTATCATTATGTAATGTGGTATGCTTTATCATTATGTAATGTGGTATGTTTTATCATTGTGTAATGTGGTATGTTTTATCATTATGTAATGTTGTATGTTTTATCATTATGTAATGTGGTATGTTTTATCATTGTGTTATGTGGTATGTTTTATCATTATGTAATGTGGTATGTTTTATCATTATGTAATGTGGTATGTTTTATCATTATGTAATGTGGTATGTTTTATCATTATGTAATGTGGTATGTTCTATCATTGTGTTATGTGGTATGTTTTATCATTATGTAGTGTGGTATGTTTTATCATTATGTAATGTGGTATGTTTTATCATTATGTAATGTGGTATGTTTTATCATTATGTAATGTGGTATGTTCTATCATTATGTAATGTGGTATGTTTTATCATTGTGTTATGTGGTATGTTTTATCATTATGTAATGTGGTATGTTTTATCATTATGTTATGTGGTATGTTTTATCATTATGTAATGTGGTGTGTTTTATCATTGTGTTATGTGGTATGTTTTATCATTATGTAGTGTGGTATGTTTTATCATTATGTTATGTGGTATGTTTTATCATTATGTAATGTGGTGTGTTTTATCATTATGTTATGTGGTATGTTTTATCATTATGTAGTGTGGTATGTTTTATCATTATGTAATGTGGTATGTTTTATCATTGTGTTATGTGGTATGTTTTATCATTATGTAATGTGGTATGTTTTATCATATCATTATGTAATGTGGTATGTTTTATCATATCATTATGTAATGTGGTATGTTTTATCATTATGTAATGTGGTATGTTTTATCATTATGTAGTGTGGTATGTTTTATCATTGTGTTATGTGGTATGTTTTATCATTATGTAGTGTGGTATGTTTTATCATTATGTAATGTGGTATGTTTATTCATTATGTTATGTGGTATGTTTTATCATTATGTAGTGTGGTATGTTTTATCATTATGTAATGTGGTATATTTTATCATTATGTAATGTGGTATGTTTTATCATTATGTAATGTGGTATGTTTTATCATTATGTAATGTGGTATGTTTTATCATTATGTAATGTGGTATGTTTTATCATTGTGTTATGTGGTATGTTTTATCATTATGTAGTGTGGTATGTTTTATCATTGTGTTATGTGGTATGTTTTATCATTGTGTTATGTGGTATGTTTTATCATTATGTAATGTGGTATGTTTTATCATTTTGTTATGTGGTATGTTTTATCATTATGTAATGTGGTATGTTTTATCATTATGTTATGTGGTATGTTTTATCATTATGTAATGTGGTATGTTTTATCATTATGTTATGTGGTATGTTTTATCATTATGTAATGTGGTATGTTTTATCATTATGTAATGTGGTATGTTTTATCATTATGTAATGTGGTGTGTTTTATCATTATGTAGTGTGGTATGTTTTATCATTATGTAGTGTGGTATGTTTTATCATTGTGTTATGTGGTATGTTTTATCATTATGTAGTGTGGTATGTTTTATCATTGTGTTATGTGGTATGTTTTATCATTATGTAATGTGGTATGTTTTATCATTATGTAGTGTGGTATGTTTTATCATTATGTAATGTGGTATTTTGTATCATTATGTAGTGTGGTATGTTTTATCATTATGTAATGTGGTATGTTTTATCATTATGTAATGTGGTATGTTTTATCATTGTGTTATGTGGTATGTTTTATCATTATGTAATGTGGTATGTTTTATCATTATGTAATGTGGTGTGTTTTATCATTATGTTATGTGGTATGTTTTATCATTATGTTATGTGGTATGTTTTATCATTATGTAATGTGGTATGTTTTATCATTATGTAGTGTGGTATGTTTTATCATTATGTAATGTGGTATGTTTTATCATTATGTTATGTGGTGTGTTTTATCATTATGTTATGTGGTATGTTTTATCATTATGTTATGTGGTATGTTTTATCATTATGTAATGTGGTATGTTTTATCATTATGTAGTGTGGTATGTTTTATCATTATGTTATGTGGTATGTTTTATCATTATGTTATGTGGTATGTTTTATCATTATGTAATGTGGTATGTTTTATCATTATGTAGTGTGGTATGTTTTATCATTATGTAATGTGGTATGTTTTATCATTATGTAGTGTGGTATGTTTTATCATTATGTAATGTGGTATGTTTTATCATTATGTTATGTGGTATGTTTTATCATTATGTAATGTGGTATGTTTTATCATTATGTAGTGTGGTATGTTTTATCATTATGTTATGTGGTATGTTTTATCATTATGTAATGTGGTATGTTTTATCATTATGTAATGTGGTATGTTTTATCATTATGTAATGTGGTATGTTTTATCATTGTGTTATGTGGTATGTTTTATCATTATGTAGTGTGGTATGTTTTATCATTGTGTTATGTGGTATGTTTTATCATTATGTAATGTGGTATGTTTTATCATTATGTAATGTGGTATGTTTTATCATTGTGTAGTGTGGTATGTTTTATCATTATGTTATGTGGTATGTTTTATCATTATGTAGTGTGGTATGTTTTATCATTATGTAGTGTGGTATGCTTTATCATTATGTTATGTGGTGTGTTTTATCATTATGTAATGTGGTATGTTTTATCATTATGTAATGTGGTATGTTTTATCATTATGTAATGTGGTATGTTTTATCATTATGTAATGTGGTATGTTTTATCATTATGTAATGTGGTATGTTTTAACATATCATTATGTAATATGGTATGTTTGATCATGGCATTATGTAATATGGTACTTTTTATCATTAGCATTGTGTAATGTGGTAGTTTCTATCATAATTATTCAGTAATGTGGTATGTTTTATCATTTCCATTTTCGTATGATATTTGTGAATTACCATGTTGTTCATAGTGTTTTTATGTATTTTTTGTAATGCTTTATATTTCATTGTAAATTGTAGTACGATTTATCAATAGACTTACGTGATTTTGTATGATATTATTGATGATACTATTTCCCATGTTTTATTGACGATGTAATACATTTTGTTATTGTATGCTTGTGATTCGTGTGAAACTTTTATGATGATAGCATATAGTTCTTAGCCTGTTTGCTGCCACCGTCTTGACAATATCAACGGCGGTTATCGGTTATGTTGATTTCGATCATATGATGTTAATTAATCTTAAGAGAAAGGTTCTGATGTCTGTCGGCATTACAATAAGAGTTCCATGCCTAGAACAACGCAAATAGCTAGCCAATATTCTTTTATTGTTTTTATGCACAAGTTATTGAAATCTTCAGGAAAATGTTCTGATGTCTATCGGCATTTCAATAAGAGTTCCATGCCTAGTTCAACGCAAATAGCTAGGATAGTCTTTTATTGTTAGTATGCACAAGTTATTAAAATCTTAAGAAAATGGTTCTGAAGTCTGTCGGCATTTCAATAAGAGTTCCATGTTAAGAACAACGCAAATAACTAGCCAATAGTCTTTTATTGTTAGTATTAGTTGTTAGTTATTCACAAACTAGCGGGAATGTTATATTATAACTGTAAAAGCAATTGTTGATGAATATAAGGAGGACATGATTGACTGCTTTAGATTCGCTACTTGCAAGCAAAGACGTTTAAATATTATTTCCCTTTTCCTGATAGAAATATTATTATTAAAAATATGTGTAATATTTAATCAACGACTTTTTTGTGTTGGGATTTACCTTAGTATATTTACCTTTTCGTTTCATTGTCTCTAGATGGAGCTAACCAAACACAGTGTGTGTTGGTTAAGCTAGTATTACACTAGTATCAGAGCCAAATGTAAACAAAACTACTAAAAATAACCAGCGCTTGACAAATTGATAATTTCAGATACATCACTTGAAAATGAAAAGGAGATCACTATTGCAAAAATAGAAATTAACAAGTCTGGCAGTATTTGTCATCAACCTATATTGACATCATGAGTCCAGTTTTGGCCGATTCCTTTGGAATTGTCTACGTCAGCAGGACTAGACCGGAAAATAATACTTGAAGTTATCACTCATCTGTTTAGCTGCCCGATAATATAATCTTAAAAGTATACAGTTATGATCAATTTAAATGCTTGTACTGTCCATATTATATATATATATATATATATATATAAATATATATGTAAAAAGAATAAAAAACACGACACAGCAGCTAGCGCTTTCGTCACGTCTAGGTGACTTAAATATATATATATATATATATGACAATATTGATAAATTAACAAGCAAACAAACCAAAATTTTAAACATTTCTTTAACTATTTTGTTTAACGTTATCGTCATTGACAACCCAAGTAGCGCTCCCTTGTGCTACCGGTTTGGTTTGGTTTATCATTGTTTGACGTCCTATCAACAGCTAAGGCCATTTAAGGACGGCCTCCCTTGCGTGCGATATGCATGCCTATGGTGAGTGGGTGTGCTTCCGATGTTCTATTAAACTCATGGCTCTTAGGACAACGTGTTTGAGTTAATTGATTTTTAATGTCTGTTGAAAAAACGTGGTAGTTGTATATCACGGCTCTTCGGAGAACGTGTTTTGAGTTAACTGATTTTAAATTTCTTTTGAAATACTGTGGTAACTGTATATTTTTTTGTCTGTACATGCATCGAAGTGAAATACATTAGGGTAGCAACATTTTACTTGGCGCGCGTTTACGAAGTACATTGTACAATGAACATATACATTGTCTCTTTGATATTAGGTCACAGATGACGTAATTGTAGTGATTTATGTTTGACACATATTTCTGTACCCACGGGCTATGTTTAATGAGTAACTAGAGTGAAAGACTAAAAAAATATTCCGTGCACCGAATTCAGCAAATGCCACATTTGAGAATTATACCCGACACAAGCAGGTCGTCGTTCTAAGGGGAATTACAGAAATGTTTCTACACTGCTGCTTTTACGATTTTCGAAATAGCCTTTAACCCGGTACAATAAGCCCTTCTAAAGCATGTAATTCAATCATCGTCTTCTCGTCAATACTCTTTCAAGTAAAGTTCAGTCAATATGTCAGAGCAAGATTTGCATACCGTCTAATTAACGTATGTATGCATGCTTAATACGATTCTAGATGGGGGTTACCGTTTCTTCGCGCAATGGAATTATTGACGACGCTGGACGCACCGTTGATACACAAATACTTCATTAGCCTTCTTGTACGTTTCCTCAGTTTCCTGTCGTTTGACTTCATATGAATTCTAATTAACGTAAAGGACTGAAAAGTCAATTACTCTTATTCAAATTGGGTCGGATATATAGACCGAAAATCTTAATCTACCTCTCGCCAGTAGCATATTGCTGCCTTATAAACACAATATGTACAGGTGGTTCTGCACATGGGCGGACCTTTAACAAAAACCTTATTTAAATCCGATAACTTGTGAAGAAGGAATTCCCACTGGTATGGTTAAATAAATACTAAAGAATGAAACTATGGCCCCTTAACGGCACGTAGTCATTACAATATCGTTTTTTTTTTTTTTTGTTTGTTCTGGACGCATTTCCATGGTAATAAGCGCATGTGAAGATAATCGTTCTCAACCTCCTGACAAGATAGAGTACAGGGAAGAAGAAAATACATAGGTCCTAATTCGGTAATAGGAAGGCGCCCTCTAAACTTAACTGAAACCACGAGACAAATGAATAAAAAACATGAATGCAACTGGCTTGACGATATGCAATTGTTCCTACATTGTAGTTAAGTTATCTTGACCTGTTTTCTTCTTAGAGGCGCAGCACAGTAATTCATTGATGAAGAAGTGTTTTATCCCTTACTTCTTATACCATTAGTATTCTTATTTAATAAATGTCTATGAAAAATGGCATATCTGGACAATGGGTGTATACAATGTATTATGGCATTGCTTCCCTGAGACAGGAGACGATAATGAGTGAATTATTCACTTCTTCGAACAGAAAATAATCGGATTGTACCTAAAGGTTAAACCGCAAAATAAGACTGGTACATATCACGCTTCAGGTTTTATCAACGTTCTTGAATTATCAACTGTATTTTGCTTCATTCTTTGAAATATTGATTGATGTTCACTCATCGATCTTCTTGATATATCAGTTATTTATGTATGGCTTCCAGTTGATAAGCCGATTGCAATGGAATTATAATGTAAAGGAGCTTAATGACACGTACTGTATTCAACTATTTAAGAGGTTTATACAATTTCTTCAGCCTCTCATACACGCGTGTTCTAATTTCGGTGACGTTCGGAATTGCATATTTTGAATGTATTTGTTTGTTTAAACAAAGCTCATATGAACGTGTTTACCTTCTAAAACATGAACGTGTTTTATCTTCAACGTCATCAGTGTTAGATCCTTATCCGAGGTTACCTTTTTTTTCTACCAATAATTTCAGGTCATTTAGTGACGCAGATTTTATTCAATAGCAAAAGATCGAGTTCAAGTTCATTGATAAAACCCTGGAGATTGAAAGGTACCGGTACATAAGGTGACAATTTTATCTACTAATCCTTTTTCGTCTCTTAAATTAAAGAAGCGACACAGAGTAAAAATGAAAAACGGTCGTAGTTACCAAAATGTTTTGAGGGGTTGTAATCGGTTGCTAGCTATTCATTTAAGAACATCGTAAAGTTTTAAATGCCATTTACAAACCCAAATAATGACTGATAAGAGAATGGTGTCACCAATAGATTGACAGGACGGGAATTTCTGCTTTACCATGTCCAGATACATATGTTTTTTCCAGTGTTGTAGCAGCCTGATGTTGCTCCAAGTAGCTTAAATTACTATGGAAAAATCACGCCAAAACTCGCCAGAATTGCAGTCTCCTTATATCTTATCAAACCGAACTTAACCAAATATTTACATGACGTTAACGACACGTCCTTTTTTAACTACAAAATTGAAAAGAGCAAAGAGAGACGAAATATTCCTATGCAAGATACCCATTCCGTACAAACAAAAAATCAGACAGTAAAACATGCAAGTACAATCATTATCTTCATAAATGAATATGACAGTCGCACCATTTACTAATGGATGCCTTGGACACATATACAAAGATACTAATTACCTAGTATAAATACAATTAAAATGTAATGCAAGATTTGTCCGATTTGTCCGATTTCTCCTCAGATCGTACAACATTAGTGAATCTACATATAACATAGCGTATTACCCATTAGAGCGACATGATTGATAATTAATATCCTGGTATGAAAATAAAATACAAATCAGTTTGTCAAAGAAGAAATAAATCAGTTTTGCAGTATACATTGCATATACGTGGATTCCAAAGTTTGCATAAGGGGAAGAATCGATTATAAATCCCCGAGGCATATCTATACACGAAACTACCATCATGGATCAAATGTCGACATGTTGTTGGTTTCAGTGTACGTCGTTCATCTTGTGTTATAGAATTAACTTTATCAGGAGGAGCCTCACCACACGTAGGTAAACAAAGGACGCCCCATTCGCCTCTTCTGGCTATCACAGAACATCAATAAAATCCGGAAAGTGACTTCAAGTCGACAGTCTTGAGCGATTCGTTGTCAGTCTAACGTAAACAGACATGGCAACTCAGCTGGCTACCGCCGTCGTGTTAACCAATGCATTACTGTCCAGTTTTTCTAGTCTGTACATTTCTGAAAGGCAGAAAGCAATAAAAAAAGTTGTGATGTTTTTAAATTAAATTCATTTGTGAACATTATAGTAAAAATAAGATTCTTAAATATTACTATTTTCTCCTTTATGATTATTTTAAACTAAACGTCTCCGCAACAGGCAGGGTCGTTTAAGAATTGGTGTCATGGAGACAGCTAGACTACAAAAACAAAGCACAGAAAGACAGTGCAGCGAGGAAAAGAAAAGAAAGACTTAAATATTCGAAGTGTTGCAATGGGTGCAGAAGACCTATTAGTCTCCTCAATGTCCACTTAGCATAAGTCACAGAAGAAATTTCCTAAATCTTCAAGGGGCTAACTTTTAGTTGCTTCTTGCGACATGAATTGAGTAACAGCAGCTATATTCTTTCCCTGCTCTTGACTTATAACTAAAATACACAAATTGATACTTTTGTGTAACCCTATTGAATAGTCTAACAGAGCAGAGACTGAGCAGCCGATCTACATAGAATATACTCTGGTTAATATTAATTGTAAATAAAAATGAAATTGTATCATATGACAAGTTTTTCTTATGCAATGAATAATGACTATTAACTGTATTAAAGTAAATAGAGGATATTGAATGGTTTCCCATTGAACATATATTTCACGAGTATGACAGAATATCGATATTTTCACGAGTGCGAAGCACGAGTGAAAATCATCGAAATATTTTGTCATACAAGTGAGATATATCTTATATTCAACGGGAAACCATTCAATGTTCTTTTTATTGCATTTTTATGCTAAAAGAAACAAAATTAAAAATATCGTAAAATTAATAGTTTCAAAAAGTGCGGGAATCAGTAACAACAATCATTACGTAGTATCTTTGTGACGTTACTCCACCTCAACTTGAAGTTTTCTGCTGTTGTCGGAAAATCTGTGCATGGAAGGCTAACGTCAAGTGATTATTATCTCAAAATATAATTGATTATTTCAGAAAAATCAGCAAAATAACCAATTTATGTATCTTCGCTTCGATTGAAAAAATCGGCATGTTTCAATGTGGTTAATGCAAGGTTCGCTCTGATTTGTCAAAAACCGAAAAACTTATATTTTTACTACAAAGTCTTATATTTTCACTGCTCATCGCTGCAGTAAAAATGTAAGTTTTATTAGTTTGAATTTCTATATTTCACTGGCAAAAATGCAATAAATGTTCTGTTGATGTACTGCCCATGTTCAGTGTAACGACCAGTACAACTACTAAAAGTATGGATAGTATGACTAAACGAGATCGCATAGCACCTGTAGCAAGAGCGCTATATAGCCTTAAGAATTTCTGGAACTCATTTATTCCCTGGGGAACGATATAATCGAAAAAAAGCGAAAACAACGTTGACTAACTTCAACGTTGAGATAAGTTAAAGATTTCTTAATTGAAATGAAGTAAGTACAACGTTGGCCTAAGAAATTATATCTCTGATGTAATGTGGTACATACAGTTATGGACCCTGTATAGGTTTTGATGTAACCGTAATTACAGTTAATTTACAGTAAGATCGTGATTTATCTTAACTGGTCTCTGCATTCCTGTAAAATAAAAACATGCAGACAACATCACCTACCCACCCAACCATATTTATACGATCGTAGGAACATGTTCAATATTCCATGAGTTTGTCATGCGAACAGCCGCTGGTTTGCATGTACTCATTAACCATTCTTACATAAACCAATCCATTAGCAGCTAGAAGTGTCGATCCTCCATGATACATTATCCAGTGATGGCCTCAAGCATTACCATTAAATCTTTGATGTTTCATATTTTTCTGTTAGACATCACACATTAACGACATCTATAACGTCTCGTCAAGAAGTTTTGGTAGACACATCAGCAGTGTGTCTCGTTAGCGTTGTACTTATCCACTCTTGTCGGTCTCTGGTACAGGTACATTATACTATAGCATGCAAAGCCTATACCACAGAGACAAGAGTCCTAATGCGCTCCTAAAACAGGTGTTCTTGTTACACTATTTGCATTTTCTTAAAATGCTTAATTTGATACGGGTGACGAAAAAAAATTAAACTGAATTTGACGTTACATTTTGTTTGGCAAGAACCGTCGTTTCTGAGCTTGATATTATTGCCAGATATTCAACATAAATTAAATTTTGGCTTGATTTTTTTTTTATTGTTTAGCGTCCCGTTAATAACTTTAAAGTCATTTATTGACGGATTTCCGTGCGTACAACATGCATGAGTGTTGTGAGTGCTTATTTGTGTTTTGGGATGTTGCGGTATGTTCGTGTAATAGTGCGGCAACTGATGCCAAAATTATAGCGCTATCTCACTGAAGCATACTGCCTAAGACACCCAGCAGGTCACCCAACACGATAATAGTATACTGACAACCGGCAAACTACTCGTACAACTCAAAAGGCTGAGCGCTAAGCAAGAGCAGCAATGGCCATGTTTAAAGACTTTGGTATTTCTCGGTCAGGGAACAGAACACAGAGCCTTCCTCACAGGTGCGGAATTCAACCATACACTCATAAGAGTGTATTAAAAACTGTACAACTCTTTAAATATAATTTATCTTAAAAATCGTCCACAGAAGGATTGTTTAAGTGCTGCTCTCTCATGACTTCCGGAACTGACTGTACTAATAACACTTACCAGGAAGGCATAACAAGCATCTATATTTAGGTTCTTCTTTTAATATTCTAAATAATAAAGTAACTAAAATAGATTTTTGATTAAAATTAAATAACCAGTAGAAATTTTCTAAAATGTATCATTTTAATTATTCATAATATTAATTTGTATTATAGTAATATATGAGTATGAAAGTTTTTTATTATATTTTTCGAGTGCAATATATGATATTATCAACTCCATAAAAACGTATATCATTACTGTAATGCTATCAATTTCATTTATGACCAATCAGTGTTTTCTATCCACCGCATTGAAACCGACTGATTTTGCGGTTCCGATCGGAATAGGGTTGAAGGAGAATAAGTTATGTTGCTGCACTTTCGCAAAACGCTTTTCATTGTTTCAATTACATGCTCATTTACGAATAGTTATGCAAGGGGATGGGGGACGTAAACGATTAGAACTGAAATCACTGTAGTTGCCCGTTCAAATGTTGTTAAGGATACGATGTCAAAGATTATGCTACAGATTCCAACGTATTTAAGACGAATAGAAAATGGCATAAATTGAAAATTGAATTTCTTCCCGTTAAATATATATAGGGTATCTAACATTGTCTTCAGTTATACCAAATATATTTCACGGGTGTGGCTAATATTTTTATATTTTTCACGAGTGCGTAGTGGAAAATATCACTTCAACAGAATGAATAATTTGTTGGATTATACCGACATTTTTTACTCGTGCATTGCTTTGCAAAATATTGATTTTCTGTTTTGTTCGTGAAATATATGTTATATTTAAAGGGAAATATGAACTATGAACTATTGAATATTCGAGGTGTTGTTTGGTCGTCTTTTTTTCCTTTAGAAAGAAACATTTCCTCAATTTGTTTGAAAAGCATGCGAAAGATATCCATTGTGTTAATTGCTTAATGCGGTAGTTACCAGCTACTACTAGACGGACCCCATCTCAAAATGACACCCCCCCCCCCCCAAAAAAAAGAACTAAATAATTAAATAAACTTCAATTAATTTTATCAAAAGAGAATATTCCTTAGAATATTCATTCTTGTTAAGATTGGTGATTGATATGTTGTGAGACTCGTATTGAAGTGGATACTCCAGGATGTTTTCTCCTATTCTCTGACTATATAGGGCCGTGTACCCAAGGACATTTGGTTATCTTATATCGACGAGGTAGCACTCTAAAGTGAACAAGACAAAAGCGGCGTTTGCAAAATTGACAAAAACCTGTGGAAGAGCAGTGATCCATTATTTGCAAAATAAAGTTCAACACCTGATGATATCCTTAATGATATGGTAGCAACATTATGGGAAAATTTAAATTGATTGAGCATCCGCCTTATTCACTTGATCTCGCTACATCAGACTTTAATCTATTTGCAAAACTGAAACAGCTATTTTAGGCACCCACTTTCAGTCCGATAATTACGTCATACATGCAGCAGATGACTTTCCCAACAGCCAAAAAAAGGAGTTATATAAAAGTGGCATTGAGGCCCTTAAACACCGCTTGCAAAAGTGTATAGATGCTGAAAGGGATTATGTTGAAAAATGATACAATATGTCCGGCAAAATTCAAATCCTTCAATATGAGGTTCACAACATATCTATCAGCCCTCCTATGTACATTAGCATCGGAATAGAAAGAACATATTATCAAATTAAATCCATACATATTGTATCCTCGATTTCCGTTCACTTAAATTATTTTATTTATTCACATACCTGCCATGAGAATTATAGCACCAGCCAAGCCAACCAACATGATGACGAATATCAGCCAAAAGATGACCCTCTCGGTGTTTTGTATAGCAGTGGGAGTATCGTCCAGAAACATTGAAGAGTAAAGGTTGCTCTGGCCAAAAGGATGCACATATCGATCTTGGTCAGTTTGTTGCTTAATCACTAGATTCACAATATCTGAGAGTTTGGAATCGGACGGAAGGTTTTCATCCAGTTCGAATGCTGGGTTTACAAACTCCTGTGTATTCTAAAAATAAATGCATGTATTAACATGTGCATTAAGTCATAATTATCAACGTGTTTAACTGGGTTTACCAAGTTACAAAGCTTCACAACATCTTACCAAGCTATCGAAAATGATGCTTTGTCTATATTTGGCTGTGCACCCATATAACATCTAGGTTTTAACTGGTATGGAAATTCATAATATGTTAATACAGATAACAGCATCACGTTATAATCATTACATGCAGATAGTAGTGTAGCTTTTCAAACTGTTCACAAATGGAGACATTAATGTCTCTAATTTGACAATGTAATAATGAATCATTCGGGAGCTCATTATCACTTCACAAAGATAGAACATGGGTGATATAAATATAGAATTTTTTTTTTTTTAAATAAGCCGAATCACTAACACATAATGATACTAAAAGTTGTTTCAGCGTTTAAAAAAATGGAATGCTATATGACAAATATATTGAATGCTACAAAAGATATCAAAGAATATCAGTATGAATCTCCTATTGTCAGCATACCCCGCCTCATATGTTCTTGGTTGTTAAGAGGACGTGAAAAACCTAAAAACAAAATACATGTCCTACACACTAATACGTCAGAGCCAGTGACATCGGGAATGACAAAGAAAGCACAGCGTTAAATAGTGTGGTTAGCACTGACACTACAATGTGGAAGGCGTATTGCACTGGAGCAACACTATGAGATAAAATATCAACTTAAAAATAACACGTACCAGTATTCTGCCATTGGTAGACATTTTTCATTCCCCATATATAGTGTTATATAGTAGTCATCCTGCGGACATCACACCATAACAAGCTCTGTATCCATAGTAGTTAGATCGGCCATATGATAAAGGACTGAAAACCTGTCCAGGGACCATTTATGTTAAGCCCGTGATTTTGTTTATACAAATGGTAAAATGGCTGCAACATCTTGCCTATTTTTCTCAGCGCGGGCCTTAATCACCTGGCTAGCGAAGGAGTCAAATATGAATATCTTTGTTCAAATCCATTTTATCAGTAAACAATGATATCGCCATGTTGCGTCCGTGTATGTGACGCGTTATGCCTGGGTAAAGGTAGTGAATGTTTTGACTAGTGAGTTTGTTTTCAGCTTAACGCGACGATTTGACAGGGAACTGAATATTAGTTAAATATTAGAATTATAGTGGTATATTCTACAGACGTATAAAATGTCTTCCGAAATATCAATATTCGTTAATTAGAACTCGTTCTGTGATTGTTAAATAAATAGGTCTTAATGTTCCAGGAATAGTTTAAACGGGATTTTAAGCCAACAAAGCTTTGTCATTTGAAATCCCACAAATACAATAACAGGATCTGTGATAGATCGATATCACGGTCTAGCGAACATGACCCCAGCCCTTTAATGTAGAAATACAAAAATGTACAGGGATTTAAAACATGAAACTGGTGGTGATTTCAAGCATTTAATACCAATACCTAAAATGAACAGAAACACCAAACAGCTGTTACCGACCTCTATGATTCGTCAGTGTTATCAGAGCCTTAGTTTCTACGTCTATATATTAAGCGACAATTTCTATATTTTCAATACATTATATTACTCTGGATGTTGAAATATATTACTTTTGTCGTGAGCTCCATCAGCAGCAGAGTTGACAGATTGTCGTTTTGCCGTGGAGGTCTCCAATACATACCACTGTGAAAAGGAGCTGGTCGGTATGGCTTGTACATAGCGTTAGATGCAGTCTCTGTCAAACAGTTGACGGAACGCATCTGTCCGGCTTGTACATAGCGTTAGATGCAGTCTCTGTCAAACAGCTGACGGAACGTTTAACGCATCTGTCCGGCTTGTACATAGTGTTCGATATAGCCTTTGTCACTCAGCTGACGGAGCGTATCTGTGTGGCTTCTTCATAGTGTTAGATATAGTCTTTGTCACTCAGCTGACGGAGCGTGTCCGCGTGGCTTCACCATAGTGTTAGATATAGTCTCTGTCACCCAGCTGACGGAGCGTGTCTGTGTGGCTTGTACATAGTGTTAGATAAAGCCTTTGTCACTCAGCTGACGGAGCGTATCTGTCCGGCTTGTACATAGTGTTAGATATAGTCTTGGTCACTCAGCTGACAGAGCGTGTCTGTCCGGCTTGTACATAGTGTTAGATATATTCTTGGTCACCCAGCTGACGGAGCGTGTCTGCGTGGCTTCTTCATAGTGTTAGATATAGCCTTTGTCACTCAGCTGACGGAGCGTATCTGTACGGCTTGTACATAGTGTTAGATACAGCCTTGGTCACTCAGCTGACAGAGTGTCTGTGTGGCTTCTTCATAGTGTTAGATATAGTCTTTGTCACTCAGCTGAAGGAGCTTATCTGTCCGGCTTGTACATAGTGTTCGATATAGCCTTTGTCACTCAGCTGACGGAGCGTATCTGTGTGGCTTCATCATAGTGTTAGATATAGTCTTTGTCACTCAGCTGACGGAGCGTGTCCGCGTGGCTTCACCATAGTGTTAGATATAGTCTTTGTCACTCAGCTGACGGAGCGTATCTGTCCGGCTTGTACATAGTGTTAGATATAGTCTTGGTCACTCAGCTGACAGAGCGTGTCTGCGTGGCTTCTTCATAGTGTTAGATATAGTCTTTGTCACTCAGCTGACGGAGCGTATCTGTCCGGCTTGTACATAGTGTTAGATATATTCTTGGTCACTCAGCTGACAGAGCGTGTCTGTCCGGCTTGTACATAGTGTTAGATATATTCTTGGTCACTCAGCTGACAGAGCGTGTCTGTCCGGCTTGTACATAGTGTTAGATATATTCTTGGTCACTCAGCTGACAGAGCGTGTCTGCGTGGCTTCTTCATAGTGTTAGATATAGCCTTTGTCACTCAGCTGACGGAGCGTATCTGTACGGCTTGTACATAGTGTTAGATACAGCCTTGGTCACTCAGCTGACAGAGTGTCTGTGTGGCTTCATCATAGTGTTAGATATAGTCCTTGTCACTCAGCTGAAGGAGCGTGCCTTAATGGCTTCTACAAGGTAGCAGATGCAAGCTCTGTCACTCAGCTGACGGAGTGGGCCGGTGTGGCTTGAATGAAGTGTTGATATAAATTGAGGGTAATGGGAAGTTAAATAGCCTATAACATTAGAAATTGTGACAATTATGTTTGTCAAGGGAGATGCCATGGGAATATCGTTATAAAACCGGATACCTTTAAACGTGCACATGTTAAAATATAGATGTAGTGGTAGATCATATCACATGTTGTTGGGACACTAAAATATTTAAGGGGTTATCATAGATGTTGGAACTGGAAATACTGAGGATATGAAATATTCTCGTTCACAGCTACGTTGTTTAATTATACATATCGAATTCATTACCATTGGTTATTGCTGTTCAATGGAGTTATTTCAAACATCAGCAAAAAAACATTAATGATTCATAAGAACATGACGCTCGTGTAATATTGTATCTGTTAAACTCGTTTGTCTTATTCATATGATTTGGATCAATTCCTTTGAAAATGAGATCATTTGTATAAAGTGCGTCATCTAGGAACTTAAAATCACATAGTAGCTGGTACTCTATCGATTGAATCAGGTCGATTACACAAACGACTAGACAACGGTTTCCGACAGCGGCACTTGTAGTTATGTTGTGTTTATTATTGATTACTAGAGTGAAATCAAAATTATCATCAGTACACGTGACACCAAACACTAGCGAGTCTTGTGCATTGTCCGTTTGCCGCCATCTGGCGGCTATGCGATGACCCTCCATCGTAAACCTGTTCTTTGAAATATATTTCATGAATACAATAATCTGCTATCTATTGCGATGAAGCATATAAAAGTTTTGTGATGCTTGGTTAAGTATCGTTTAACGTCCTATCAACAGCTAAGGTCATTTAAGGACCCTGTGTGCGAGATATATAGTTTGTTGTATGTGTGTGTGTGTGTGTGTGTGTGTGTGTGTATGTGTGTTTTGGGAGGCTGTGGTATGTTCGCGTTTTTAAACTTGTGATAGCGCATAACTGATGCCACGGTATAGCGCTATCTCACTGAAGCATACTGCCGAAAACACCCAACAACACACCACACCAGGTCACATTATACTGAAAGCGGGCTAACCCGTCGCCCACTACATAAATGCTGAGCGCTTAGCAGGAGTAGCAACTACCAGTTCTTATAGACTCTTGTATATGTCGGTCAGGCCACAGAACACAAACTCGTCCTCACCGGGGCGAACGCTCAAAAAACCCTTGAGGTTAAGTGGTCATGATAAGTCATGAAAATTTTGTAAGGTCAGAAACCATTTCGAGTGTATGAGGGGGTAAAATGAAGGATCAATTTACCGTTTGGCCCAATCTTGACGAAACTTATTGGATACCTTTTTTTTGGAATATAAATTCCTAATCATGATGACATATTAAATTGAAAAACATAGAGTAAAACAATAGGTCACTGTGACCCTATTTTATCAAGATGAATACTTTATATAGATTTTGCCCCATCGTGTAGCATAGCCAACCAATAATGTGTCCCCTGGCCTGGAGCTCAGTGTTATCTGTTTAAATCCGGGATGGATCGAATACCAATACAATGTTAATAAGATCAATAATAAGTTGCTGATTATAAATTATTCACCCAGATTAACTCTTACCAGTGCCATTCAATCCTAATTATTGTAGGGTGTCCCTTCAGACCGAGGAGCGGAACTAATAAGATTCGGTTGAAACTTAAATCTAAAATATTTAAATGATTTATGAGGAGGATATGGGCATTGATGTTGTAACACAATAAACCCATAAGTCGTCGGACATCAGTGGGCGGCTGCGGAATTGAGACCTGGTTTGAATATGTTTCCTTACGCGTGCATATAAGGCGTAGAAATAATATTATATGATTACTATTAGTAAAACTAGATAATTTTCCCCCATTTTTTCTAAATATACATATATTTAGTTATGAATTCACTACATAGCAACCCCGTCATATTTAAACGTTTTTGCAACCTTAAATTCATGGGGTCTACGATATTCGTGTGTAGAATTGATTTTCACGGAAAAGACTCTCAAGTGGAATGAATAGATAACAAAATACCCGGCAGTATTTGTCTTCACTGATATTATAGCAATGACGAAACGTTCACGATAGTTGTAAGCCAAATGGAACCCGAAGCTAATTAATTCTGCAACGAATATATTTCAGAAGCCAAAGTACTGACCGTAACCTAAAAAAAAACCCAACTCATCGCTGTTACTTCGGACGTGAGGACCCTTAATTTGGGACGTTTCTCAGAAACGGACCTGTTGTTAATGTAATTATGAATGTGCCGCCATGTGTCAGAACTAATATCTAAAATGGAAATGTTTGACTGATTTTGTTCTAATTGGTCTTTTCCCCCTTTTTTGAAAAACGATATCGACATTCTTCACGTCACTGACAGTTTTGTGTTTACCTTTATGCAATTAAGCCTTTAACATCAAAATCATAGTGAGAATCCCTATCGAACAAGTAATTACATCTATAATGAATATTTTTGCCACGGATGGGGAGAATATTACAGTTTCCGACAGTGTGACAGATCTAGATCAACGAGCCGTCTTTACATCAGGTCATAACTTGGACATAACGGTATGACACCAAGGTGATTCCTAAAGACAGCTGATCACGCCACAAATAGCACGCGAGGAAACAGATCACGCGACGCGAAGCACGCGAGCAGAAAAGTATTTCGAAAAAAGCCTCAAATTTTCAACTAATCAAAATAGAAGAAGTCATATGCAACTATATCGATATATGTATCAAGCAATCCTCATGTTTGCACAGTTGTCTTGTGCGAGAGTGGAACTAGCAATAGGAAAATATTTGCAGCCAATTATATAAACACAACAGTATGAGATTAAATCAATATGTAAATGATACTGTCCTTTAATTCTACCTCGCAATAGATGGAACGAGAGTGAAACATAAACAAAGAAGGACCAATGAAAAAGTGCAAAGAAAATACAGAGTCTTTCGGGAAAGAAAATGACATCCGTCATATAATGATGGTAACATAACTACATTATTTCCATTGGGAACCGGAGGAACGACAAGCGCACTTCGATCGTCACATTGGAAAGGAAAAGATCCAACAAAAAATCGTAATACCGACCAGGATACCTTAGGTAGTCATCTTTTATCCCCCAACACACTTTTTTGTACATGTAATACTTTTGGTTTGTTTTTGTTTAACGTCCTATTAACAGCCAGTGTCATTTAAGGACGTGCCAGGTTTTGGAGGTGGAGGAAAGCCGGAGTACCCGGAGAAAAACCACCGGTCTACGGTCATGATCAGTACCTGGCAACTGCCCCACGTAGGTTTCGAACTCGCAACCCAGAGGTGGAGGGCTAGTGATAAGGTGTCGTGACACCTTAACCACTCAGCCACCGCGGCCGCTTTACATGTAATACAATATACACCTTAGGTTAATATATATATCGATATATATATATTTATTTGCGTTTGTTGCCATTCTGTGTTGTGTATTACTGTCTCTATGTCTATGTCTATGACGTCATAATCATCTATTTTGAAAATAAAATCATTCTGAAGAGTCACCATGACGCGACGAAAGCGCTAACGGAGAGGGTTTTTTTTATTTTACTTATATACAAATGTATATAGAAACATGGAATGTGGATTTTAAGATACTATGCACTATATTTATAGGTACTAAACAAAACGACATCCACAGGTTTTTGATGAGGGCACCGTAATTGAATTATCTAGAATAAAAACAAACGATTTAACTTCGTAAAACACAATAGCCATGCTTCTAGTAGACAGAAAATATACCATTCGATGAATGTGCCAGAAAAATGCGTAAATATCAAAAATGTTTTACCTCTAACAAAGTAACTCAGCCCATCCTAACTACATACTGTACATCATCGTTGGTCAGTTATCAGATTAAGTATGGCACAGTTACATATTTTGACTATCGTTCTTTTAAACGATGTCAAATTCATAGATTAATGTCCCTACCCAGATTGTGAACTCCGCTGTCACCTCTTCAGTTACATGTACTGATGAATCCTAGAAAGACCTAACAGATGTATGATGCAATTTAATTCATTTTCTGTTCTACTTCGAACTTTATCTAGCGAGAGAAAGAAAAACCTGGGATTGGCAACAATTAGCGTGTTCTATATATACTTACTCTAAAGAAATTGGCACTTGTACTGACGTTGACGAACTTCCTCTTTCCGTATCTAGGCCATGCAGGTCTCGAAGTTTCAATCAAACCCGTAGAGTCGGAATGCTTTATTTTCTCAATATGCTCACTGATAATGATCACCGGCTCCGATTTCGTGTTTTTTAAAATCCCCCGTGGTTGTGACTTTTTAGACTGAGGTGCGTTTTCTGAAACTGCTAATCCGTTCGAGTGTCCTTGGGTTGTAGGAGTCGTGATGGGATTGTCTAACTTTTCATCTAACTTATCTCCCGTTTCTTTCGAGTTTGTTACATTTGTAAGCTTTGATTGTTTGATTGACGATTTTATCTCAACAACAATATCGGCTGCTGAGAGTTTTTTTGGAGATCCAAAATACGTAGTTTCTAAATACACTGGTTTTAAGTTTCCTGCATCCAGAACGGCTTGATCGTTTTCACTTTGGACAATAATGTCCGTATGTTGGTCGGGTACATTAGATGGCAACTGAATATCGTCCTCCGTTTTCTTATCTGTATGCTTTTCCTGTAAATATCCATAACTCTGTTCCGAACAAACATCGGTAGTTTGTTTACCGTTTTCGTTCGGTAGGTCTCGGATTGGTTCAGACACATCGTCGTTATCCTCCTGAGATTTGCTATCTCTTGAATCATGGCTTTTTATTGTTGAACTCATTATCACAAATCCACCTCAGATAATTGACCGACGTCACAAAGTGTGTCTCGTAAGGTATTACTGGATTTAAGACTAGCCGCCATAGGTGTAGTAGATCGATAAATCACCATATCACCATGCGAAATCTGATAACAAAAACAAAATGAAATTAAAAGCAGACATATAACTGTTTTATTTATTGTGTTAAGAAAGCATTAAAATTTTGCCAGAAACCAATAAAAAATCTTCCCGAAATGCCTTTACATACAATATTCATGACATAACACAAATGATTATTGCGCGTTAACTCAACACATCACTGATTATAGCATGTTAACTCAACACATCACTGATTATAGCGCGTTAACTCAACACATCACTGATTATACCGTGTTAACTCAACACTTCACTGATTATACCGTGTTAACTCAACACATCACTGATTATAGCTCGTTAACTCAACACATCACTGATTATAGCGCGTTAACTCAACACATCACTGATTATACCGTGTAAACTCAACACATCACTGATCATACCGTGTTAACTCAACACTTCACTGATTATAGCTCGTAAACTCAATACATCACTGATTATAGCGTGTTAACTCAACACATCACTGATTATACCGTGTTAACTCAACACATCACTGATTATAGCGCGTTAACTCAACACATCACTGATTATAGCGTGTTAACGCAACACATCACTGATTATAGCGTGTTAACTCAACACATCACTGATTATAGCGTGTTAACTCAACACTTCACTGATTATAGCGTGTTAACTCAATACATCACTGAATATAGCTCGTTAACTCAACACATCACTGATTATAGCGCGTTAGCTCAACACATTACTGATTATAGCATGTTAACTCAACACATCACTGATTTTAGCGTGTCAACTCAACACATCACTGATTATAGCGAGTTAACTCAATGCATCAGTATGAAGTCTTTTTATAAATTATATTTTTAAAGCTTACATCTGATGACACCATTAAGAGAATATATCACCATCTGAGTCATTAGTTTGTCCTGGGCTTTTCAGGTCACTAGAGGTAATTACCGCAAACTATAACGTTTTGAATATTGATTTCCCAACTGGTCTGGTTTTTCATTAGCGGTTCTGAATACTTTTATCGCATCACTGTGATATAAAATATTAATACTAGAGAATGATGTGGTGATCAAAACGTTTCATCATTAGTAGTGATCATTAGAGGTAGTATACCTGTATATATATAGGGGTTTTTAATTCACTTCTTTTGCATCTACTAGTAATTCTGTGACCTAATAACCCGTCCGATATCCGTTCATGTCTATAGAAAAACATGTGATATCAGCAAATATACAACCAACTTTTATACAAATAATAAATTAATTTATATTAGTATAACTGTATGAATTCCGCAGCCTCCCAAAACACACATACGCAAGCACCACACGCATGCATGTCGCACGCACGGGAGGCCGTCCTTAAATGACCTTAGCTATTAATAGGATGTTAAACAAAATAAACCAAACCAAACCAAAACTGTATTAATTGCGATAAGTAACCATGACGATTTTTTCAACTGAGAGCATATCCACAGACTGAAAGTTACGTGTTACGTATAAAGAGTGGTAGTACAATTCCCTTTGAATTCAAACATTTGTATTTTTAACAGAATCACACAAAAATGTAGTTACAAATATTACATCTGTATTTCAAAGAAAGCGCACAAAAATGAAGTTACAAATATTAAATTTATATTTCAAACAGAATCGCACAAAACGTTTTGTCATAATTCTTTATTTTTGTTTGTTTCATTTGGTTTTTGTTTTGTTTTATTTTTGTTGTTGTTTTGTTTTTGTTTTCTTTCTTGAAGTATTCAGTCCTTCAAACAAATGAGATCGTGATTATGTTCACAAATGATTGGTTATTGGTCCAACATGTCCCAATAAAATTCCAAAAATGGAACTATGGAAAAATGACTAATGGACCACTTAGGTAAATATACTGGTATTTGGGACATGTAGATTTTAACAACAACTAGTTGAAACATGTGCGTCAAAAACAATCATCCGGGTTTTTTTTATCAGATGACAGAACTCAGAGACTTTCTTGCTTCAGTTGAAGCTCATCACTTATGACAAAGCAATGTTGTTTTTATTAAATCGTTGAATTTGATAAGAAAATATATAGTTAATGTGTGTATTTGTGAGTTTACTTCATTCGCTTTTTAACAAATTTTAGTCAGCTCTCGCACACATGAAGTTGGTAACAAAAGGAATTTCATTCTAAAAAACTGAAGTTAATACTTAATGATAGTCCTTTCGCATAAAATATTATACAATTATTGACGTTTGTGTAGGTGTACACAAGACTATACGAACCTGGTCAAAAGTTCATCGAGGCGTCTATACACAGGGACACAATATACCACAACGTCTATACACAGGGACACAATGTACCACAACGTCTATACACAGGGACACAATATACCACAACGTCTATACACAGCGACACAATATACCACAACGTCTATACACAGTGACACAATATACCACAACGTCTATACACAGTGACACAATATACCACAACGTCTATACACAGAGTCACAATATACAACAACGTCTATACACAGGGACACAATATACCACAACGTCTATACACAGGGTCACAATATACAACAACGTCTATACACAGCGACACAATATACCACAACGTCTATACACAGTGACACAATATACCACAACGTCTATACACAGTGACACAATATACCACAACGTCTATACACAGAGTCACAATATACAACAACGTCTATACACAGGGACACAATATACCACAACGTCTATACACAGGAATACAATATACCACAACGTCTATACACAGAGTCACAATATACAACAACGTCTATACACAGGGACACAATATACCACAACGTCTATACACAGGAATACAATATACCACAACGTCTATACACAGGAATACAATGTACCACAACGTTTATACACAGGAATACAATATACCACAACGTCTATACACAGGGACACAATATACCACAACGTCTATTCACAGGGACACAATATACCACAACATTTATACACAGGTCACAATATACCACAACGACTATACACAGGGACACAATATATACAACGTCTAAACGCAGGGACACAATATACCACAACGTCTATACACAGGGCCACAATATACCACAACGTCTATACACAGTGACACAATATACCACAACGTCTATACACAGGGTCACAATATACCACAACGTTTATACACAGGGACACAATATACCACAACGTCTATACACAGGGTCACAATATACCACAACGTCTATACACAGGGTCACAATATACCACAACGTCTATTCACAGGGACACAATATACAACAACATTTATACACAGGTCACAATATACCACAACGACTATACACAGGGACACAATATATACAACGTCTAAACGCAGGGACACAATATACCACAACGTCTATACACAGGGCCACAATATACCACAACGTCTATACACAGTGACACAATATACCACAACGTCTATACACAGGGACACAATATACCACAACGTCTATACACAGGGACACAATATACCACAACGTCTATACACAGGGACACAATATACCACAACGTTTATACACAGTGACACAATATACCACAACGTCTATACACAGGGACACAATATATACGTCTAAACGCAGGGACACAATATACCACAACGTCTATACACAGGGACACAATATACCACAACGTCTATACACAGGGACACAATATACCACAACGTCTATATGCAGGACACAATATATACCAATTTTCATCTAAATCTAAATCAACATATTACCAGTAAAATACAGAAATATCATTCACGTAATACAGGTATTCTACTGATATCAGCCACCCGGTGTACGAACCGGATATCATTAACGTAAATATCCGAGCTAAGTACAGCAAAAAGCTTTTTCTGATTGCTTTGTCGTTTTACCGGAAATCACCGAAACAATGCCGAGTGAAGCTACAGTGTTATACGGCCTGACTACAACTGAAAACTTGGCTTTGTCAGTCAATGTCTTCAGGTTGAACTTGGATGTATCGGGAGTGGTTAGAAGATAGCGTTGTATTAGTCATGTTGAATGGGGATCGAATATCATTGATATCAACGAACACTTACATTCACGACACGACAATGGTTACGTTTAGTACTTTCTGGTGTCGGTTCTGTTTATACAAATATAAAATAAAACATAACTAGAACCAAACCGACAAGTATATGGCGGAGGTCAAACAGAGGACACAGTTTTTATTCATGGTACGGATTCCTGAAATTAATTTCCACATCAAACAGATAATAAAACATTACACTTTATCTGCCTAATTGGACGGATCCCAGGGGTTTGAATGTGGAGTAAAATTGTAATATTTATCGAGATAATGATGAAGTCTATTGACTATGGTGTATTATCTCCTGACATTAGATCTCATTATCTCATCAGGAAAATGTCCATACTATTTTCTTTGCGACATTGATGCAATCCGACACTCTTTCGAGGAAAAGACTTGGGAATCTCAACCACCGGAGGAGGATCTTGCAGTGCAGTATCTTACCCTGAGGTAGGAGATCATTCGTGACTCATCCCGGTGGATGGGTGAAGGTGGGGTGGAATTTTTTCCTCTCTTTTCCTGGACAGACATATTCAAAATTTCACCATTGTCACATTTTCTTTTCTCTTGTTGTGGACAGCGATATCTATAATTTAACCGTTGTGAGCTATTCTTACCTATATTCTTATCTCACCTTAAGGTTGTGACAAGCTGCACGAGCTCTTTGCGCGTTCTCAACAATACCATGACATCACTTCGAAAATACCATGGCGTCACATCGACAATTCATTAACGTTACGTCAACATTTCCTTGCATTGATGTAACGTCCATATCAGATGCATAAGAGGGTAAACAGGGTAAGAGAAAAATAATAATTGACCCCCATGGAAGTGAGACTGTGGAATCATCCCAACCCTCAGGGAGAGATTCCTAAGCTGCCAAACGCTCGGAAGGCCTCGTGTTTAGCAACTTAAGACTCTTCCCCTCTGGTTATTATTCTTGCCCCAGGTTTGAGACAGATTACACGTGCTGTTTGCACATTCTCAACAATATCATAACGCCACGGTATCAACACAGTGATGTCACGTTGACAGACCAATCATGTAACGTCAACATTGTCCTCCATCTATGTAATCGAGGGGTATCCAGGGGAAAGAAAACTAAAAATTCGCCCCATCGGAGGCGAGACACGGATCTCAACCAGAGGGGTAAGATTCTTAAATTGCCTTGTGTTTGGCAACTCAAGAATCATCACGTTCGGGCTGAGCTTCCCTTGTCTCACCCACACACGATGGAAGACCCTATTAGTCAAAACAACCAATTCTATTCACTAATTGACACTATGTGCAAAACTGGCATGACCGAATTGTCTGTGTGACATGCTTATGTAGAATATCACGTGGACGGTGGATGACTGTTGTGATAAGGCTGCAGCAGACGCTTTACACCTTACGATGTTGATTTCATACACAATATAGTTCCGATAAGCTTGTCAAAAGGAACAATCAGTTAACTCTGATAATTAATACTTATTTTAATTTCTTTTGTGAATAGTTCTGGGTCAGGTCATAGTGACGTCATCATATCGAGAATATGAGCACGCTCAAAGAGCACGTGTAGCTTGTCTTTTCCCTATGGTGAGATAAGAAAATCTCATCCCGGTAAAACTGCGGATATCCTTGTCCATGATAAATGAATAGAAAATATCACTTCGGTAAAAGTGTGGATACGCCCGTTCTGTCCATGAGATAAGATGATACATATTCTATATTTGAACGTTGTCAACACTTATCAAGACTGAATCCTGGTCAACATCACACTGATTTCTCATAACTGTTTGTATTTTATCAGTGTTCTTAGAGTCGTCTCACAAATTCACTGTATGAAATAGATTATAATAACATCAAAATAGATTATAATGACATAAAAAGTTACCATTGTAAAATTATCTAATGTTTAAATCGTAATGTTATCAAGCGCCAGGGGAATCTATCAGGTAATCATAATGATAAAAAATAAACAGGTTTATCTTAGATTTGTTTGTATTTTTTAATGTCAAATCAACATATATGGTCATTTAAGGACGGTCTCCCCTGTATGTTCGCGAGACCGATGTTGACATTATAGTGCTACCTCACTGAATCATACTGCCTAAGTACTTCAGCTAGGTTAAGGTATCTGGCTATTTTTTGGTTCTGACACCAACAGACCTTTAGCAACCGAACCTTATTTTACACTGCGCAAGTTCCGCCTTGATTTCAGGGCGGAAAGATTGAGACAATAATATCAGTATTTATAAGTATACACTTAATGACAACGACGTGTACTTACAGTTTAGGTATAATATATCCCATTTAAGCAGTCCAATCACTATAATTCACACCGAATTAATGATGCGTGAACACAAAACACTTAGCTATATCATTCCACCACTTCAAGTGACCTATTCTGGACATGGCGGCATGAGTAATAAAAAATACGGAATGTGTGTATCAAGCGGAACAAATATAAAGTACAAAGAAAATACCTTTTCGTTTGCTTTTGCTTCTTATTCAAGTTTTATGTGTACATGGCCGCCATTTTCAATCTAAGTTGTTACCGAAATGAAGCCTGGATATGTAAATAATCGTGATTGTGTGTCTTTGAATGCTATTTTGAGGATTTAATTATGGATTCGTGAAAAACAGGTAATATCACAACAACGTTAAGCACTTTAACGCAGTTTAGCCGTTTGATATAATCAAAATCCTGAAAATGTGACAGTCTACGCAATATATACGGCGCCCATCATTTCAATGTCAACATATTTTATTCACACAGATGAAATTTTGCCAATAGGATTGGACAGCAGGCATTGCCTATATTAGTTCTCTCCTTATATAACAGGTGGTAAACAAACATGAACGAAAATAAATACATTGGGCCAACGGGTACAATTAACTCTTACGCCTTGCCTAGAGTGTCACCATCAAACACTGCATTGGCAAGCAATAATGCGTCAAGTTTTAAATGTGATCAACGGATCCGACCTCAAGAGTCCTCATTTCAGTCACAGTGCGCCACATATTTTACAGACTCTTCCATACTAGCTTGAAATACCCCCACCTCACACTAAAGGGATGACACATTTTATTAACCTATAACAAGAATTCCACGGAAGTGGAGGTGTCGCCTGTGTATGCGAATAATTAAAGGGCCATAACTCTTTAAAACTAGGACTTGAATAAAAAAAAACAATAACAAACTTGTCCACAGTATTATGGTAACGAACATTCTATTTTCGCAAAAAAAATTAAAGGGCTATAACTCTTTTAAAAAGGTCCGAATAAATTTGGTTAACGAACTTGTCCACAGTATTATGGTAACGAACCTTCCCATGCAGTTTCAAATTAATCCAGTAATAATTATTCAAGTTATTGAGTGGAAACCATTTTCGCAAAAAATTAAAGGGCTATAACTCTTTTAAAAAGGTCCGAATAATTTTGGTTATCGAACTTGTCCGAGCTATCATGGTAATGAACCTTCCCATGAAGTTTCGAATTAATCCGTTCTAAACTACTAAAGTTATCGCACGAAAACCATTTTCCGGACGCCGCCGACGCCAACACCGACACCGACGCCGCCGACGCCAACACCGACACCGACGCCGCCGACGCCGCCGAAAAGTAATACCTATATGTCTCCTTTTTCAAAGGCGACACAAAAAGCGCAATTTATATTAAGTTGTACCGAGAAGTATATTTAAGGTGTTTTAGTCGCTAGCCGCACATAGATAGATGCATTTCGTGAACACAATCATAACATTCAGTCTTGTGTTGACAAGCTGAAGAAGGATGACAGTGATGACGTCGCGAAACATTCGTTTGACGTTGGTATGCGAGAAACGTCATACAAAATATCAACATATTGGTAATCGAACTGCTACACATAGATACGTTCTGGAATTTAAACCTTTGTATTTACTTTAGATCACCTGATCGTGATCGGAGCTAACAATCTACGGCCGACGATCATCATATATTAATGACAAATAATGAAAATCAATCCCTCACCTGGATCATAGCCGGGACACCATCGTTAACTGTAGCACTGTCATCGTAGTAAAATGTCCCTGAAGAAAACAGAGATCGCTGTTTACCTGAACACATGAATACACACTGGTCTTATTAATCCGTCAGAGGACAAACCATGACACATGGAGTAGATTGCATTGCAATATTTCCCTGGCTGCGGCACTAAAACGAACAAATACGATATGGCACCTATCTTTATCAGGTAAAACAATCCTTGCGGAATGCACCTGCTTACCACACAGATTGCACTGGTACCCTGGTGTCAGCATCAGTCCTATTCAATTTTACCTTTGGAGAATGTTATCGCGCGACATGACGGTGTAGACAACAGGTAACATAATCATACTCTACCTACTGGTTTGTGAAATCATTAAGAGTTAGGCCTGCAATATAAAGCAGTTATCCACCCAGTATCGCCCAGGTATACAATATCAATCGATTGATGAAAACGTGTTAGCTTCATTGGAATGGGCTTTCAATAGCACATTATCGTAGTTTATACCTGGGTATTTTCGTGTTGTATACACTATTTGAGCAAATAACCGTCATTTTTGCAACATATCATCGTTTATTATTACATCATGACAATACTTAGCTAATCAAACACGATGATTAGGTAGACAAAGGGTCAACACCTACATTGCGTTTACCTCCGTGTTCTATCCCGTGACAGTAATAAAGGAAAACCTCATTACCGAATTGTGCCCGAGGGATTGAACAAAGGACACGGGGGAGGGGGTATTCCGTATGGTTGTTTAATTTCACGAGACTAATATTCGCGGTCGCCTTCGTCTGAACTAATTTACATGCATTAAATTCCCCAAAAGGCGTTTTGTAAACATTAATACCGACACATTACAATAGATTTGAATACAGGCAAATGCTATACATAATTTGAATTATATTTGACCGGTTTAGACATTGATCCGGATTGGACAGAGTCTGGTTTAGACAGAGTCCACAGTACTGTATATTCATAACCTACACGTTCGAGAGACGCAGGTTGATTTAGACCACTAGAAAGCCCCGTGACAAACATCATGATGTCATTGACGTTTTTTTTGTACAGCATTCCATTTACTTATACCTTAAGAAGTCAGACGTGCTCGACGCCTATTGATAAACCAAATGGTCCCGCTGTTCTCAATAGAGAATGTGACCCGTAATGGTCAAAGATTTACATCACAGTTGTCGTCAATGAAAACAACACAAACCCTTCCGAAACGCCTGGTCATTCTCCTAGAACTTTCTCGTATTTTGCCCTCGTACAATGGATTTTGATACCGAGTAATGGTTTACTCTTATATCGCAGTTCTCTTAGCTCGAATATATTAAATTTGACATCAAATTCCCAGGAATATGGTCAGCTGTCAAGTATCACCTTTAAATGTAACTGAGTGTATGTCGAATAATAAATGTAAAATAACATCATATCTACAGCTGTTTTGTTCTTTACGATTAACCAGTAAAGCTTTGTTTGGTTTGGTTTTATTTGTTTAACGTCCTATTAACAGCTAAGGTCATAAAAGGACGGCCTCTCGTGTTTGCGATATGCATGCGTGTGGTGAGTGCGTATGTGTGTTTTGGCAGGCTGTGGTATGTACGTGTTAAGTCTCCTTGTGATAGGCCGGAACTTTTGCCGATTTATAGTGCTACCTCACTGAAGCATACTGCCGAAGACACCCAGCAGGACACCCCATCCGATCACATTATACTGACAATGGGCCAACCAGTCACCCCACTCCCAAAATGCTGAGCGCTAAGCAGGAGTAGCAACTACCATTTTTAATTACTCTGGTATAATAGGACTGAGACCACAATTAAGTACTTCCGGGTTCAGGCCCCGCGAATGAAGTCCCCTCAAAAATGTATGTATTTCAGGAAAACAAATCAAATGCCTCTTTGAACTTGATTTCTGTTGATGAATTTAATGTGGATTTATAACAGAGATGTCAATCTAGGTTTTGTGATGTAAAATAATAATATTGATCATTTATTATGTGCTCCAGGACCCTGTGTGATGAGTCCTGATTTGACCTCTACCCCTGACCCGGATGTATATAATCCACGTTGGTGACACATTTTGACAGCTATCTCCAGAAAATGCTGAACATGCTGGGTTGAAACTTTTATATTTTGCTTCTCAGATGTTGGTCTTGGCCAGGTGAGATGGAAAGTTGCATATGAGATATTGGGAATTTATTATGAATTTTAATGTTACAATGAAACATATAGCGAAGCTAATTGTGGTCTCGGTCCTAATATGATAGGCCCTGAAATCCATGTTTTTATTTGACAAATCCACATTTTTTGGCCGATTCTCTTAAAATTTGACATGCTTGTTGACAGTTATATTTGTGATTAGTTAGTAAAGCTATTTTTCAAATTTAACATGAATTTAACTTCAAATTAAATTTTAAAATGATTTTTTATGTTACTTTTTTAGAATTTTTTAATTATTTTTGTATTGTTTTTTATTCAAATATTTGACATGGTCATGTATTCTATAGGGACTGATTGTTAGATTTGAAAATTTAAAACATATTTATTTTAATTTTTTTGATTGTTTTGAGGGTATTGGCTATTGTATCCAGAGACACAACATTCCCGACCACCGCCACGGGGAGGCTCCCTCTTTAGGTAGTCATATATATTTGTATATGTAACTTTTTTGTTGCTGTTACACATTTGTTTTTGAATTTTGAATTCAATGTCTTATTTTCAGGTTTCCCACTGTCTCTTAAACAGTTTGTTTTGGCTTCTCAACATAGATGATCCTGAAGCTGATTGTCTCCCCTGCATTTGCTGGATCTAGCTGTCCTCTCCTGTAGTCAGACTTCCGAGCAGACTTGGACCTCTCTCATGATCTTTGTGCTGTTCTACTAGTAGCGATAGGGTTCTCTTCTTCATTTTAGGTTTATACTTTGCTGTATAGTTCTTCTGAGCTCAGTTGAACCAGCTTATGCTTCACTTCCCTCCACCCCTCTTCTCTGCCTATGGCTGGACAGCATAACAGTAATTGTAAACAAGTGCTGGCTAGTGTGTCTATTGGTGGTCACTCACTGTGGTTGGTCCCTGCAAGTCTTTATTGTTGCATTTAGATTATTTCATGTCCTTATGAGACCTGATTAATGCTTTGAAACAGTTATGATATCAGTCTGATAACAAAATTAGAATATTTTAAAGCAAAATTTTAAATTCTTTAAAAATTAAAGTTAGAATTTGAAATTGGGAGCAAACTATATATAGTTATATGCAGGGAATATCAAAGTTTCTACACCAGTTTAAAGAATTGAAATATCTCAATTATTGAAAAAACTGTTTCATTTTATCTATCACATGATATCAGAAATATACATAGTAACTGTATGTAGAATTGTGTCTTGATTTTCAGTGTCAATAGGGTGTTTTTAGATCTCTGTAATTCCTGTTTTATGTGTCATAGAGTAATTCTGTTTTCACAGCATGATTTCAAATAGCCCAAAGTTTATGAAAATAATTATTTTAAGTTTTTGACAAAAATAGTGTCCTATAATATTCTCGGCCAGGGGACAGAACCCAAAGCCTTCCTCACAGGGGCAAACGCTCAACTAAAGGCCAAAAGTGAGGCATTGTCAAGGGAGACATTAGGAAGAAGAAAGTTGTTCAGAAAGAAGAGAAAAGATAAGCTTCCAAATTTAGTCGCCTCTTACGATCATGCAATGGGGACAGCAGGTACAATTCTTACGCCCCACCTGCAGGGCAGACCGGTAAAGCTAGCGAATAAAAGTGTTTGAATTCATAAGGAAAGTCAGGGAAATGAAAAAAGAAAGAAAGAAAACTAGTTTTTAAATTATAAGGAAACCGGGGAAATCAAAAAGAAGAAAAGAAAAACTAGTTTTTAAAATACAGACCATTGGCACGATCATGCCATAAATTATCTGTTTGTATTTGATAAGTCAAAACGAAAGGACATATGCAGTATCCTAAATGAGCATACCTAATATTGAAAGTGATCACCAGGCTGTTCAGGCTTCGTATAGATTTAGCTGAGCCAGTTTACATGTCGGAGAAAAACGCAGATTCTTATTCGCTGAATTCTGTTTTTTTTTTGGTATAATGAATGAATGAATGAATCTTTATTTCCTCCTCAGATGGAGATTTTTTCTACAAAAACATTTACATATACAAATCAATACATATTAGGAGGTATAGAAAAAAACCATTTACATATACAAATCAGTACATATTAAGAGATAAAGAAATTCACATATATGGACAATGATTTACAAACATAATCTATAATTAAGCGAAATGAACTTCAACTGTAGTTTACATACTTATTTGCGTTTAATGTGTTTTTAGATTTGATATACATCGGCATGATAAGCTTTGCTATATTAAGTATTATATTAAGCCACGTCTGACTGTAATATATAATATGTAATAAATCATATGTTTGGGAGGCCCGGGAAATAGGACAAGAATAGTGTTATATATATTTTAGCATAGAACTGTCAATAGATACTAGAACACTGTTGAGGATATTAATACTGTTTGGGTGACAGATATATAGAATGTCGCCTGCTATTGTTACAATGTAAGTGTATAGACAAGAGAACTAAGTTTGATGACACAAAGCAATGTATGGTTGAGTGGACTGGAAGTGTAAGTTTTTTTAGGCCTAACTTTATGTGAAACTAACACTGCAGAGACCCCGAAAGCTCTCTAGGCCTATTGACACTGAAAAGTAACTAGCAGCCAAAACTTTTTAACCTAGAACACATGGAGTTGTATTACTACACTGAGCGAATCATTATAACTATAGCATACATTCTCATAACTACAATTTGGTCTACTATCGACATATACATGTATCTACATATATGGTTTTGGTTTATTTTATTTTGACGTCCTATTTTTTATTTTTTATATATCATGGACATGATTTATTGCACATGCTAAAGAGAAAACTGATACAATCAAAAATATGTTACAGTAAAATGAAGTATTCTGCCGTCACCCCAGGGATTACGACTACCTATGCTCTGTGATGATACACCAGGGGTTACGACTACTGATGCTCTGTGATGACACCCCAGGGGTTACAACTACCTATGCTCTGTGATGATACACCAGGGGTTACTGTTAACTACACTCTGTGATGACACCCCAGGGGTTACAAGTACCTACGCTCTGTGACGACACCCCAGGAGTTACGACTACCTACGCTGTGTTTTGACGTCCTTTTAACAGTCAGGGTCTTTTAAGGACGTGCCAGGTTTGGAGGTGGAGGAAAGCCGGAGTACCCGGAGAAAAAACCACCGGCTTACAGTCAGTACCTGGCAACTGCCCCACGTAGGTTTCGAACTCGCAACCCAGAGGTGGAGGGCTAGTGATAAAGTGTCGGTACACCTTAACCACTCAGCCACCGGGGATTTGAGAGCATTTCAGCTCAATTGTTGTTGTTTTTAACTTACTTGAGCGTTAGTCATTTGAAACAATTACATTTGTTCTGAAACAGTATGACATACCTGCAAAATCACGTTAAAAGACAATTAGTTGTGGCGTTCCGGTATAATAATGTTATAAGGACCAATTGTACTGTTGCTTTTCCAGATTTCGTCATGTTACATACGAACCCCGACAATTGTGTAATCACCAGTCTATTCACTTTATTGAAGCATGATTATATCAAGTTTGTTTAAACCGACAGTCTGATGGTGGCAATATATTATAACTATCCTCTTGTTACGTTTAATTTTAAGTTAATGGATATTCATTCACAAAAATGTTTAACAGCAGGGTTGCAGTAAAAATGACCCTCAAGGGCAAAAATATTTTATCTTTTTACATGTAAGTAGAACAACGAAATATCCATTTGATAAATATTCAACGATATACTAAAATTATTGCACTTGTACTGATATATGGTACAGACAGTTCTAACATTCCAACATCATCATACCTTGTCAGTTTATTTTATTTAAGCAACTTAAAGGCATACGGGCTATCGGCAGAAATAATCAAATAGTTTCAAAGTGTCTTAACCAACAGAAAACAGCGTGTAACAGTAAACGGAGACATGTCAAATCGGATGGCGGTAACAAGTGGAATCCCCCAGGGAAGCGTCTTAGGACCGTGCCTTTTTGTGTACTTGATATCAACGACCTTCCTGCAACATACGTATTCGCGAATGACAAACAGATTTACAGAAATGCTGATAACTCTTATTTACAAACAGATCTAGATTAGCTCAAAAAGTGGTAAGATAAATGGCTCCCGAAGTTTCATCCGGACAAATGCAAAGTTGTGCACGTGGGGAAGAAAACTAATACTGCAGCGTTACATTTATATAAAGATGAGAAAAATGGAAGAGTCGAGGTCACATCAGACCACGTGACAAAAGAAATAGACATGGGAGTTATAACAGAAAACAACCCCATTTTCAATGATCATATTCACGAAGCGGTCAATAAAGCTTATAGAATAATGGGAACTATCCGAAAAACGTACACGTACTTAGATAACACTACATTCTGTCTTTTATACAAAGCGCTTGTACGACCACATCTTTAATACGGGGCTTGTGTATGGAATCCTTATCTCTAAAAAGATATAAATGAGATAAGTTATAAGTTATGAAAACAGATTGAGGATCCTTAACTTACCAACACTAAGGCAAAGAAGACTGAGAGGAGATATGATCCAAGTATACAAACTAACAAATGGAGGATACGATAAAGGTGTCACTGAGGGTTTGTTAATTCCAAACAGTAACAAGATAACAAGAGGACATAGTCTGCCACTACTAAACAGATGAAGTAGACTAAATTTGAGAAAATATTCGTTCAGTAGCGGGTTGTTAATCATTGGAACTCTCTTCCTAATGCTGTCGTTACGTCAATAACGATCAAAACGTTTGAATCCCGATTGGATAAGCATTGGGGGCAAGCTAAATATTTTTATAATCATGAGATAGACAATAACGAACTGATCCATATTTCGGGAAAAAACTCATTGTAGCTTCGATCTGGATATATAGGCTAATATTGCCTGCGTCAAGTAAGATTATCATTGTTAATTTATTCCTCTTCAATATATACCATAGTTTTCACTGGTTACCCATGTACAAATGACTGATATTAGTCCTTAGATGTGTATTCAGTTCCCCGTTCTGTATTGACGCCTGACAAGTCATAGTCCTATAGAGGCGTTATGTGTAGTTTTCTGATCTGTATGGACACTTGACTTGTTTTAGTCCGTTAGGTTAGATGCGTCATCAGTTTCCCCGTTCTGTCTGGACACCTAACTAGTCATAGTCATTTAGATGTGTTGTGCGTTTGTGGTATCCGTATGGACTCTTAACTGGTCCTTTAGAGGCGTTATGTGCTTATCTGTTCTGTATGGACGCTTGGCAAGTCATAGTCCTTTAGAGGCTTTATGTGTTTGTCCGTTTTGTATGCACGCTTAACTGGCCATAGTCCTTTAGAAGTGTTATGTTTTTGTCCGTCCAATATGGACGCTTGACTGATCGGAGACATTAAGAGTAGTTATGTCTTTGTCTGTTTTGTATGGACGCTTGACAAGTCATATTTCCTTAGAGGCGTTGTGTGTTTGTCCGTTCTATATGGACGCTTAAGAAGCCATAGTTCTTTAGTTATGTGTGTCCGTTCTGTATAGATGCTTGGCTAGTCATAATTAAGGCAGGTAAAGTGGGGGAAATTGAAGATCTGACACCACGACACAAACTTTTCGAAACAGGCCTTGTACTTTCGGTTTGAAGATGCTGAACGGGCGTGCATCACTTTATCACCAAAGATGCTGATTACTGAACCCAGTAATAAGGCGTTAGAAAAAAACAACTTCAAAGTTTGTAACCATTTTCGATGAGGTCCAAAACGAATTTGTAAGCATTAATAATGGTTTCCCAAAAAATAACCTTAAACCTGCCTTCAACTTAGAAAAAAAGTCATCCTTTTCAAATTTAAAATTATTTTATAATTGGTCAAAATCATTACACTCAACTTCATTTGTTCTCAGTGTCTGTGTTAAGGGAACTTTTCACGTTTGTACTTGGCGCCAGTCTGCATTGAAAGAATTGATTTCTGGAGGATATCAGTTCGTGGCAAGGGGGTACTTTCTTGTCTGGAAGCCGTAGTTCCGAATGGCGGGCGGAAGCGGTCTTGTCCGTACTGGAAAGCTGCGACAGGGCCACGAAAAAAGCTGATGCCCCTGAAAACCGACGAAATAACCCCCGCAGGACTGGACCATCATGTATAAAGAAAGTTCGGTGATGTGGAGATACTTAATGAATTTCTATAAGAATAATGTTTACGTCTCCAGGCCGCGATATTAATTTATGTCCGCAGTTTCCCGGCGTCTTTAGAATTCTCAGTCAATCAAAGGATTCTCCGAATACTTTTTGACAGTATTCCACCCATGCCGGTCACCAATCTTAATAAGTTTATTCCTGTGTTGGATAGCTGCTAAGCATGCTTGTATACCAGGGGACATTTAAAAAGTTGTTTTTTTATATACATGTATATACAATGTATATAGATGGCCCTGGAAGACAAGTTAGTATATTATAGATGATCTTTATAGTCAATATCTTTATATACAAGTGACCTTTATCGACTTTTTGCCACAAACCTTTTTTTTTTTTTTTTTATCTTTTAGCGTTTTTAGACTGCGAAAATGAAAAAGAAAAATATTGAACAAAGGATAAAAGGAATTCACTGATGAAAGTAAAGGCAAAAATCGAAGAAAAGCAAAGACTGGAGAAAGACAAAGGTAAACAGATAGAGTAAAACATGTAAAGATTTAAGGAAATGGAAAGAGATAGAAAATCGTGGCAATATTGGCAGGAGGTTAATTTTCATTTGATCGATATCGATATGCTGGTATATGACAGAGGGGAGATAACTCTTGTTAGAGTTTGAGTATTTGAGGAAAGCCGGAGTGTTTTCAAATAAGGCTATTAATAGACGTTTTTGATACAGTAAGTGACTTTATATATATATACATGTATCTGGTTTATAGATGGTTTATTTGAGAGGAAAAAAAATAAAAAATAAAAATCCTAAATAAAATAGTTAACATATAAATAATATAATATAAATGATATATTTCACGAGTACTGCAGTGCCTCGCCCCGGAGAAAATTATCGGTTTATTCTGCCATAGGAGTGAATATCCTAGTTCCCTCCCAATTAAACCTACATGTAAATTACCCCCTCATTATACCTAAGTCGCCAAACCATTACACCCTAGTTCCCTACTAGTTGCATTCCACTTCTCTCCAAATTATACTCTAGCTCCAGTTATACCTAATTACCCTCCCCATTAAACCCTACTTTCCTACCCATTATACCATAGTTCCCTCCCACTTAAATCCTAGTTTCTATCCCAATTATATTCTAGTTACCTCCCTATTTTACCGTAGTTCCCTCCCATTTAAATCCTAGTTCCCTCCAAATTATATCCTAGTTCCTTCCCAATCATACCTACATGTAAATTACCCTCTCATTATACCTAAGTTGCCAAACCATTACACCCTAGTTCCATCCTAATTATATTCCAGTTCCCTCGCTATAATACCCTAGTTACCTCCCCATTTTACCGTAGTTTCTTCTAAATTATACCCTAGTTCTCTCCGAGTTATACCTGATACCCCCCCACACACACAATTTTTTCTCTAATTCCATCCTCATTATACTCTATTTCCCTGACCGATTTATCCAATCTTCTGGCAACAGAAATATAGAAAATAGAAAATTCTGGTCCCACTCATCAGGTCCCTAAAGGTCATCCAGGTTCAATTTATACTACAAATATTAATTCAAAATATATATATGTAAAAAAAATAACGGAATCGGGTCCAAAAATGTGTTTTTTTTATATAAACTATATTAAAAATCTCTTCCCAGTGGGATCAAAAACTGGCATCACGTCCAATTACTTTTGTCGAGTACCTTGATTACTTTCACCGACGCAGCCCTGTCCTTTGTCGAAACTAGACAATGTTTAAAAATGCGATAATGAATTCAGTTTCCAGGCATTGTCGCCGCTTTAAACTCACATTTAATTTTAGATTTTGAAGAAAATGACTCAGTAACGTAAAATGAAAGACATTAAACATAGTCTACTGCATGCTGTCAAAGCGCTGAATAGGGTATAGTGTTAGTGATTCTAAGGAGATTACAGGGACACGTTTGATGTTGTTAAAATGCTTCTGACTGGAGGGATTTGTGAACCACAGTAGATGGTAGACATGTATATGACTGCCTGTCACACATTGTCGATAATAAACTCCAGAATACACAGTAACGCGAATATTATTGATCAACATGTTTGAAGTATAATAGAGTAATTCCCCCTTGACTACCGAGTTCTATCTGATGATCAAATCGGCTGGCCTATTGACAGCCAGGGTCATTTAAGGACGTGCCAGGTTTTGGAGGTGGAGGAAAGCCGGAGTACTCGGAGAAAAAACACCGGCCTACAGTCAGTACCTGGTAACTGCCCCACGTAGGTTTCGAACTCGCAACCCAGAGGGCTAGTGATAAAATGTCGGGACACCTTAACCACTCAGCCACCGGGGTTTGAGAGCATTTCAGCTCAATTGTGTTTTTTTTTTACTTTCTTGAGCGTCAGTTATTTGAAACAATTACATTTGTTCTGCAACAATAGCATGATAATATATGTAAAGAAAGAATATTTGAAATCAGATAACGACAACATATTTTTCAGTTTGATACATGTTTGTCAAGGTATAGATTGAGACTAATAAATAATTTACAATGCACTTGTAATATACAGGTATTTGTAAGGAAAATATTTGTTCATAAAACGTTAAATGGAATAAAAAAACATGTACTACATGTCGGCAAAGATCACATCAATAAGGCATAAAAGCTAGAAGATTGCTTTAATTGAATGTTTTAATTCGCATTGTATTTATACTCAACAGGTTTTAAACCTGATAATACGACATTTACGGTTTTTCAACTGACGAATGAATATGCAGTATCAATTTCAAGCTTTCTGTTTAGTTGAAAAAATATTAATCGAGAATAAGTAATACTATAAAATAAATCAAAAGGGGATTTGGTAACAAGCTTAGAGCTTATGTAAAACCATCTCCTTATTAATGATGGACATAGATATAAAGTAGTTATAGGTACAATGTATTTTACGTATGAAAAAACAACTGATCCAAGTAAATACTATGTAATCACGTAAGTACTTTGTAAGATTTGACTTAACATAACTATGCATTTAGTAAGACATAAATACACACCAGAAATGACATATTCGAGTGATGTGATACATACATACATACATACATACATACATACATGCATGCATGCATGCATGCATGCATACATACATACATACATACATACATACATACATACATACATACATACATACATACATACATACAGACTTGATTACACAAAACGCTCACTCTTCATTATAAATTCTGGTACTACCAAAATAATTTCCTTGTTTTATTTTTTAATACAGTAAGGTCTGGACTTCCCCAGAGTAAACAAGCCGTATCTAAATCATAATTTAATGGATATATATATATTGTTCGCTTTAATCTGTATACTTTTTACATGCAAATAAAAAATGGAAGTTGTCCTCGATGTATCCACATGAATAAAAAGGATCATCACTAAGATTTTTCTCAAAAAGATGTGTTGTAAGCTATTACACTGTAATAGGAGTCTGGTGTGATAAAGAGGTATGGTCGTTTCCCCTTATCCTGACCTAGGTCACGTTCATCTATATTCTGGGCTAAAAATACAGGTGAAATATCATGTGACCCCAGTGATTCCCACAGTACCAAAATAGATGGTCATGGTCCATTGGCGCGCTGTGCGTTGTGAACGGATAACATTGTATGCAGTTAATCGATACCATATGAAATAAAGTAAAATTGACATGTTAAATATGAATTTTACACTTCCTTTCTACGTATGTCTGTTGTCGACGCTGCAGTTCATTTACATTTTACTTTGAATGATACGGGGTAAATCGGTTATGATTTTACTCTTTTTTTTTATCCAAGTGAGAATTTTCTATCTATTTTATATCAAATATGCATTTAATGGTGCAAATATCTTTAACATACAATCAAGAAAAAATAAATGGTATTGAGAAACATAACAAATTTAAAATATGAAAAAGATACATCTTGGTGATTCGAACTCCAAACTTTTGGGGTGCTAAGCAATAGTTTTACCATATGAGCTATGCGGACTTACGGGAATGTGATGTTTATGTTAACAGATATAGTCAGCCTAGTTAAAGTTGCAAATAGCCCGATGATGCAACTTTACGGTCATTTAATGAAATATTCATTGTAATGAACAAACACATTTTTCGCAAATAAGAATATTTATACGTTATAGATTTAAGGTGTGTATTCAAAAACTCAGTTTTTAACATTTATTTTTTTTATTTTGAAAACGGTCACCGTTAGGTCGAAACAGGCCAATATGCGCCATACCTCTTCGGGCTTTATGGTTTCCACAGGGTAGATAACTGGACGATTTATTCCTGTCTCTATCAAGATATTTTTTAGGACAGACACGGATGTATTTTCTCTAATGGTGGAGGGTAAGTTGTGCTTGGAAGGAATGAGTATTTGTTCGAACTGGTATTAGTTTTGATGGTGGATAATTGGTTTGATTGTCTAGTTCTTTGGCTATGTATTTCAGAATTTCTTCTTGGAAGTATGTTAGAAAGGGAAGGAAGAATATGATTATGGACCATGCTATGAAGCTTATAATTATCTTATGTTTTTTCCTACCTTCTGCCAATGTGTCCCAACATGTATCTTTATAGAGTAGTTCACTACTAACCAGTTGTGTTGCTCTCATATCCATCCTGGCTGATTCCTTATGAACTAATTCCAGTTTATTATTAAGGGAACTTAATTCAGAGTTGAAATATAACCCTAGGTGTTTATGTATTAAAACTTGTTTATATTCATATTGTCCATACTTAGTTGTGGAAGATTACATTTTGAAACTTTCTTACTGACTAATAACGACTCCGTTTTATTTGTATTAAACGTAACTAACCATTGAGTGGCCCATGTATGAATTTTATAAAGATCGTTATTTATAATATAGGCTGAATTAATTGCATTATCTATTACGAGATAAAGAGTAGTGTCATCAGGAATAATTTGATAATGCTGCTACTATCCGAAATAATATCATTTATAAATATAAAAAACAACAGGGGCCCTAATATAGAGCCCTGAGGAACGCCAGATTTAATAGTACTGTAGTTTGAAAATTCTCCATTTACCACAACTCGTTGTTTCCTAATCAGAAAGATAACTTTTGAACCACACCAAAATCTTACCCGTAAAGACGTCTTTGTGTAATTTATAGAGAAGACCCTTTGTGCCAGACGCGATAAAACGCTTTACTTATATCTAGAAAAACAACCTGTACCTCCTTCCCACAAGCTAAAGCTTTACCAATGTCGTTTGTGATATTCAATAGTTGATTTATAACAGAATTGCCACATCTAAACCCTGACTGGTGCTCAGTAAAAAAAAGAAGAATCACGAAAAAAAAAAAAAAAAAAATTTTTTTTTAAAATGCACCTTTCCATAACTTTGCCTATTATACTTAGAACAAATAGAACGATAATTGGAACAGCACTTGGATCGTCATTTTTAAATATTGGGATAATATTAGCCCCTTTCCTTGTTTCAGAGTAATATTGATTATGTAATGATTTGATAAAAAGATTATAAAGAGGCCATATTAATTGTCTTTTCCCTTCTTTTATTAATTTACCACTAATCATATCAGGTCCAGAGGCTTTAGAAGCATCTATTATATCAATGGCGTCAGACACGTCTTGAACTGTAATATTTATATTATCAAGCATTCTGGTGTTGTTGTCATTAATAATTGGTAGGTTTTGATATGAATCGTCAAGTACAGTCTGCTGGACAAAATAGTTATGAAGTACATTGGCTTTTTCTTTATCATTTGTGTATTCAATGTCATTGTAAATCAGTGTAGGTATATCGGTTGTTTTGCATGAAAACTGTGCAAGAGATTATGTGAATTATACTTTGCTAGAGCAAGCCATTAGTCTATTTCATAACAAGTCATATTCAATTGTCAAACAGCAACTGACTGCAACACTCAAATAACGCTGCCAGAATTCAGCGTGCGGGATGACTACTAGTTTCAAAGTCCGTTTAGAGCTGAAACTTTGGTTTGGTTTGTTTTATTTGTTTAACGTCCTATTAACAGCTAAGGTCATTTAAGGACGGCCTCCCGTGCGTGCGACATGCATGCGTGTGGTGAGTGCGTATGTGTGTTTTGGGAGTCTGCGGTATGTACGCGTTAAGTCTCCTTGTGATAGGCCGGAACTTTTGCCGATTTATAGTGCTATCTCACTGAAGCATACTGCCGAAGACACCCAGCATCCCACCCCACCCGGTCACATTATACTGACAACGGGCGAACCAGTCGTCCCACTCCTAATTTGCTGAACAGGAGTAGCAACTACCATTTTTAAAGCCTCTGGTATATCTCGGCCAGGGGACAGAACCCAAAGCCATTTCCCCACAGGAGTGAGGCAGTGTCAAGGGAGACATTAGGAAGAGGAAAGTTGTTAAGAAAGAAGAGAAAAGATAAGATCCCAAATTAGTCGCCTCTTACAATCATGCAATGGGGGCAGCAGGTACAATTCTTACGCCCTACCTGCAGGGCCAGAGAGCTGAAACAAGAATAAGCTAAGAACCAGGATATCATAAAAGGTAAGTGAAGACACTCAGTAGCAGTAGTACTTATTTACAAGAGTTACATGTTATCTGTCATTCACAGGCACTTGTGTTTGAGACGCCGTTCTTAATAAGGGTCATTGATGGGACATTGCCGTAGGGTACAAGATCGCTCTCACGTTGAATTGAAACGTTTTCACAAGAGATATTTTTTATAAAGATTTCCCCGTCAATCGACCAGGTTTGCAGAATCTTTTTGCACTTCACTAGATTTCTGGCATGGAAACAGATGGAGTTCCTAACCTTTGTAAGATCCTCATTTGCCATTATGTTCTTACAAGACGGGATTTCCTTGAAATGTTTCCTCGCCATCACCAAGACCGCGTTTTGCCTCGCGACTAGCCAACCGAGCAATGATTTGTCGTGGTTTGTTATTCCTCCGCGGTCCAACACGATGAGACCTAAAATGTCCTCTGGTTTAAGAACAGCACCAGGAAGTTTGCTGACCGCGTCAAGAATCATCTCTGTTGTGTTTTCAACTCCACTAGACTCCTGGAACCCAGACAATCCGACATATTTCCTACGGCTGTATTGCTCAAGGTCATCTAATTTATATTTAAGATCGTCATTTTCAGATTTCAGTACATTGATTTCAGCTCTAAGGGGCACGATTTCGTTGTTGACCATAGCCTGTATATCGGGTAATATCAAATTTCGTACACTGAGAGCAATTCGCTGGTTGTCAATGTCAGACAGGCTGAATGCGGGAGGCTGAGGGCCGGGGGTTGACATTAGTTGAGGTGCGAGGTTTTGGACCTGGGAAACACCTTGGGAGGAGGGCATCATGGGCGATCCTTGAATATTGAGTTGCTAAGGCGGGGTATAGTTAATAGCCATGACCGGACTTATGATTATTATGATTCGTAGTCAAATAACTACCATTTAAAATGGCACCGTTATTAATGAATGAACTATCGAGTTTATTCTTTTTTGGTGATCTCGATTTAGACGACGATGTAGATTGGTGTGGACGTTCTCTTTTACCAGTGTTTATTATAATGCTCATGTAACATTAACAATAAGCATACAGCAATGCGCATGCAGTATACTTCAATGTACACGCACTCGGTGAATCAGGGCCGCAGGTGAATTGTTTATCGATCTATAAATATGCATCAAGACGTACTGGTAACAGGTAACATGGACATAGAAGATTGTCGGTGAACCCGTGACCAAAAACCAGTATAAGAAATGTTACAAGTGTATAAGATTTTGTAGCATCAAATTACAGTCATTTTACCAACTTTCCTCCTCCACACTGCTACCTCAGTGACTTCACGTGCCGTTTATCTTTTTTAAAGATATTTCTTGTTTCGAGTTTTGTTTGTTTGTCTGTTTTGTGGACATGGAAATTAATGTGGTTTTGTATTGTTTTTCGCCAGTTTTCCACAAAAACCTTGATAAGTTGACATAATGCATAAGTTACTCCACTTGTCGCTCACTTATCGGCTAGCTTACTAAGAGAGAGCAACTCAAAATTAATCGTCATGATGAAACACACTGTCACTCTCGATTTCTCGCTAGTTTTAGTTAACAATTTTGTAAATACAGAAACGGGATTTAAGCTATCATAACGCGATATTCACGCGATATTTGCGCGTGATTTTGTCCAGAAAGGCTTTCACCGATTTGCCAATTTAATGGTAGCTCTGTTTTGTTATGATAGTGCTACGTCACCAATGCAGAGTATTGGTAAAATTACACAAACCATTTCCCAACTCTGACAAAGTAATATGTAAAGTCTTCTTTGATGAATGATATTCAATCATTTCAGTATAATTATTTTTTCTTTGTTTTCATGGTAAATACTCAAATGTGAATGGTCGAAAAAGTCTTTTCATTCTTCTATGATAGAAATTCCGAGAATGGCGCGAAAAATGTGACGTCACAATACGACAATTGACGATGCGTATCGATTTGAGAAAAAGAATCCCATTTAAAACCAGTAAAATTGTACATAAAACATGTTTTAAATAAGAAAATCATTTTCAAAAATTAATTATAAGCGGATTCATACAGTTTGCAAACAAATTTGTTTCATACCCCGATGAAACTAAAAATAAATTACATCAATGGTTAAATAATGTTCAATACACATATTTCCCTATGGTGTATACACATTCATCCCATGATGTGCAATATACATGCACTTGGGCGAGATTTCGAGCGATCTCAACAGAGAGCTAGAGGTCTGTATCAAGGAGTCAGCTATGGCGATCCATCAGAGGAAAGGACACGCCTATCATCTTTAACATTTTGTATTATGTGTTTTTTTTCTCCAGAGGCCCGATAAATGGATATTTACCAAGTGCAAGTATAATATACATATCCTAATGCCCGTTTCGTGATGCCCACCTTCAACATGTTCCCGACAACCACGACCAATAATTTCCCTTCTCGATTTAATAATTCCGTCGATCCGTGATTCCGTGCGTCCGCATACTCTTTCGTGATTATGTGACTCTCGTTATTATATATAGCTGCTTGCGGAAGTCTGGTGGCGTACGACCAGGGTGTGCCGGCACGCCATCTTAAGATGGATGCCAGTTTTTTTTTTTTTTTTTTTTCTGAAAACCATCTCACGGCCAGAAAGGTCGTGTCTGCTCTTTTACACGCTAAGTAAATGAGGGGTCCATCCTACGTTTAGGCACGGTCTGGAAAATCGTTATTCCATTGTTATGTATAGTTCGTAATTATTGGATTCATGATTTGTATCATATATATATATATACACATTGAAGTACGTCAAGTGTATGATTTATTCCTCAAAATCTATGAATGTTAAATCTCTTTCTTTTGACCATTGGTGGAAAGTAGCAAAACTATAACAAATAGTGAAAAACCTTTAATAACTTCATACAATGTAAACATCCACCCGTTAGATAAAGCTGAAATTTGAACAAATACTTTTGTATAAATATCTGTACCATTGGCAAAAATGATTATAATTTTCCGGAATCCGTCCCCAACACTCCCCATTCAATACATACCAATGATATTTCTGAGCAATGGGGGCCGCGGTGGCCGAGTGGTTAAGGTCTCCCGACATTTTATCGCTAGCCCTCCACCTCTGAGTTCGAATCCCACATAGGGTTAGTAGCCCAAAGCCGGTGGTTTTTCTCCGGGTACTCCGGCTTTCCAAAACCAGGCACGTCCTTAAATGACCCTAGCTGTTGATTGGACATTTGATAAAATAAACCAAACCAAACCTTGATCAATTAGAATTAATTAACAGTAATAATCTTGAAGGACCAGATAAACATGTAACGTCTCTGCAAGCTTAATCAAAAGCTCCATCACATAAGATATCCTTATAATTTGTCATTATTCTATATTGTCTTTGTTTGCATAGTTAAACACTCGCTTCTATTTCCCTGTTTTTACTGATTCAGACAACGTGAAATGTTGTGTTTCGCTCCCATGTCTCTGTTTTTACCGATTCAGACAACGTGAAATTTTGTATTTCCTTCCTTTGTCCCTGTTTTACCGATTACACATCGTGAAAATTTGTATTTTTTCTCGTTTGTCCCTGTGTTTACTGATTCAGACATCGTGAAATTTCGTGTTTCGCTCCTTTGTCCCTATTTTTACCGATACAGGCATCATGAAATTTTGTTTTTCGCTCGTATCTTCCTCTTTTTACGATATAGAGTCAGAAAAGATTTTGTTGTTGTGCTTACAAAGTGACCGAATAGTAAAACGAATTGTTTTTTTTATGATGCATAGTTTTAATGCTGGTGGCTATAATGTAAAACTGCTGGTGAAATAAATTAACGAACTTATGTGTTTCAGCACAGATAACAAAATTATATCAGTTTGAATCATTTTTGGTGATAATAAGACTGCATTTGAATCAGGAATATAACTTTATTAATGTGTCATTTCAAAAGATACATTCACTTATTCAGCTCACATTCAATCTTAACGATGTTTCGTTTTAACTGCATATCCGCATTTTGCATTTACCGCTACATTGACCAATCACATACCTTATCTTGACCAGTAACGCCATCTGTCGCGTCATATCCAGGGCCAAAAGAATGTTATACGGCTATGCTGAAAAAATCAATTTGAAATATCTAAACAGTTTTCCCGTGATATCAGAGATAAATTCGATCATATTCACAATTCAATAATTGATATAATTTATTATGGCATATGTCGAGTTTTATAAAATACAAGTACATTGTTCATGTACAATCGTCAGATATGCCAGTGCAAAAAAAGTCTGATTTCCTGTGAGAAAAATTCTGTTGGAGAGAGTAAGATTTCCTGTCAAGGGGAAGAGGGATATACGATTTCCTCTGTAGATGGGTCTATTTAGTCTTGACGGGGTGGGGTAGGGTTGGGGTTGGGGTGTGGGTGGGGTTGTGGTGTGGGTGGGGTCTGGGGTGGGGTGGGGTCTAGGGTTTTGGGTTGGGGTGTGGGTGGGGTGGGGTCTGGGGTGGGGTGGGGTTGGGGTGGGGTCTAGGGTTTGGGGTTGGGGTGTGGGTGGGGTTTGGGTGGGGTTGTGGTGGGGTGGGGTCTGGGGTTTGGTGTTCCTGTTACTTTATAAATGAGTTCTACATTGTATTAAGACCCGGATCAAATTTTCTCTGTAGAGCTTTCTGTTTGGAGACGGATAAGATTTCCTTTTTAGGGTCTGTTGAAAGAGAGAAAAGAAAGAGAAAACTGATATCTCTCTAAAAAGATCCGTCTGTAGAGAAAATCTGATAGGCCTCTTAACAGCAAAACTCTACAGAGAAAATATCTTATCCCTCTTAACAGCAAAACTCTACAGAGAAAATCTCTTATCCCTCTTAACCGATCTATCTACAGCAAAAGTCTGATATACTCCTTAACAGACCTGTCCACAGAGAAAATCCGATATCTCTAAACATATCCGTTTACGGAGAAAATCTGATTTCTCTAAACAGATTCGTCTACAGAGAAAATCTGAATTTCTCTAAACAGATTCGTCTACAGAGAAAATCTGATTTCTCTAAACAGATTCGTCTACAGAGAACATCTGATTTCTCTAAACAGATTCGTCTACAGAGAACATCTGATTTCCCTTCTTTAACCAGAACAAACACCCAACCGATGAAATCTGATCTCTTTTTGACAGATACCCCCTACAGACGAGATCTTGTCCTTTTTTAAACAACACGCTCTTTATAATAATAATATAATGTTTCCTCTGTAGAGGGTTCTGATATGAGAGGAATAACATTTCCTCTGTAGAGGGTTCTGAGTAGAGAGAAATGAGATTTCCTCTGTAGAGGGTTCTGATATGAGAGAAATGAGATTTTCTCTCTAGAGGGTTCTGATTAGAGAGGAATAAGATTTCCTCTGTAGAGGGTTCTGAGTAGAGAGAAATAAGATTTCCTCTGTAGGGGGTTCTGATATGAGAGAAATGAGATTTTCTCTGTAGAGGGTTCTGATTAGAGAGGAATAAGATTTCTTCTGTAGAGGGTTCTGAGTAGAGAGAAATAAGATTTCCTCTGTAGGGGGTTCTGAGTAGAGAGAAATAAGATTTCCTCTGTAGAGGGTTCTGATTAGAGAGGAATAACATTTGCTCTACATGTAGAGGGTTCTATTTAAATAGTAGTGACGTACATTCCCGTGGAATATTAACGGTGTGCATTGGAAGATCAGATCTCTCGCGGAATATATCGTTATATGTTTCCCTTTTGATACCAGATAGCGTTTTGGCACTCAAGAGTCTCCATCGGGATGGGGGAAATATTGTTTCGTCTGTTTGTGTTGTACCGTGCTACGATCGTATAACTGCGAGGCTGACAGAGATGCGGAATCTTTATTTCGTGTAGGCAGAAGGATTTATACATGTGTACACAAATTGACGCGTGTTTGGATATTGTTGGCAAAGTGCGAGTGTGCGTTCAGAACAGAGCTATTTCGTTCTAGTGTGTTCTTCTAAAGTTGTTGTAAATTGACGAGCTAACACTTCTCTACCAAATTCAGCGCCACCTGGTTTCCGTACAGTGGTGTGATGTAGCAACCTGTTTATACATCTCTTACGTCATTGAAAACTTCACATAATTTCGCTTGCAAGGTTGAATTGTACGCGCGTGCAATTGTTCGATAATTACACGCACTTGATCTCGATCTTCCAGCAAAAAATGCAAACATTAATTGTCTTATCGGAGACATTCTGAACTCCGTTTTCATAGTTCACCAACAGAGGTACACACATTTGGAAGCGATTTACCGTCTACACACATCAGAGCAGGTTTCTGACAAATCTATTTCGTTTTCTCGTTATTCGTTCTCAAAGTTCTGTTGTGACGTAAGCGAGCTCTGATTGGATTTACGAGGACTTTGTGTAAAGAACGGATGTCTGTTTGAGAAGCAATAATACTCGGGAGTGTTTATTGGGAATGGTAAGGGTTTATCATCACTCATTATACTGTCGATGTAGGCTATTTACACACAGGGTACTCAATCCCGTTTGACCTTCATGCCAAGCGGAATCGTACACACATAGAAAAATACGAAACGAATCAGCGAACAAGGACACGCGCAGGAGAGGCTATCAGACATGGAGTAGAGGAAAGTGCTGCCAATATAGCAGACGACAGTTTCGGGCCATGTAAACCCGTCCCCACGGGCCGTGTTGTTTCATAATCCGAAGGACATTTGTAAAATGTCCGATTTGGAAGAGGACGGCAGCAGTCGTTACGACAATATAGATTTAGACAGCATTCTCAGTAGAGTGGAAAGGCGGGGGCCTCTTATGTTCACGAAGAAAAGATGTCTGTATAGAGGTAAGTAATGATATAGACAAACTCAAAGGGAAAGGACTGGCAAAATGGTAATTAGATTCTGTAGTGATAAATCCATGTCATTCTGATAGTTTCATTGTAACATATACAAGTCTTTATATTTTGAAACTCAACGACTTATTATTCAAATACACATGGATACAACACATTTTCAGGTACACAAATTTATTACAGCTTGCTAACATAATGACTTTTTATAAAACTTGATCGCTTTATAGACACAAATAGAATAGAGAATACCCCTTCCGTACAGGTGTTTGTTCTAACGTAAATACTGCATGGTTATAAATACCTGTATGTACTTGGGATGGGGTGGGGTGGGGGTGCGGGTGGGGGTATACGTGATTGAGATACAAGAGAGAACGAGCTATGCAGTTACATGAGTTGTCATATGTACAGTTTGAGTTGTCATATGTACAGTTTGAGTTGTCATATGTACAGTTACATGAGTTGTCATATGTACAGTTACACGAGATGTCATATGTACAGTTTTAGTTGTCATATGTACAGTTACATGAGTTGTCATATGTACAGTTTGAGTTGTCATATGTACAGTTACATGAGTTGTCATATGTACAGTTTGAGTTGTCATATGTACAGTTTGAGTTGTCATATGTACAGTTTGAGTTGTCATATGTACAGTTACATGAGATGTCATATGTACAGTTACTTGAGTTGTCATACGTACAGTTACTTGAGTTGTCATATGTACAGTTACATGAGTTGTCATATGTACAGTTTGAGTTGTCATATGTACAGTTACTTGAGTTGTCATATGTACAGTTACATGATATGTCATATGTACAGTTTTAGTTGTCATGTGTACAGTTTTAGTTGTCATATGTACAGTTACATGATATGTCATATGTACAGTTTTAGTTGTCATGTGTACATTTTTAGTTGTCATATGTACAGTTACACGAGATGTCATATGTACAGTTTGAGTTGTCATATGTACAGTTACTTGAGTTGTCATATGTACAGTTACATGAGTTGTCATAGGTAAAGTTACATGAGTTTTCATAGGTAAAGTTACATGAGTTGTCATAGGTAAAGTTACATGAGATGTCATATGTACAGTTTGAGTTGTCATATGTACAGTTACATGATATGTCATATGTACAGTTTGAGTTTTCATATGTACAGTTTGAGTTGTCATATGTACATTTACATGAGTTGTCATATTCTACAGTTTGAGTTGTCATATGTACATACACTGTACATGAGCTGACATGAGCTGTCATATATGTAGTTACATAAGTTGTGATATGTTTATCAAGCCGAGAAAGAAATATGTTTTTGCAGTTTAAAAAGAAGCGAGTAATATAGGTATTTGTATTAATTTCATTGGCTAGAGTTTTGTAAACTGGCGCTCGGTAGTATTCAAGTGGAAACATGCTGAATATGTAAAATCACCCACAACGGTTTGTGAAACGCGACGAACCCGAACAGGAACTCAATTTCTCCTCAACTTGATATGATTTAAAAGAGGGTAATGTGATAATACGAACCGTGTGATGAGGTGGCGTACTGTTTAGTGTGAGTACGGCTATACAGATGTATACTATACGCAACACACTCGGGTGCATGTAGACCGTGCAGTCTCGGGGTCAGAGGTCAAGTCGTACCAATCATGTTATTTATACAATGTATATACTGCTGATTTCAGAATCTTTGTACACAAGTAAACCACTTCTTTTTTTATTCAATTTTTTTTTGTAGACAAATCAACCACTTCTCTTTTGACTCCGTGATTTGTAGTCAAATTAATCACTTCTTTTTTGAGAGCATGCTTTTGTAGACAAATAAACCACTTCTCTTTGATTACATATTTTGAAGACACATTCATTATATATCGTTAATGTTTGGGTTTAGCGCCTCGCGATCGATATGGATGTTTTGGTAATCATTTGATTGGCTCTGTTCCTATGGACGACATACATTTACGTTGTCAGAAAATGACATTCCCTTCTTGATTTTTTATCATAAGCTAAAATTGATTTTTGTATATCCTCATAGCATTTCGAAAGTTTCATTTTTTTTCCTATAAAACAAAATTCACATTAATATAAGTATGTCGTATGAATTTATTTCTGTAGTTGATAGTTTTGTCTTTTGATTAAATCATCAAAGATTTCCAGACATCCTCCTACATGCCCATGTATTACGATCCGACTACCGATATTGATAGATCTAAGTATCGCGTACTAAAGGCAGGTGCTGTGGTAGCTCGACCCGAAACGGAACAGGAGCTGTCAGGAAGACACGATGCATTAAGATTGCATTGCTTATGTTTAGATAATAGTACACAGATGCCTCGATATCGACGTATGGTACCATTAAGGTAACCGTTTCTGTAAATGTAATTTCATGGATGGTAAATAGGATTTATATAGATATAGACGTTTGTCTGAGCTCAAGTCGGCTGCCCGGTTCTCTGAAATCCAGATCTATTCGTGGATCCAATTGGAAAATGAAGCATGATTGTGATTGTATTTTTTTAACACAAAAGAGCTAGATATATATTTATCACATAATTCGTCTGTTATTCAGTGAATTAACCCGTGTAATATTTTTGCGTATATGCCACTAAAGTAATATACACTCGACTGTTTTTTTATAAGCTGTGCCAGTTAGAAATCCATTGTGACGTCATGATATTGACAATGACGTAACGTCATGAATTGTGACTGGTGCAATAAAATGGCTGCCTCAGATTGATTTCACCACCACATTTTGACTGAACGATTATAGAATCTGTCAAAATGTAAGTTTTCTCGGTAATGTAACATTTGGTATTTTTACATTTTGTTTCATTTCTGTTTTCATATGAGATTAAAGAGAGCAAAAAATTAACACTTCAAAATGAGTTTCATAAAATCTCATATTATACGAAAACAAATATATGATCATTCATATAATGTATAAGATTTAGACAAATCACCGATATAATCTTGAGCATTGAACTGTTACTTTATGCTGGTTTGACAAATAAATATAATATATATCTGTCGCCAAAAATGGATTCATATCGACTGTAGGCTAGCATGTTGTAACAGTTTAATTCTTAGATTACGTCCATATAGCCTTTTTAATTACTGAAGCATAAAGAAGATTGAATTTCCCACTGGAACCCAAGAACAGCCTATTGTTTTCTAAAGAATTGAAAATAGTCCTCGTGTCAGCTTAAAACAAAATGCTCATAAAAAAGTTTTTTCACAAATTTAGCTTTATAATAAGTTTCACATATGCCGAATATTACGAATCTTAAGTATCTTACCCAAGGGTTGAAATTCCCCATATCCCACTCCAAAGGGGTTGAAGGATTTTTTTCTTTTCATTGTTTATCCTATCAATGCAAGGAACTGTTGACATGACGTGATTAAATTGTCGACTTGACGTCATTATATTGTCGCCGTGACGTCATGGTATTGTTGAGGTGACGCCATATAATTGTTGCAAAGAGCATACGGGTAATTTGTCACACGTCACACGTCGATGCACATTGCATAAACCATTGAGGATGGCGCGTTGGACAGCTTTCATAAATCAATTTGATATTTTTTTTTAAGTATATGAGAAAAATACTATATGGGTGTGTACCGTGGTCAGCGATATGTCAACCTTCGTGTAAGAGTTTGGCTGGCAAGCACGAGGGTTAACGCTCAAAGTTTGACTGGTAAGCAAGGGGCTTTAAAAATTACTCAAGCACATCCTGCATGTCCCATGAGCCCTACACATGTGAGTGCGTGTGTAATTGTCCTTATAAATAACACGTATACATATAAAAACTGAAAGTATCAATTCGCTACCGCACAAACAATGCTTAACTTGGAGAACGTAAATAAATATATTAATGATTTTTAAGTCTACGGTATCTTATAACTGATATCTATTTATAACTGACATTTACCAATTTCTAAAGAATTTATATTTATTTATAACTGATATATCTATATATAACTTACATACCTATTTATAACTGACATACCTATTTATAATTGACATATCTATATATAACTGACATACCTATTCATAACTGACATACCTATTTATAACTGACATACCTATTTATAACTGACATACCTATGTTTAACTCACATACCTATTTATACCTGACATACCTATTTATAACTCACATACCTATTTATAATTGACATATCTATCTATAATTGACATACCTATCTATAACTGACATACCTATTTATAGCTGACATACCTATGTATAACTGACATATCTATATATAACTGACATACCTATTTATAATTAACATATCTATCCATAAATGTTGTGCATGAAATATGCTGATAAGTCCGATTAAGTTTGAGAGAACAGCCATTACGTCACACTGTAACACCTGTCAATCATTTTTTGTATAGCTAAACTTCTGTACCCATTTGAACCTACATTTGGTCTGTTTTACCTAGAGTTGGCATATCGAATTCAGCAGGTAAAGTTAAGGAATCTCACGTTTACGTTTCCACTAGAATTCCCATATATATCTAATCTGTGAAGATACCGCAGAAATCGGTTGGCTGTTTATCAGATTCATGAGCGTTGGAATGAAATCAATGCCACAGTTTAAAAATACACTTGCTCTGACAAATACTTACTTACAACCTGCTATGTAGATGATTAGATGATAAATATAAAACATAGTAATGGAGAGAATGAAAGGCGTACATGTAAATATCAAGATGGACACATCTAGCTACAGCCAAGTCTTAGCTTCTTGTTTCTTGTTTCTAACAAGCTTTTTAATTGGCTAAGAAAATATATGATCAGCCCATATCGAAAACAATGACGTCGTCGTTGTGTAACGTCGCTTTTGATTTGCTGAAACAGCGGCGTAATAATTTCTAAGAGAATGGAGTACTGTAAAAGTGGATATTTTCGCGCGTTGAAATTTTCGCTTAGGCAGCATCACGGACGACATGGTTTACTACCAGGAACTTGTGTCTTGGATATTAGTGTATTTAGTTTATTTGGTGGAAATATTCGCGTGTCAATATTTTCACGTGTTATTATGTTCGCGTGTGGATATTTTCGTGGAGATTTAAGGATCGCGAAATAAGCGAAAATATCCACGCCGCGAACATTTCCACTTTTACAGTACATCAATATACAATGTAATTGTCTCCATCTGCATAGCATCAAACAATTATTATTAAAGTTTAAAGCCTTAACTAAACAAAGCCAACATGTATAAATCGGATAACAATCCAAGAAACTGATTGTTTTTTCAGATATACAATGTAAGATCATTTTATTTGATTTATTGCCAATCAACAATGAACAGGGTTGGTCACAATTATTACAAGAAGCCAATCTACCTTGGTACTTCTTTTAGATGTTTTTTACAGTGTATGTCGACCAATCACTACTGATACCACCGAATACCGTCCAGTGTATGATCGCACGTGTTTGACCTGGTGCCTGGCACACGCATGTACAAGCTAATTGGTTTATGACGAGTTCTACTTGTGGTTATCATCGCCTCCCATGGGGTGCCCGTACTTTCGGTACATGGTACGTCTACAGCCCGCGCTTACCAGCACGTGTTCTACATATGGTAATAACTAGGTCATACATCTAACGCGTGCTTTACGTGATAATAATAGGCTATTTGTATTGTTCAACCACTGCCTTTGTTGTTTATTATGTACATGTATCTGTGTCCGTCCCTGTGGTCATCAGAACCCTCTAATAGTAGTATCTGTGTCCCGTCCCTGTGGTCATCAGAACCCTCCAATAGTAGTATCTGTGTCCGTCCCTGTGGTCATCAGAACCCCCCAATAATACTATCTGTGTCCCGTCCTGTGGTCATCAGAACCCTCCAATAGTAGTATCTGTGTCCGTCCCTGTGGTCATCAGAACCCTCCAATAGTAGTATCTGTGCCCGTCCCTGTGGTCATCAGAACCCTCCAATAGTAGTATCTGTGTCCGTCCCTGTGGTCATCAGAACCCTCCAATAGTAGTATCTGTGCCCGTCCCTGTGGTCATCAGAACCCTCCAATTGTAGTATCTGTGTCCCGTCCCTGTGGTCATCAGAACCCTCCAATAGTAGTATCGGTGTCAGTCCCTGTGGTCATCAGAACCCTCCAATAGTAGTATCTGTCTCCCGTCCCTCTGGTCATCAGAACCCTCCAATAGTAGTATCTGTGCCCGTCCCTGTGGTCATCAGAATCCCCCAATAGTAGTATCTGTGCCCGTCCCTGTGGTCATCAGAATCCCCCAATAGTAGTATCTGTGTCCGTCCCTGTGGTCATCAGAACCCTCCAATAGTAGTATCTATATCCCGTCCCTGTGGTCATCAGAACCCTCCAATAGTAGTATCTGTGTCCCGTCCCTGTGGTCATCAGAACCCTCCAATAGTAGTATCTGTCTCCCGTCCCTGTGGTCATCAGTACCCCCCAATAGTAGTATCTGTGTCCGTCCCTGTGGTCATCAGTACCCCCCAATAGTAGTATCTGTCTCCCGTCCCTGTGGTCATCAGAACCCCCCAATAGTAGTATCTGTGTCCTGTCCCTGTGGTCATCAGAACCGACCAATAGTAGTATCTGTCCCCCGTCCCTGTGGTCATCAGAACCCTCCAATAGTAGTATCTGTGTCCTGTCCCTGTGGTCATCAGAACCGACCAATAGTAGTATCTGTCTCCCGTCCCTGTGGTCATCAGAACCCTCCAATAGTAGTATCTGCCCCCGTCCCTGTGGTCATCAGAACCCTCCAATAGTAGTTTCTGTGCCCGTCCCTGTGGTCATCAGAAACCCCCAATAGTAGTATCTGTCCCCCGTCCCTGTGGTCATCAGAACCCCCCAATAGTATAGTATCTGTGTCCCGTCCCTGTGGTCACCAGAACCCTCCAATATTAGTATCTGTGCCCGTCCCTGTGGTCATCAGAACCCTCCAATAGTAGTATCTGTGTCCCGTCCCTGTGGTCATCAGAACCCTCCAATAGTAGTATCTATATCCCGTCCCTGTGGTCATCAGAAACCCCCAATAATAGTATTGTCTCCCGTCCCTGTGGTCATCAGAATCCCCCAATAGTCGTATTTGTGTCCCGTCCCTGTGGTCATCAGAACCCTCCAATAGTAGTATCTGTGTCCCGTCCCTGTGGTCATCAGAACCCTCCAATAGTAGTATCTGTGCCCGTCCCTGTGGTCATCAGAACCCCCCAATAGTAGTATCTGTGTCCGTCCCTGTGGTCATCAGAACCCTCCAATAGTAGTATCTGTGTCAGTCCCTGTGGTCATCAGAACCCTCCAATAGTAGTTTCTATATCCCGTCCCTGTGGTCATCAGAACCCTCCAATAGTAGTATCTGTGCCCCCGTCCCTGTGGTCATCAGAACCCTTCAATAGTAGAATCTGTGTCCGTCCCTGTGGTCATCAGATCCCTCCAATAGTAGTATATATGTCCCGTCCCCGTGGTCATCAGAACCCTCCAATAGTAGTATCTGTGTCCCGTCCCTGTGGTCATCAGAACCGACCAATAGTAGTATCTGTCCACGTCCCTGTGGTCATCAGAACCCTCCAATAGTAGTATCTGTGTCCGTCCCTGTGGTCATCAGAACCCTCCAATAGTAGTATCTGTGTCCCGTCCCTGTGGTCATCAGAACCCTCCAATAGTAGTATCTGTCCCCCGTCCCTGAGGTCATCAGAACCCTCCAATAGTAGTATCTGTGTCCCGTCCCTGTGGTCATCAGAACCCTCCAATAGTAGTATCTGTGTCCGTCCCTGTGGTCATCAGAACCCTCCAATAGTAGTATCTGTCCCCCGTCCCTGTGGTCATCAGAACCCTCCAATAGTAGTATCTGTGTCCCGTCCCTGTGGTCATCAGAACCCTCCAATAGTAGTATCTGTGTCCGTCCCTGTGGTCATCAGAACCCTCCAATAGTAGTATCTGTGTCCGTCCCTGTGGTCATCAGAACCCTCCAATAGTAATATCTGTGTCCGTCCCTGTGGTCATCAGAACCCTCCAATAGTAGTATCTGTGTCCCGTCCCTGTGGTCATCAGAACCCTCCAATAGTAGTATCTGTGTCCGTCCCTGTGGTCATCAGAACCCTCCAATAGTAGTATCTGTCCCCCGTCCCTGTGGTCATCAGAACCCTCCAATAGTAGTATCTGTGTCCCGTCCCTGTGGTCATCAGAACCCTCCAATAGTAGTATCTGTGTCCGTCCCTGTGGTCATCAGAACCCTCCAATAGTAGTATCTGTGTCCGTCCCTGTGGTCATCAGAACCCTCCAATAGTAATATCTGTGTCCGTCCCTGTGGTCATCAGAACCCTCCAATAGTAGTATCTGTGTCCCGTCCCTGTGGTCATCAGAACCCTCCAATAGTACTATCTATCCCCCGTCCCTGTGGTCATCAGAATCCTCCAATAGTAGTATCTGTGTCCCGTCCCTGTGGTCATCAGAATCCTCCAATAGTAGTATCTGTCCCCCGTCCCTGTGGTCATCAGAACCCTCCAATAGTAGTATATGTGTCCCGTCCCTGTGGTCATCAGAACCCTCCAATAGTAGTATCTGTGTCCCGTCCCTGTGGTCATCAGAACCCTCCAATAGTAGTATCTGTGTCCCGTCCCTGTGGTCATCAGAACCCTCCAATAGTAGTATCTCTGTCCCGTCCCTGTGGTCATCAGAACCCTCCAATAGTAGTATCTGTGTCCCGTCCCTGTGGTCATCAGAACCCTCCAATAGTAGTATCTCTGTCCCGTCCCTGTGGTCATCAGAACCCTCCAATAGTAGTATCTGTGCCCCGTCCCTGTGGTCATCAGAACCCTCCAATAGTAGTATCTGTGTCTGTCTCTGTGGTCATCAGAGCCCTCCAATAGTAAATGTAGTATCTGTGTCCGTCCCTGTGGTCATCAGAACCTTCCAATAGTAGTATCTGTGTCCGTCCCTGTGGTCATCAGAACCCTCCAATAGTAGTATCTGTGTCCGTCCCTGTGGTCATCAGAACCCTCCAATAGTAGTATCTGTGTCCCGTCCCTGTGGTCATCAGAACCCTCCAATAGTAGTATCTGTCCCCCGTCCCTGTGGTCATCAGAACCGACCAATAGTAGTATCTGTCCCCCGTCCCTGTGGTCGAGTATCTGAATCTCTTATGTCGTTGTTTGATATGACCCTGGCTGTTCACGGGGCGATAAACCCTACAAACATGTACGTTATTATGAAAGTCTGATCGTCCTTGGCCAGTATCTTTTGGATAGATTCTGATGGTACAATGTACATTAATTAAAAGCATTGTTTTGGATACAATGGATACACCAACCTTGATATTAGTATTGTTTCTTGAGGATAGATTACCCAAAATCATAACATTCAATATATATTTAAAACGAGTTAATATATGAATTCCCTGTAGCCATCCAGACACATGCACAGAACATGTTTGGAAAACATGTCGTTTGATAAGCCGTACATGTAACAGCTGACAGAAATGGTTTCCCGTACGTACTGCTATTTAGACAACGACCTGTAAATCAGCTGCTGTATCTGAAATCAGCTGCTGTATCTGAAATAACAACAGTGGAAGTAAGTACACCTCTGGCAAGAGACAGCTATAAAATTGAAAGAACAGTTGAAGTACACCTAGAGCAAGAGGCAGGCGGAGCACAGTGTCCTTGGGGGATGGCTTGAAGAGGGAGAAGTGGGGGTACGTAGAGAAAACTTTGTAGATGGAGATTCCACTCATTTTAACTTGCTGTAAGAGTTTTGGTATGTATCCCATGATAATTATTTTGCTTTGGGCTGCCGTAGTTTGGGATGCCACCGTGCCACCGCTGACAACATCTGTTAGGTCGTTTCCTGTTTGTATGTGTTACCTTTCTGACGTTAAATACCTACATATATGCTTCGTTTCAAGGTGATGTTACAGAGAAGAAATTATATATACCAGTCTTGAGCTTTCACGTTACACGTACGTGTATACGAACGTGCCAAATCCATGCGCGTGTGGCTCCAGAATGTCCGCGCCGGATATCTTTTGTATATAATTTACATATACTCGTGGCAAGTTTGAAATTTTAGGAGTGATTGGGTGTTGATGAACGACCTTTGAATTTTGAGGTCGTAAGGATATGTTATACGGCTGTTTTGATGAGTTTTGAGTTGGATGACCCTTGAAGTTTAATATCATGAACACATTACTGGTGTTTAGGTGGGGTGAATGACCGCGCATGTTTCAAATGTATGGTGTAATACAATAATGCATGTCTTTATAGTGATAGAGGGAAACCGCTCCCTAGACAGAGGAAATTGTTAGCACTGTCTACACAGAGGGGATGGTTAGCACTGTCTACACAGAGGAAATTGTTAGCACTGTCTACACAGAGGGGATGGTTAGCACTGTCTACACAGAGGGGATGGTTAGCGCTCCCTACACAGAGGGGATGGTTAGCGCTGTCTACACAGAGGGGATGGTTAGCACTGTCTACACAGAGGGGATGGTTAGCACTGTCTACACAGAGGGGATGGTTAGCACTGTCTACACAGAGAGGGTGGTTAGCACTGTCTGCACAGAGGGGATGGTTAGCACTGTCTACACAGAGGGGATGGTTAGCACTGTCTACACTGAGGGGATGGTTAGCACTGTCTACACAGAGGGGATGGTTAGCACTGTCTACACAGAGGGGATGGTTAGCACTGTTTACACAGAGGGGATGGTTAGCACTGTCTACACAGAGGGGATGGTTAGCACTGTCTACACAGAGGGGATGGTTAGCACTGTCTACACAGAGGGGATGGTTAGCACTGTCTACACAGAGGGGATGGTTAGTACTGTCTACACAGACAGGATGGTTAGCTCTCCCTACACAGAGGGGATGGTTAGCACTGTCTACACAGAGGGGATGGTTAGCACTGCCTACACAGAGGGGATGGTTAGCACTGTCTACACTGAGGGGATGGTTAGCACTGCCTACACAGAGGGGATGGTTAGCACTGTCTACACAGAGGGGATGGTTAACACTGTCTACAGAGGGGATGGTTAGCACTGTCTACACAGAGGGGATGGTTAGCACTGTCTACACAGAGGGGATGGTTAGCACTGTCTACAGAGGGATGGTTAGCACTGTCTACACAGAGGAGATGGTTAGCTCTCCCTACACAGAGGAGATGGTTAGCACTGCCTACACAGAGGGGATGGTTAGCACTGTCTACACAAAGGGATGGTTAGCACTGTCTACACAGAGGGGATGGTTAGCACTCTCTACAGAGGGATGGTTAGCACTGTCTACACAGAGGGGATGATTAGCGCTCCCTACACTGAGGGGATGGTTAGCACTGTCTACACAGAGGGGATGGTTAGCACTGTCTACACAGAGGGATGATTAGCACTGTCTACAGAGGGGATGGTTAGCACTGTCTACACAGAGGGGATGGTTAGCACTGTCTACACTGAGGGGATGGTTAGCACTGTCTACAGAGGGATGGTTAGCACTGTCTACACAGAGGGGATGGTTAGCACTGTCTACACAGAGGGGATGGTTAGCACTGTCTACACAGAGGGGATGGTTAGCACTGTCTACACAGAGGGAACGGTTAGCACTGTCTACACAGAGGAGATGGTTAGCACTGTCTACAGAGGGATGGTTAGCTCTCCCTACACAGAGGGGATGGTTAGCACTGCCTACACAGAGGGGATGGTTAGCACTGTCTACACAGAGGGATGATTAGCACTGTCTACAGAGGGGATGGTTAGCACTGTCTACACAGAGGAGATGGTTAGCACTGTCTACAGAGGGATGGTTAGCTCTCCCTACACAGAGGGGATGGTTAGCACTGTCTACACAGAGGGGATGGTTAGCACTGTCTACACAGAGGGATGATTAGCACTGTCTTCAGAGGGGATGGTTAGCACTGTCTACACAGAGGGGATGGTTAGCACTGTCTACACAGAGGGGATGGTTAGCACTGTCTACAGAGGGATGGTTAGCACTGTCTACACAGAGGGGATGGTTAGCACTGTCTACACAGAGGGGATGGTTAGCTCTCCCTACACAGAGGGGATGGTTAGCACTGTCTACACTGAGGGGATGGTTAGCACTGTCTACACTGAGGGGATGGTTAGCTCTCCCTACACAGAGGGGATGGTTAGCGCTCCCTACACTGAGGGGACGGTTAGCGCTCCCTACATAGAGGGGATGGTTAGAGCTCCCTACACTGAGGGGATGGTTAGCTCTCCCTACACAGAGGGATGATTCAGATGGTTCATGTGTAAGAAAGTGTGCAAGCCTTTAACGACTCAAGGGACGCAGTGAAGGAACGGTTTATGAAAGCGAAATCGGAGCTGTTTAGTGACGATACTATGAATAAAGTATAGTTGGAGCTCGAATGAATAATATGGTTATAATTCACCCTATATATCTGAACGTTTGACATGTGAACATACACATCTACCATCTTCCAACAATATAGGAAGTTAGAGGTCCAATAACAGTATAGTAACTACATGGTTATATATCCCTATTATGTATAACATTTCCGGCGTGAGAGATTAACTTCCGGTTCTTCAACGGAACCATGACATTAAAGTTACCATAAATCTGTCAAAACACTTTAGTTGCCACATATACGATTTCTATTCATAAATTCAAACTGCATTTGCAAATATTTCTAAGAACACAATGCCTGTTTTCTGTTTTGATGTAATAGTACAGTTATAAAAAATAGTGCTTCACTGATATTTAATTATAAATAACCTGAAATTTCTCGTATAAGTTGTACTTATGGTAATACAATGTAAATCTACATGTACATTGTCGATACGATATCGAGCCTCTCTTACACAAGATGTTGGTATATGATACACGTTCCTCATTCAACATAGAACATGCCAAGTCAATATCGAATAATCATTATTTGTGGAAGTACATATACAGTAGTATTCTAATGATTTTGGAGTCTCCCCCTTGATAGTTATATCCTCTCCCCTTTTATGTATGTGATGATGAAGAGTGTACTTGAACGTTAAGACAGTATATTATAATTAAGGTTTACACAGGAAATGTACACTAACCACCCAGGGCTATAATTGTAAACAATAAAACAATAGCTCTCTCACAGAAAAGAATAAATATCAATAAACGTCACGCTTTGCTGTCCCACGGGAACATAATGTCAATAACTGCAGGGCAATATGTCGAGTTGGATTTTCTTGTATCGGTAATAGACCTATATTTATCGCTAACATTGTCGGGCTTTATTTTGTACCTAAGGCCGTATTAATTTTGCTAAACGTAACCTACAGTTGGTTATATCTAATACAAACATAAGGCTAGGCAGCGGGGCATTGATTCCAATATCTATTGATGACATTTATCATAGACTTGTAGTTGACACGTGGTTATAGGGCTGTTTTAACATATTCAGTTCCACCAAAATATATTGACGTTAATGAGAATGAAAGATATATTGCGATTGCCGTTAGTTTCTAGAGGCAATATCGCAATCGCCTTAAATCTGTACATGTATAATGTTCAAACAATTGTCTACAATAGAGTCTGTAAACTTGTGGTACTTAACTTGTACACATTAGCGTCTGTAAACTTGTGGTACTTAACTGGTACACATTAGTGTCTGTAAACTTGTGGTACTTAATCTGGTACATATTAGCGTCTGTAAACTTGTGGTACTTAACTGGTACACATTAGCGTCTGTAAACTTGTGGTACTTAACTGGTACACAATAGCGTCTGTAAACTTGTGGTACTTACCTGGTACACATTAGCGTCTGTAAACTTGTGGTACTTAACTGGTACACATTAGCGTCTGTAAACTTGTGGTACTTAACTGGTACACATTAGCGTCTGTAAACTTGTGGTACTTAACTGGTACACATTAGTGTCTGTAAACTTGTGGTACTTATCTGGTACATATTAGCGTCTGTAAACTTGTGGTACTTAACTGGTACACATTAGCGTCTGTAAACTTGTGGTACTTACCTGGTACACATTCTTCTGTGTAAACCAATTAGGTCGTACTTTGGTACTACCTGGTACAACGTTAGCGGTTCTGTAAAACTTTTGTTGTACTTAACTGGTACACATATAACCTTGTGGTACTACTGGTACATTAGCATGTCGCTGTCCTGTAAACTTGTGGTACTTAACTGGTACATATTAGTGTCTGTAAACTTGTGGTACTTAACTGGTACACATTAGCGTCTGTAAACTTGTGGTACTTAACTGGTACATATTAGCGTCTGTAAACTTGTGGTACTTATCTGGTACACATTAGCGTCTGTAAACTTTTGGTACTTAACTGGTACATATTAGAGTCTGTAAACTTGTGGTACTTAACTGGTACACATTAGCGTCTGTAAACTTGTGGTACTTAACTGGTTCATATTAGCGTCTTTAACTTGTGGTACTTAACTGGTACACAATAGAGTCTGTAAGATTGTGGTACTTAACTGGTTCATATAAGCGTCTTTAATTTGTGGTACTTAATTGGTACACATTAGCGTCTGTAAACTTGTGGTACTTAACTTGTACACATTAGAGTCTGTAAACTTGTGGTACTTAACTTGTACACATTAGCATCTGTATACTTGTGGTACTTAACTGGTACATATTAGCGTCTGTAGACTCGTGGTACTTAACTGGTACACATTAGAGTCTGTAAACTCGTGGTACTTAGGGGTACACATTAGCGTCTGTAAACTTGTGGTACTTACCTGGTACACGTTAGCGTCTGTAAACTGGTGGTACTTAACTGGTACACAATAGAGTCTGTAAACTTGTGGTACTTATCTGGTAAATATTAGCGTCTGTAAACTGGTGGTACTTATCTGGTACATATTTGCGTCTGTAAACTGGTGGTACTTATCTGGTACACATTAGCGTTTGTATACTTGTGGTACTTACCTGGTACACATTAGAGTCTGTAAACTCGTGGTACTTAGGGGTACACATTAGCGTCTGTAAACTTGTGGTACTTACCTGGTACACGTTAGCGTCTGTAAACTGGTGGTACTTAACTGGTACACATTAGCGCCTGTAAACTTGTGGTACTTATCTGGTAAATATTAGCGTCTGTAAACTGGTGGTACTTATCTGGTACATATTTGCGTCTGTAAACTGGTGGTACTTATCTGGTACACATTAGCGTCTGTATACTTGTGGTACTTAACTGGTACACGTGAGCGTCTGTAGATTTGGTATCGAACTGACACACATTACTATCTATCGTGAAACTTACGGTTTACAAATTACCTTTGCCGTTCTGTTTGATCTGATTCGCAGTTCTTCATATCACAAATACAATATTTCTATTTTCGAATCAACTCGTGTAGAAATACTCAATGATGATGTTCTGATAGCATCGTCTTCATCTTGTTAAATATAATATTCTTGGGGTTTAGATTTCAGTTTGTGCATTATAAGCCGGTATCAGATAGCGGGGTTTACAAATGATACTGATTTTAACATGGGGGTTCAAGTACCTGTCCATGTATACTTTTATAATTCCGAGCATAGTTTATATGAGGTCTTCACATAGCTAGATGTCTAGGAGTTTCCAAATCACGATACTAGCTTGGATTATTTTAGCATAATGTTTGAAGTGGGTTAATGGAGCATATTAATTTGTCAGTATTCTGGTCGATGATATATCTACACTTCATTTCGTTTTCGTAATACAGTGTAGTGTATAGTATACCTCTTGTGTGTATGTGAAAAAATATATCTAGATCCCTTGGTTTGTGTATATATTGAAACCTTTGAGTCCAGACAGTTTGGTTTGTGTGTACATTGAAATCTTGTCAGTAAAGACAATTTTGGTTTTGTGTAAATAGTGGAAACTTGTCAGTAAAGACAGTTTGCTTTTTGTATACAGTGGCAACTTGTCAGTAAAGACAGTTTGGTTTCTGTGTATACAGTGGAAACTTGTCAGTAAAGACAGTTTGGTTTCTGTGTGTACAGTGGAAACTTGTCAGTAAAGACAGTTTGGTTTTTGTGTACATTGGAATCTTGTCATTCCAGACAATTTGGCTTATTTGTACTTTGGAATCTTTTTAGTACTTTCTTTTCTGTTTGGTGGTTTATTGATATTTAAACACTGATACATGGGTTTACACTGTAATCCGACATCGTTTTTATCAGTCACTTTTCCAAGTTTGTTCGTGTAGTTTGTAATTGTTCAAGTGTTAAGAGAATCGGGAGCTGGTCAGTATGTCGAATGACTCATGTTTAGTCCCAAACAAAATGTTTGTCAGTCAGAGACCGTAAAATCAAACCCTGATAATAAATCTGTACCATATCTCGAAGTAGATAGATACTGTAGTCTTGCTGGGACGCAATTCTGTCACTATAAAGTTGATGTTGTGTGATCAAGTTCAAGTTCTTTATTTCATTGAGCCTTACGGCTCATCGGTTCAACAAATATATACATGTACAGAAATGATACAATACAAAAACCACACACTCGCATACACACACACACACACACAACCGGACTAACACATACATTGTACAACAGGTAGAGTGTAGAAGGACATTTTTTTTTTTACTAATAAAAAATCTGTTCTTTGTTTATTACTGTATTTAATATATTTTGCTAAATTTGAAAGATCTTTTTTGTTTACTGTTTCTAGAAGTTGAATAAATTTGTATATACTAGTTTTATTATAATAATATTTCTTAATAAAACGTTTTCTTAGGTCTAAATGAAATTCACATTTAATAATAAAATGAAATTCATCTTCAATGTCTCCACTGTTACAATAGGAACAAATTCTTTGATTTCTTTTAAGTTATTAAATCTACAAATTTAATAAATAGTAAATAGTCCAAACCATGAAACAACATTTGCAGAATTCGATCCTACGACTCTTTGTTCGGTGGGCCCACGTTCGCTCAAATTACTGTGCAATACCCTTGATTAAGTTGTTCTTTAGCCTTGAGGTAAATCAATTGTACCTAAACCCTGAACATATCTTAACAAGACCATGCCGTACGTAGATTGGTTTAATTTCACATGCAGTAGAGAAATATTTTAGTCAATACGATTTAAAAAAGAATTTTGCCATTTGTAAACTATTAGACATGCGCCTCAACAAAATGAACTGTCTAGTGGAAATCGATAATGATACACCCACGAGATGGAAAAAGAAATGCAAATTTAACGCGTATTTACAATTTAATGTAAGTTATTTCAGAGAGAGAAAGGAACTGATTTATTTCTTAAACAAATTTCAGTTTTTGCTATTGCAGAGAAGTCGGTCTGCCATTGATTTTTATCTCGCGCTGTAACAAAGACAACACGATATGTGATATGTACATACTAGATACTTATATTACAACTTAAGCCCTTGATCTTCGCATCCACAGAATAAAGAACATTCTAACTTGATTTACACGCAATAAAATGTTTCCTTACTCTGTTTGCACCTCCTATTGACGTGGTACACAATGTAGATTATGCCGGGAATAATACATCATTTTACTTGAAGGCAATGGGATTCCCAGTCACCATGTCCCTAACCTATGGCCGAATGTTTACTAACATAAAATCGATAAGCATCACGTATGTCATTTTTGTGAGACAAAACAATGCATTTAACTTCATCATAACTTACAATATGAAATAGATAATGATATTATATAAAAAGATATATATGGTTATGTTGAGGGATAAAAAGTCCAAAACTTCTCCTGTCATGCAACAAACCTTGTCCTATTCAAACTGACGATGAAAGACATGTGTGGTTTTAATAAAGATAACACGTAAAGTTCTGATTAAGAGCGAAACAAACCAAGACCTAGCGTTCCTGAAGAGTAAGCATAAGATGTTTCGTCCTATTAATGTAAAATTCAACAAATGATACGCTCAAAAATCAAAAACTGCCGTTGTTATAGTAACACTGTCTGTGATTCCCTACCGGTTAGTTTAGGACGGACAAACTTATATAAACTGTATATAGAAACTAACAATATATTGTATGAAAGAACAATCTAATACATGAACATGTATAGACGACCATCGCCCGAAAAACTAAGACGCAATTTAATTAACAAATGGTTACTTAAAACTTGACTTCATTGAACAATAATGTTACGGAATGTTATCTTAAAAGCAATACACTTTATTAAGCTGACAACAATTACACTGTATAAAAACAATATGTACAATGTATAAAATAACAAGTACAATGTATAAAAACAACAAGTACAATGTATAAAAACAATAAGTACAATGTACAAAAACAACAAGTTCTATGTATAAAAACAACAAGTTCTATGTATAAAAACAACAAGTACAATGTATGAAAAAAATAAGTACAATGTATAAAAAACAATACAATGTATGAAAACAATAAGTACAATGTATAAAAACAAAAAAATACAATGTATAAAAACAACAAGTACAATGTATAAAACCAACAATACAATGTATAAAAACAATAAGTACAATGTATAAAAACAAAAAATACAATGTATAAAAACAACAAGTACAATGCATAAAAACAACAAATACAATGTATAAAAACAACAAGTACAATGTATAACTACTACTATAGTATGGCTACTATTTCTACGCACTGGACATCTGCAATAGTTTTACTCTCAGTTGTTTCTTTTCATGCCCCCAAAGTTCACGTTTAATTTCTTTTATATTGACGTGAAGTTAAAATTTTGTTCTTTTGTGTTGATGATGCTTTTCATTTTCCCATTTTGTTACCCATTGAACATACCATCACGATGATCACTAGCCTTTGTTATGACGAGCCAATCTCCTCTCTGGATTATGTGTTTATATAAAATTTGACAGAGAAATGTCTAAATATTGATTTTAGCCAACATCAAGTGGTCGGTACACCGTCTACACGCGTTTTTTGTGTGTGAAAAACTGACGTTAACTTGGACAAGGTCCAGATATATTGAAAATGCCCCATTACTTTGCAAAATATGAAATACTTAACAAAGCAATTTTGTCGAGGGAGAAATAACCATATATGTGAATTATTCAAAATATAATTGAATCATGTGATTTTACAGTAAACGTTCGATGTGGTATTGGTTTGATTGAAGAGGAATTAGTCCTGGTGCTCCGTAAACACCACCAGAGTGTGGTGTGGCCGTAGTCAGATTACTTTTGTTTTTGCCTGTGGCGGAAACCGATGGAGCCTCATGTAGACTTTGTCTGTACCAAACTTGCGGTTCTGGATTTAGTTTACTGCAGGGAGACTTCATGCTGTTTAATTACCTAAAATAAAGCGATAGTTTAAAAATCTTAATTCATTCGAACTTCTTCGAGTTCAGATCACAACGTGAATGAATTTTTGATTACATCTGACGTCCCTGCCTTTGACTTGAAAAGAGCTTTGACGAAAATCACGTGTTTAAAGATGATTTAGTTACAGAAATTGTTGAATGTGTGCCGACATCATCTACAACTCCGCTGGGGTACGATTGCGGATATGGATTACCGCAAATGATATGGATTACAATATTAGATGTATTTTACAGAGGGTGTTACATACATTATGTAGCATACCGCGCCGCCCCTGTATGTTTACGTCAAAATAATTAAATGCAGAAATACCCAGTATATGCAATATACTTACGAAAACATCACAGCTGGTGTATGCAACATTTATCGCATACCTTTTTAAAATGTCAGTGAAAACCTATAACCATTTTCTAGATTTATTAACGAGTTGGAGAATATTCAGTGCATGCCGTTTCATTTGGGTTACACTAGAACGTTTGTATTGAATCATACATGTACATAAAACAATAAATAAACAATGAAAACGTCCCTCTAAACAGCTACAGCTGTACAGCGGAAATTATTCTGATTTCCTAGAACGTTTCAAATCAATAGCAGAATTTATTTTTTTTATTCTGTTATTCAGTTCCATGTAGGGATCATTTTATTGTCCCACGGTCGACAATGTGGCATTTTGTGATTCTAGATTAGACTGGTTTTATGTAAATTGATAAATTTATTGTAAAATTAGTCCTTTGATATGAGACATCCTATGGCTTCCGTACGCGACAAAAATATCACAATTCCAACTCAAAATCGACAAAATATGAGTTAAAATATAGATTTGTACGGATACCCTTGAGAAAATGCAAGGTGACTAGAGTAAGTAATAACTCGTGTATTTTCCATCATCGAATGTGAAAAATGGTCTTGTTTTGTTCGGATCATACGAAGATTGTAGACATAGCAGCATATTGATTAGAAAAGAAGACAGATGTTACAATTGTTATTATATGAAGCATAGATACATCAGTTCCGTGATTAAATCATGATCGCAGAATTGTGATGTGGAAGATGTGATGGACTTCAGATAGGGAAGATGAAGATGCAGATTTAAGATAATAATTAGGATGTAGGAGAATGAAGATGTAGAAGTAGACTTGTAGAATCGGGTTATATATGTAGAGGCCCACGAGTCTTCGATTTACAGAATGACATTCAAATAATGCAGAAAATCAATCTATCGCGGGAACATGAATCTCGAAGGTTGCAACAGTATTGCCGCTTTTTATTCCATTACTATCGCAAAACACGTATTTGATTAATACGAAGGAACAAGAAAGTCTTCTAAATATAGCCAACATCGTGCACTTGGAAAATTGTACATACAAAAAAGATAATAGCATTCCATCACTGGCATACAAAGTGGTAGTATCAAAGGCTTTGTGAGCTTACATCTATATACCACATCACGTTCTCTGTTTACGTAACGCCGCCGAACCTTCGATGAATTTGTTGTTAAATGTATCTTCTTTCGGTGTAATTAAGTTAATTTTTTGCGCGAGTGCAAATTATTCGTTTTTTTTCTTTCCATTTTCTTTTGGTTTGAAAATTTTCTTAGTATTTATCAATAACCTTCAGTTTTTAACTTTGTTAGATCATGTATATTTCATTATAGCTCAATTTATACGGTTTATACAATGTAGGACATCAAGTTCTTGCCATCCAAACGCTTCATTGCAGAAGACTTACAGATAGATGTACTGTCATATGTCGGAACAGAATCGAAGCGTCAAGTTAATACCTTTTATTACACAAACAGTATGAAAGGGTATACATGTAATTGAATACCGTCATGTACATGACGTTATTAGTCACGTGACTGCTCTAAATGCTTTCCTCTGATGTAACGTCCTAATCTGCACCTATTTGATGAGAAACGTAAATCGCTGAATGTTTGAAGAAAATTGTGAGCGTGGTATAAGATTATATAGATCTCAAAGGAAATATACGAATTGGTCCATAGTTGTCGATATATCTTGGACGAAAAAACACTGACAATATGTTTACACAAAAACGTAAATTTGATATTTTAACTTGCATATCAAATTTACGTCTATCAATAGTCTACAAACAGATCTGAATCCATTCAAGGGATGCAAATACAACCCATGTGCAGTATTTATGTCAGTTTTCTGATCAGGGGACACTGCAGAAAAAAAATCTTCACTCAACTCTTGGAATTATAATTGTCTATTGTCTTTGCCTTTTTATTCGTCAGGAAGACGAAGACAATCGATGCCTGCTATCATAACCCCTCAGTTGCAATTTTGGAGTGGTTCAATGAATGTCGTGTTCGCATTTCACCCAAACTGGGTGCGATTCCGCGATAAGTCGGAATTAAAGGGAAGGGTTTCATACAAAACAATGATTTCTCCGGATCGTATTCCCGGAGTTTCCATCGGGACAGTGATTGATATCAGTTGGCATGACATGTTTCATAAATGTTGTAAAATAAATGAATCTGATATTTTAACCAGAACCTGTATTCCGAATGTGTTTGTAACTAGATATACATGCGCGTGCTGTTTGTCTAGCCCATCGATCCGTGTGGTCGTATACGACATGTATTCGTGACTCTTAGAATCCCATTTCACACAACTGCCTGGAATGTAAAATAACCTCTTGATAACTATGTTTTTAATCAATTGTGTCGACAATCAAATTCCAATACGACTTGTGTCAGAGAAGAAGGCAAGTACTACTCGGGAAATTGTAATTTGAACAATTCTATAACCATCAGAATAAAAGTCATGTCTTTGCCATTAAAATGATCGACCACTTACCCTGAATCATGATTTATATCCCAATTTGACTGTGATAATACAAAGTATGTCCTCAAATTGCTCCGATATTGATGTTCACAGTCTCCCTAGTAAAGCGTTGTCTTGTATTTGTGTGATACAGCACAACAACCATTTGTTCCCGGTTGGAGACAGCACTCTGTGGAGCTTATTGTACGAGGGAAGTAGATCTCAATAGCATTACTGGGAATTTATAGTAAATTTTGTGAGTTTTGCTGATAGAAGGGAATTTGTGACAGTTTTCCTGGAGATAAATTACATCATTATAACGGTAAGTTTTGTTTATTACATACAAAGCAAACGCATACTGAACTTCGACTCCGTGTACGCGTATTACTCTTTACATGATACCAATGACGAAACGTTGACAATAACCTTGAATTCGAAGGAAATGTTTTAGGATCTAATTGATACCAGACAAGCCGGTACAATACACTTGTAGCACATGCCTAGAATATTAAACAAGACTGGCATTAGATACGCTTCATGAACATACAAACAAATGTCACAGATGGAACAATACAATTTGTCGCCAATACAATTTATAACGTATAATAGCATAATGTATACCACATCACTGTCAAAATAACATATATAGTAATATACATCCGTATCTCAGCTACGCTTAGGAAAAGCATGTACTTATATGGTGGCGGATTGGTCCCGTTTTCCTTTTTTGCGGTTGGAAACGTGAAAAAGGGGAAATCTAATATCCAATTTTCGCTTTTTCCTGTTTTCTGTTTCTAAGTGAAAATGCGAAAATTTCATAGTAGATATTTGCTTTTTCGCATTTCCAACCACGAAGAATCGAAAAAGTGCAAAAAGAGGCTCTTATCAGCGATCATATAATTACAACATGCTATATCCCGTTTGAACACATATCTTACAAAAAATCTTTCTTTTTGTTTTGTTCCGTAAATCATGTACAGTATCTGCTACTGTTACGTCAGAACAACAAATGATCAGTGTACATGTATACAAATCGTGCTTGATTTTGCCTTTATAAAAACCTTCTAGTACTGGGTGATATAGTGCAAGATACAATAAGAACATAACCTAAAGTCACATGACGACACATCAAAGCAATTTATCCCAGGGTTCATTGCGGTCCACCACATATAACAAGGAACCTTACGGGAGATGACGCCAGTTGAAAGACTGCAAAAAGGTAGAGCCAAGTGGAAATGGTTTAAACAAAGAGACACAAAATGAGCATGTTATAATTAGAAAACAAATCACCACAATGCTGTGTTTATTTTTTGCATCCTAATTGTAACCTATTCTTTAATGATAATATTGGGAATTGGCACATGAGGTGTGAGTTTTTGCACTTGCATTGTCAACTTCCACAAAAGACTACTTTTTTGCGTATTTCTCGGGGGCGATTAACCTTCGCGAAAATTAATCGAAGGCGAAACAGTTTCAACCGCAGTCACAGTATGCCTGTTATGACTACATCGCGAAATAAATCACCGCAAAAAAAGTCATTCCGAATGAAAACATCTCGAAAATAAGTTGATTTTAAAATTAACCTTTTCCAAATACAAATTTTGGTTAATTAGCAGTTAAGAGCTCAGCAAACTTCAGAATGCTAGCTGCAGTGTCCACAACAGCTGTTTTAGTGTGCATCTCTTGACTGAATTAACAGCCGTAACTAATTAGATATTAGCTAATTAATTAACTTCAGAGCAAATGTTGTTCTTGATGTAAAATTGATCTTCATGTACACGTTTGAATGCCAATATTGAGTCTTACAAGTCGATATATACATGTATTCTTTATATTTTGTGCAATGTACATGTACATGTATAGAGTTTTTCAAAAGGCTCGGTTCATATTTATTAGCTATCTTACTGTCTGAAGATTTAAAACATAACTTATGTGTCCCTTAACGAAAGCCTGTCAACACTACCTGGTATGAACATTTCACATGCTTGCCAGTTATTCTACTCCTATGGAAAAATCATATTATCTTCTTTCCTGCTCTTTGAATTATACCGAGTTGTACAGAGCAGATACAAGGATTTCGTAGATTGGTACGTTTTCTGTAACTGATATCAATGCTATCAACAATACTTGTTGGATTTTTAGCCCACCATCATCAGATGGTGGGCTATTCAAATCGCCCTGCGTCCGTGGTCCGTCGTCCGTCCGTCCGTCCGTCCGTCCGTCCGTCCGTCCGTCCGTAAACAATTCTTGTTATCGCTATTTCTCAGAAAGTACTGAAGGGATCTTTCTCAAATTTCATATGTAGGTTTCCCTCGGTGCCTAGTTATGCATATTGCATTTTGAGACCAATCGGAAAACAACATGGCCGACAGGCAGCCATCTTGGATTTTGACAATTGAAGTTTGTTATCGCTATTTCTCAGAAAGTACTGAAGGGATCTTTCTCAAATTTCATATGTAGGTTCCCCTCGGTGCCTAGTTATGCATACTGCGTTTTGAGACCAATCGAAAAACAACATGGCCGACAGGCAGCCATCTTGGATTTTGACAATTGAAGTTTGTTATCGCTATTTCTCAGAAAGCACAAAAGGGATCGTTCTCAAATTTCAGATGTAGGTTCCTCTTGGTGCCTAGTTATGCATATTGCATTTTGAGACCAATCGGAAAACAACATGGCCGACAGGCAGCCATCTTGGATTTTGACAATTGAAGTTTGTTATCGCTATTTCTCAGAAAGTGCTGAAGGGATCTTTCTCAAATTTCATATATATGTTCCCCTTGGTGCCTAGTTATGCATATTGCATTTTGAGACCAATCGGGAAAACAACATGGCCGACAGGCAGCCATCTTGGATTTTGACAATTGAAGTTTGTTATCGCTATTTCTCAGAAAGCACAAAAGGGATCTTTCTCAAATTTCAGATGTAGGTTCCTCTTGGTGCCTAGTTATGCATATTGCATTTTGAGACCAATCGGAAAACAACATGGCCGACAGGCAGCCATCTTGGATTTTGACAATTGAAGTTTGTTATCGCTATTTCTCAGAAAGTAATGAAGGGATCTTTCTCAAATTTCATATGTAGGTTTCTCTCGGTGCCTAGTTATGCATATTGCATTTTGAAACCAATCGGAAAACAACATGGCCGACAGGCAGCCATCTTGGATTTTGACAATTGAAGTTTGTTATCGCTATTTCTGAGAAAGTACTGAAGGGATCTTTCTCAAATTTCATATGTAGGTTTCCCTTGGTGCCTAGTTATGCATATTGCATTTTGAGACCAATCGGAAAACAACATGGCCGACAGGCAGCCATCTTGGATTTTGACAATTTAAGTTTGTTATCGCTATTTCTCAGAAAGTAATGAAGGGATCTTTCTCAAATTTCATATGTAGGTTCCCCTCAGTGCCTAGCTATATATAGTTTTGCATATTGGGACCAATCGGAAAACAACATGGCCGACAGACAGCCATTATCGCTAAATCTTAAATTTTATATATAGGTTCCCCTTGTTGGAAAAATACTAGCTATAGAGGGCTTTTCTGAATTTACACAGATTAGTAAGACTTACAAGAAGGGAAAAGTAGAGGAAAGATCAATCTGACATGGAACCTATAAAGATCATTCAATGGTGGGCGCCAAGATCCCTCTGGGATCTCTTGTGACAATTGAAGTTTGTTATCACTATTTCTGAGAAAGTACTGAATGGATCTTTCTGAAATTTCATATGTAGGTTTACCTTGGTGCCTAGTTATGCATATTGCGTTTTGAGACCAATCAGAAAACAACATGGCCGACAGGCAGCCATCTTGGATTTTGACAATTGAAGTTTGTTATCACTATTTCTGAGAAAGTACTGAATGGATCTTTCTTAAATTTCATATGTAAGTTTCCCTTGGTGCCTAGTTATGCATATTTCGTTTTGAGACCAATCTGAGAACAACATGGCCGACAGGCAGCCATCTTGGATTTTGACAATTGAAGTTTGTTATCGCTATTTCTGAGAATGCACTGAAGGGATCTTTCTCAAATTTCATATGTAGGTTCCCCTTGGTGCCTAGTTATGCATATTGCGATTTGAGACCAATCGGAAAACAACATGGCCGACAGGCAGCCATCTTGGATTTTGACAATTGAAGTTTGTTATCACTATTTCTGAGAAAGTACTGAATGTATCTTTCTGAAATTTCATATGTAGGTTTCCCTTGGTGCCTAGTTATGCTTATTGTGTTTTGAGACCAATCAGAAAACAACATGGCCGACAGGCAGCCATCTTGGATTTTGACAATTGAAGTTTGTTATCACTATTTCTGAGAAAGTACTGAATGGATCTTTCTTAAATTTCATATGTAAGTTTCCCTTGGTGCCTAGTTATGCATATTGCGTTTTGAGACCAATCTGAGAACAACATGGCCGACAGGCAGCCATCTTGGATTTTGACAATTGGAAGTTTGTTATCGCTATTTCTGAGAAAGTACTGAAGGGATCTTTCTCAAATTTCATATGGAGGTTCCCCTTGGTGCCTCTTTATGCTTATTGCATTTTGAGACCAATCTGAAAATAACATGGCCGACAGGCAGCCATCTTGGATTTTGATAATTGAAGTTTGTTATCACTATTTCTGAGAAAGTACGAAAGGGATCTTTCTCAAATTTCATATGGAGGTTCCCCTTGGTGCCTCTTTATGCTTATTGCATTTTGAGATCAATTGGAAAACAATATGGCCGACAGACCGCCATCTTTGATTTTGACAATTGAAGTTTGTTATCTCTATTTCTCAAAGTACTGAATGGATCTTGCTCAAATTTCGTAAGTAGGTTCCCCCTGGTCCCTTGTATTGCATTTTTGGACCAGTCTGTCCTGAAAACAACCTGGCAAACAAACAGCCATTATCGTTAAATCTCAAATTTCTTATATAGCTAGGATTCCCTTGTTTGAAAAGTACTGGATGGATGTTTCAATTTAAACAGATTAGTAAAATGAAGGGAAAAGTAGAGAAAAGATCAATCTGACATGGAACTTATGAAGATCATTCAATGGTGGGCGCCAAGATCCCTCTGGGATCTCTTGTCTTACTTGTAATTCGTCTTCAAAATCCATTCCAAAATCTAGACTGATATCATGCTTTCGAAGATAACAAAAGTGCTACATTGAATTAGTGGCCAAGACAAATCTCTCAGCAGCAGGACCACTGGTATACATGATATATATATAGGCCAGTCAATTTATCCACAATGTGGCGCGTACACAGATTTTCTCTCTGTCGGTCCCCATTCACCAAGCATTTTCTCTGTGTCTGCTGTGTGGCCCCGTTACTCGTCCTTGTGATGATAAGTCGTGACGACTACATTATTATTTCGGTCTTGTAGTACAGTTGTTTCTGTTCGGCTGTGTCACTGACACAAAAACACCGAGGTACATTTAGTATGTCAGCATGGTATGGGGGATAAGTCGTCTCGACATTAGCGTGCTATTTAGGAACTGAACTGCTACCAGATGCTAGTATACAGTCGATATGAATACACTTTGGACGAGTAATAGATGGATTGTCGCCAGTTAGGTTGTACATGGTATGTGTGTAAAACCTAAAAAGTGCCAACCTTAGATTCAGTGTAAACCTTAGATTAAGTGTAAAACTTACATTCAGTGTAAAACTTACATTCAGTGTAAACCTTACATTCAGTGTAACTCCTACATATAGTGTAAACCTTATATACAGTGTAAACCTTACATACAGTGTAAACCTTATATACAGTGTAAACCTTATATACAGTGTAAAACTTACATTCAGTGTAAACCTTACATACAGTGTAAACCTTATATACAGTGTAAACCTTATATACAGTGTAAACCTTACATACAGTGTAAACCTTATATACAGTGTAAACCTTATATACAGTGTAAAACTTACATTCAGTGTAAACCTTACATACAGTGTAAACCTTATATACAGTGTAAACCTTGCATACAGTGTTAACCTTACATTCAGTGTAAACCTTACATACAGTGTAAACCTTATATACAGTGTAAACCTTATATACAGTATAAAACTTACATACAGTGTAAACCTTACATACAGTGTAAACCTTATATACAGTGTAAACCTTATATACAGTGTAAAACTTACATTCAGTGTAAACCTTATATACAGTGTAAACCTTATATACAGTGTAAACCTTGCATACAGTGTTAACCTTACATTCAGTGTAAACCTTATATACAGTGTAAACCTTATATACAGTGTAAACCTTACATACAGTGTAAACCTTATATACAGTGTAGACATTATCTACAGTGTAAACCTTATATACAGTGTAAACCTTATATACAGTGTAAACCTTATATACAGTGTAAACCTTATATACAGTGTAAAACTTACATTCAGTGTAAACCTTACATACAGTGTAAACCTTATATACAGTGTAAACCTTATATACAGTGTAAACCTTACATACAGTGTAAACCTTATATACAGTGTAAAACTTACATTCAGTGTAAACCTTACATACAGTGTAAACCTTATATACAGTGTAAACCTTGCATACAGTGTTAACCTTACATTCAGTGTAAACCTTACATACAGTGTAAACCTTATATACAGTGTAAACCTTATATACAGTGTAAAACTTACATACAGTGTAAACCTTACATACAGTGTAAACCTTATATACAGTGTAAACCTTGCATACAGTGTTAACCTTACATTCAGTGTAAACCTTACATACAGTGTAAACCTTATATACAGTGTAAACCTTATATACAGTGTAAACCTTATATACAGTGTAAACCTTACATACAGTGTAAACCTTATATACAGTGTAAACCTTACATACAGTGTAAACCTTATATACAGTGTAAACCTTATATACAGTGTAAACCTTATATACAGTGTAAACCTTATATATAGTGTAAACCTTACATACAGTGTTAACCTTACATACAGTGTTAACCGTACATACAGTGTAAACCTTAGTGTAAACCTTACATACAGTGTAAACCTTATATACAGTGTAAACCTTATATACAGTGTAAACCTTATATACAGTGTAAACCTTACATACAGTGTAAACCTTACATACAGTGTAAACCTTATATACAGTGTAAACCTTATATACAGTGTAAACCTTATATACAAGTGTAAACCTTACATACAGTGTAAACATTATATACAGTGTAAACCTTATATACAGTGTAAACCTTACATACAGTGTAAACCTTATATACAGTGTAAACCTTATATACAGTGTAAATCCTACATACAGTTTAAACCTTATATACAGTGTAAACCTTATATACAGTGTAAACTTTACATTTAGTGTAAACCTTACATACAGTGTAAAACTTACATACAGTGTAAACCTTACATACAGTGTTAACCTTACATACAGTGTTAACCTTACATACAGTGTAAACCTTACATACAGTGTAAACCTTACATACAGTGTAAACCTTATATACAGTGTAAACCTTATATACAGTGTAAACCTTATATACAGTGTAAACCTTATATACAGTGTAAACCTTATATACAGTGTAAACCCTACATACAGTGTAAACCTTATATACAATGTAAATCTTATATACAGTGTAAACCTTACATACAGTGTAAACTTTACATTTAGTGTAAACCTTACATACAGTGTAAAACTTACATACAGTGTAAACCTTACATACAGTGTTAACCTTACATACAGTGTAAACCTTACATACAGTGTAAACCTTATATACAGTGTAAACCTTATATACAGTGTAAACCTTATATACAGTGTAAACCTTACATACAGTGTAAACCTTATATACAGTGTAAACCTTATATACAGTGTAAACCTTATATACAGTGTAAACCTTATATACAGTGTAAACCCTACATACAGTGTAAACCTTATATACAATGTAAATCTTATATACAGTGTAAACCTTACATACAGTGTAAACCTTACATACAGTGTAAACCTTATATACAGTGTAAACCCTACATACAGTGTAAACCTTACATACAGTGTAAACCTTATATACAGTGTAAACCTTATATACAGTGTAAGCCTTACATACAGTGTAAACCTTACATACAGTGTAAACCTTACGTACAGCGTAAACCTTATATACAGTGTAAACCTTATATACAGTGTAAACCTTATATACAGTGTAAACCTTATATACAGTGTAAACCTTACATACAGTGTAAACATTATATACAGTCTAAACCTAACATACAGTGTAAACCTTATATACAGTGTAAACCTTATATACAGTGTAAACCTTACATACAGTGTTAACCTAACATACAGTGTAAACCTTACATACAGTGTAAACCTTATATACAGTGTAAACCTTACATACAGTGTAAACTTTACGTACAGCGTAAACCTTATATACAGTGTAAACCTACCATACAGTGTAAACCTTACATACAGTGTAAACCTTATATACAGTGTAAACCTTATATACAGTGTAAACCTTACATACAGTGTAAACCTTATATACAGTGTAAACCTTACATACAGTGTAAACCTTATATACAGTGTAAACCTTACATACAGTGTAAACCTTACATACAGTGTAAACCTAACATACAGTGTAAACCTTACATACAGTGTAAACCTTATATACAGTGTAAACCTTACATACAGTGTAAACTTTACGTACAGCGTAAACCTTACATACAGTGTAAACCTTATATACAGTGTAAACCTTATATACAGTGTAAACCTTATATACAGTGTAAACCTTATATACAGTGTAAACCTTATATATAGTGTAAAACTTACATACAGTGTAAAACTTACATACATATACAAACACGTGCAAGGCAAACGTTAACACATACAAACCAACCCTAATGCACATATTTACATTATCATTGGCGTACCTAATAGTGAGGATAGTGTGATTATTAAGGATATCAAAGACGTGTCGATTGAATGGTATCATCCTAGCATGTCTACATCGATATGATTTAACAGCCATTGTAATTACAAAAACATGGCTAGTCTGCATGTATCGTCTGCTCATCAAGTGGAGTTACCGCCCTGATATAAAGGGAGGTAATTTGATCTGAAATATCCATATTGGGTGTATAATGTGAATAAAAAGTGTTGCATTCAAATGATCGGGACAGGTCCGGTACACCGGAAGTGGTACTCGTGATGACCCGGATGTAATTATTTATATACATGTGGTGTACAGGAAGTTGGAACATGTTTGAATATTCTATGTTTGTATTCAGTAACTTACAATTTTCGATTCAGTATTAAAGGAAACTAACTCTTCATTATTTAATCAATATACAGTATTGAAATTAAATCTGTTCAGCATTGCACACGTCTTATTTAAATTTAAATTTCACTGAGAAACAGACGGTGCCCTGAAATGATTTTATGTTCATGTTTGAAATGATTTTATGTTCATGTTTACTTTATAGGTGTTTAGAATTTTTTAATTGTTTTTCCTATTCCAGAAAAAAGACATGTTTCTGTCTTCTTGAAATGCACTATTGATTGTTTTCAATTAAACTTTATTCATTGTTTCACTGACAATGGCGGTAACTAGTGAATGCTTTCACCTGACTCGGAAGTGGTTGGTTCTATATTTAATGTACAGTATTTGTCACGTGAAAACCGGTGAAGCTGGGTTAAGAGGCTGTAGATCTTCAAACGCTTTCAGGAACGTGTTAAAGTATCGCTCTATATATAAACATGCAACAAGCTTGAGTCTCCACTTAATGTTATATGAATTAATGGAGAATCATTTTCATGTTTACATTTAACCCCATGCCCGTAAACATCCTGTATGTGGATTGTAAATATAACGGTAACCATGGTAACAATGTATGATGGAAGATATATGATTTGTACATAGGCATGCAGGCTAGGTCGTGTTTTGTGCTAAAACGTAGCAACATATGGACGATCTTATCATATTATTGTTTTCGGCGAATGCGGTAGGAGGGCACAGAATTTGTATGTTCCTCATGTATTGGTTTCTAAAGTCTTCATAACATGCGTATAGCGCAACACTGCCGTACTTAAACATTTATGTATAGGCTATCAGAAAATAATTTGTTACATGTTCAGAGTGTGTATTCGCGCAAGAGAAACATACTACAGATAGACAGGTTTTAAACTAAAAGTTTTGTAGAACAAGCAATACCTTTAATGTGCTGGTGGGGTTGTGGGGATTTCTGTTTGATGACTTGCGTTTTGTTGTTGGTCCCTATGACAACGCTGTTTGATACTATACATGTATTATACCTACAATGTATGTTGTATGTATGTATCACGTATGCTACATTGTACTGCGTGGCTAGCCGGCAGGCATTATTATTTTTGTACAATAGATGCAAAACCAGCTGAATACTGTTGCTATTTTCGTATGGAACAATTAAATATTGGACTTTCGTTCTTTAAGATACATGTAAATTCAATAACCATGTCGTGTAGCGTAGCGGGCGGGTGTAAAAGGGATATATGTTCTTCATCTCAAAGTTTTATATACTAGTACCAGGCAATTAGACTGCACCATGTCTCTAGAATATTAAGACTATGAATAAAATTGAGCTTGATGGTTTTTGTTCTCCAGGATATGTCTGGTTCTCGCTTCAATCCGAAACTAGAAGGAGACAACTAAAACTTCTGGGCTGGTGGCCAGTCTAGTTTATGATATACATTGAACTTTTTCATACACACTCTTCAACGCTTTTCTTGTTTACATTGAACAGTATGTGTATATCTGGCTTGTATTGATCTAGTCTTGCTTAAGAAGACGGACATTGCGTATTTGAACTTTTAATGTAAATCCTGTCTGCGAACCTCCACTCATGTTCGCTCCATGGTAAATTGGCTATTGTACTTTTGATGCTGTCGTTGAAAACCGTTTTAAACATGTTGATATATTGCAATACATACATATATAATGCTAAGTGTAAGCCTTGGTCAGACAGTGTTGGTTAGTAGAGTTAAATGTAGCTTAACGGACTTTAACGTAGTTAAACGGACTTTAACGTAGCTTAACGAACTTTAACGTAACTTAACGGACTTTAACGTAGGTTAACGAACTTTAACGTTACTTAACGGACTTAAACATAGCTTAACAGACTTTAACGTAGCTTAACGAACTTTAAAGTGGCTTAATGGACTTTAACGTAGCTTAACGAGCTTAACATAACTTAACGGACTTTAACGTAGCTTAACGGACTTTAACGTAGCTTAACGGACTTTAACGTAGCTTAACAGACTTTAACGTAGCTCAACGGACTTTAACGTAGCTTAACGGACTTTAACGTACCTTAACGAACTTTAAAGTGGCTTAATGGACTTTAACGTAGCTTAACGAGCTTAACGTAACTTAACGGACTTTAACGTAGCTTAACGGACTTTAACGTAGCTTAACGGACTTTAACGTAGCTTAACAGACTTTAACGTAGCTCAACGGACTTTAACGTAGCTTAACGGACTTTAACGTAGCTTAACGAGCTTAGCGTAGCTTAACGAGCTTTACGTAGCTTAACGGACTTTAACGTAGCTCAACGGACTTTAACGTAGCTTAACGAGCTTAACGTAGCTTAACGTAGCTTAACGAGCTTAACGGACTTTAACGTAGCTAAACGGACTTTAACGTAGCTCAACGGACTTTAACGTAGCTTAACGGACTTTAACGTAGCTTAACGGACTTTAACGTAGCTCAACGGACTTTAACGTAGCTTAACGGACTTTAACGTAGCTCAACGGACTTTAACGTAGCTCAACGGACTTTAACGTAGCTTAACAGACTTTAACGCAGCTCAACGGACTTTAACGTAGCTCAACGGACTTTAACGTAGCTCAACGGACTTTAACGTAGCTTAACGGACTTTAACGTAGCTTAACGAGCTTAACGTAACTTAACGGACTTAAACGTAGTTTAACGGACTTTAACGTAGCTTAACGGACTTTAACGTAGCGAAACGGACTTTAACGTAGCTTAACGGACTTTAACGTAGCTTAACGCACTTCAAGTACATATACTTACTTTTATTGCTCATCATTCATTATTGACCCTTATCTTCTGTAACTTACAGTGGCCGAGTGGTTAAGGTGTCCCGACACTTTATCACTACATTGTAGCCCTCCACCTCTGGGTTGCGAGTTCGAAACCTATGTGGGGCAGTTGCCAGGTACTGACTGTAGGCCGGTTGTTTTTCTCCGGGTACTCCGGCTTTCCTCCACCTTCAAAACCTGGCACGTCCTTAAATGACCCTGGCTGTTAATAGGATGTTAAACAAAAACAAACCAAACTGTAACTTACGTTAACGCAGCTTAACTTGTACTAACTCGTGGTTATTTCTGAGTACGTAACAATACTTAAAGTATGTGTGATCAAGACGTAAAACGTTAAATAACTTTTGAGTTCACGCTCAGTTTATAGCAATGACGCGCGAGTCGTTTATGCTTTAGATAACTCTCTTACAGATATTTACCCTCATTTATTTACATTTTCCATGTAGAGGTTCAGTATTTCCTATTTTTTCTAGCTTGTACCTGACATTTGTTCATACAAACAAGGGATGTTCAATTATCATTGTTACAGTACATGCATATGTAATTATGTTTTTCACTACATTCTACAAGTTGAAGATTTACGTTCTTACATTGATCGGGTTGAATTAATCAGTTCCTCTTCCTAACATTGCATGGTATGAAACGATGTCATCCAAATCCTCCAAATATCCTTCTTTGACCTCTGTTTGACCTCTGCTCGACCTTTTCGCCTGACATCCTGTTTTCCCTGTTTCAGCACCAGAGTTTGTAAAACGGTTGTGTGGGGAGGAGACAGTGAACGAAGGATCCACCGTAAGTTTTACATGCAAAGTGGTTGCCTTCCCCAAACCTTCCCTCACCCTGTTCAAGGACGGCGAACAGATAACCGACCACTCCCGGATTAACATAGAGCCGGGCGAGGCCGGCGAATACTCTCTCGTCATCCGGAAAGTCACGAAAAAAGACGAAGCTTCGTACCGATGTAAGGCGGAAAACGACGAAGGTTCGTCCTCGAGTACAATATATATAGCTGTCAAAGGTATCCTATTTATATAGTTTAGATACTTCGTGTGGTGCTTCAGTCAGCCATCTTTTTTTAATCACGTGTTTACAAGCTTGGTGTCAACGTTATGCGATCATCGTCTAAGGTACGCTTTGATGCTGTTTTGTAATGTTCTGCATGAAGTTTGGATTTGATGTCGCCCGTCGTTTGCTTGGATCATCTGTCTTTTGTACCTTATAATATTATCATGTATGAAATTTTCAGCTTCAGTTTTTAATATTTCTGTTCATTGTTAAAGAGAATGCCAAAAGGTATATTTGATTTAGTTTTGTTTTGATATGCATTGTTTTCATATTTTAATAGCCATGCAATTCTATTCATCAAATGTTGAAGATAGTGTTAATTTCAATCGCTAATGATTTATTTTACAATTTTGTATAAAATAATTTCTATTTACTTTTCAAAATGAATCAAACGAATAAATACATGGTTTGTAAAGAAAGATAGATAATTCATTTGCATGTTCAACGAGGCACTGCTACCATTTTCTGTATTTAAATATACTGACGAGAAGTTGGAAATAGGTTTGGACTGCCATTTCGTTTTATAACACCAAGAGAAATACCCAATCCCTGATTTTCAGCTTAATATTCCAACACCAATAATATAAACAAATTCATGACCCTTTGTCTCTGTATCCGAAGAAAATAGGATATTAAGGTCCCAGACCATGACCTCTGTCCCTGTATCACACAACAATAGGACATTAAAGTCCCTGACCCTGACCTCTGTCCCTGTATCACACAACAATAGGACATAAAGGTCCTTGACCCTGACCTCTGTCCCTGTATCACACAACAATAGGACATTAAGGTCCCTGACCCTGACCTCTGTCCCTGTATCACACAATAATAGGACATTAAGGTCCAGGACCATGACCTCTGTCCCTGTATCACACAATAATAGGACATTAAAGTCCCCGACCCTGACTTCTGTCCCTGTATCACACAACAATAGGACATTAAGATCCAGGACCATGACCTCTGTCCCTGCATCACACAACAATAGGACATTAAGATCCAGGACCATGACCTCTGTCCCTGTATCACACAACAATAGGATATTAAGGTCCCAGGACCATGACCTCTGTCCCTGTATCACACAACAATAGGATATTAAGGTCCCAGACCCTGACCTCTGTCCCTGTATCACACAACAATAGGACATTAAGGTCCAGGACCATGACCTCTGTCCCTGTATCACACAATAATAGGACATTAAGGTCCCTGACCCTGACCTCTGTCCCTGTATCACACAACAATAGGACATTAAGGTCCCTGACCCTGACCTCTGTCCCTGTATCACACAACAATAGGACATTAAGGTCCCAGACCCTGACCTCTGTCCCTGTATCACACAACAATAGGACATTAAGGTCCCTGACCCTGACCTCTGTCCCTGTATCACACAACAATAGGACATTAAGGTCCCAGACCATGACCTCTGTCCCTGTATCACACAACAATAGGACATTAAAGTCCCTGACACTGACCTTTGTCCCTGTATCACACAACAATAGGACATTAAGGTCCAGGACCATGACCTCTGTCCCTGTTTCACACAATAATAGGACATTAAGGCCCCAGGACCATGACCTCTGTCCCTGTATCACACAACAATAGGATGTTAAGGTCCCAGACCCTGACCCATCTGTATCCGACCACAGGACACGACAATCAATATCAATTTATAACAGAACTTTGCCGAGAAATTGCATCATGGTAAATCAATCTGGGATTCAAGCGCACGTGGTTGTTGAGTGTACTTTGCATGTAAAAATTTATGCCGCACATCATCTAGTATTAGCCGTGCCGGATAATTATTGTGTATCAGGATAAAGAAATGAGTCTCTGAGAGGAAACAGACATATTTGGAATAGATATTTTCCAGACAACCGGACGTTTACGAGCATGGTAAAGGAACAGATTTAATGGTCACGGAAACGTTTGTGACGACTGTCTGTGTTAATGTATTGATTGATAAATTAGGTACTTTGGTAATAATCTGGATGGGGGTTTATGAACAAACGTACATAACTACACCATTAATTTAACTAATTTATTACCTATACTTCCATCATAGCATTCATTACAAGATTTCCACCAAGTGCAACAATCATCCTAAATAACAACCTTATTTATACACATATATACAGTTGTATATTAAGGTCCCAACCGAAGAGGAAATCCACGAGTGGTAAATGTCAACAGGTGAAAAGTAAAAATCACTCACAGTAAAAAATCTATGTCATCAATATCAATATTTCCTGGGTATATATATAGACAATATAACGAATACTTCGGGGAAATTCTTTATAGATAAAACATAATATAATTGGGATTTTTAACATTATAGACAATATCTTTCACTTTACTTCACACACAAATCAAAGTAACTAACACCGAGACTTTCGGAAAAGATTTACAAGCAATTATACATAAGCAATGTCTTATATTTTACTATTATTTTCCCTAATCTATTGTTACTAGCCCCTGTGTTCAGACACTCACACCTATATGGATAATAAACAACATTTGTGGTGTAGTAAACATGGTCTGGAGAAGACGTAAAGCTGTGCAATAAACGGGAACCAGACGGGGCCCCAGGGGATATACAATTACAATATATCAGTTACACTTAATTATTCTTATTTGTTAATCGATACTAAATAACTGGAAGAGAGATATTGATTAATTTATCAAAACGCGACCTCGCAACTTTACCATAGAAACATTGATGACGTCACGACCCTCTATCCTCTAAGCAGGACCCAGTATCGCTCAGACGCTTCTGCTGAGAGGGACCGAGAGAGAGAGAGAGCAGATTTAGTTCTCTTCAAACGTTTAGCACACGCTCTCGGCTAAATAAGTCAGGCTTGTATATTTATAGAGCGCTGCGAAGCAACCGCTTCCATTGATAACGATTACGGCTCAAACTCATCCGAGGTTTAACTATCTCCGGAGATGAACGTTATGGGTGGTTTCGTTGTAGTTTCGTCTTTCCTAATACCTTCAGGTTTGGATGTGGCCTAGTGTGTGTGTGTGTGGTTTACGCCTACGTACTGTTAAATATCTTCTGTGATTCAAAATTACAACCTTACTCTCTGACATGGAACGCAACTTACCCATAGAACTGGATTTTACTGACGAATGTGAAAATGTTCGGACCATGTGCTGCGCATGCAGAAACAATTTTGCCTGATATTCCACAAGGATATAAAAGGTGAGAGCCAGCACGTGTAGCACAAATGTCATTTTAAGTTGTTGTGTATAATTAACTCTTTAATGAGACCACTAGGGAGATTAACCAAAGCAAAATACACCAACAGATGGTGGGTAACGTCGCTGTGTCGGTATACTATTCTAGTTCGAGCTCAAGATCTTTATTAACTTTGAGTCTTCCGACTCATCAGTATCCTACAAGAATTCATTTTGGATTGTCACGTTCCAAGACAAATGCTGATTGCATTTTACGGTACAATTTGTATATAGCGAGAGAGCTTTTGTGGAAGTTGGCTTAATTTTTACGGTGATTACATACTTTTCCTGTTCTATATATCTTTTCCCTGCAATATGTGACAAGGATTTCCTCCAATTGTTATGTACAGGTAGTGGTTCTCCGGAAGATTTACATATCATCTTTTTTATATTTTGTTGACCGATCATTTAAAATCCACAGGTTTCTTTCGTTTACATATGTAGTTGTGCCGGTCTGTCGTGGTTTTCGTCCGTGGACAAGACACTTTACCATAATTGCCCTGGATGGCATGCGACGGGCCTCCAGTGTGTTGTTTAATGAGGTAGTCACCAACTACTACATGTAAACCCCATCTCAAAATGACCCAGGCTATTCACGGGGTGATAAGGCCAGCACACAAACAAACATGTAGATGGCAACATATACGAGACTAGCACTTCATTTAGTTCATCACATTAGCTAACACAACAGAAAGTAACAATGCTTTTCTCGAGCCACATCCAATATCACCCGACACTTGTTTGTCTAGCTTCATAGGTTACTAACCTCTACTTTTTTCAAAAACCGATTGGGAGTAAAATCAAACTGTATCAGATCACAAAAGCTAAGGTCACAGGAAGACTGTGATTTTAGACAGAAGAATTTCCGGTTTTATCTTCTTGACTTAACATCCCGATACAATAAAACATGTCGCATGCTTATCAGCTTGTTTTGACTCGATCGGATAATTAAAATTTCTGATGAAATTGATGTACATGTATATGGTGAATTGAATCTTATACCTGATATAAAATATCAAATGTAATTTATTAAACTAGATGTTGTATCCGTCCATAAAGTTCCATGTCGTATCTGAATTTGCATCTCGTTTAATTAATTCCACAATTCAATGAGAATTGTTTATAATAATATATTGGTACCATACGCTAATTTATTTCAGAACAAACAAAAATTACTACGTCACATGGGCAGCGGTGACGGAGTGGTTAAGTTGTCCCGACACTTTATCACTAGCTCTCCACCTCTGGGTTGCGAGTTCGAAACCTACGTGGGACAGTTGCCAGGTACTGACCGTAGGTCGGTGGTTTTCTCCGGGTACTCCGGCTTTCCTCCAAAACCTGGCACGTCCTTAAATGACCCTGGCTGTTGATAGGACGTTACACAAAATAAAATAAACTAAACTAAAACTACATCATATGGAAACCGTTGTAGAAACGCTCGCATCTTTAGGAGATGCGTCAGATGTTTGGATTTTATTTTGATATCTCTTCAATAACTGTTGCTTAGTGACGTTTGTGGTACATTCATCTTAAACCGATTATCATAATTGTACGTCATGACAGCCGTTGGTTGAGTCGCACAATTTCCTTTCCACAGTAAGATGTATGTTTCCGAAGCAATCCATATAGCTGGGTTAAATAATGTGCATCATTTTAGATCGATTGGAATTAAGGAGAAGATATTGTAGTCATTATTTGGGAAAGTGCTATCATTAAGCAGCATCTGGTCTGCGTACAGAGAGACGTAAAGGACCATCGGATATAACTACAGATTAGGCCCACTAGCTGTGAGATGTTTCCATCTAATGTGGCGGCTTCTACAACGTGTCCTATGCCCCTAGGGGCCTTGTTTGTGAGTGTCCTACATGGACAGTGCTGTTCCAGGAAATGTTAGAACAGTGTATGTCGAGATTAACTGATGTGTGTTTGGTTTCCGTCGTTAACAGACGTTGAACGCAAGCACATATCTTTTAGTCTTAGGAACATAAACACGTCTATTGCAAAGGCCGATAATACCTCAAAGCAGCACTTTTTATGTATACTTCTCTTTGGAAAATGAAATAAAATATATTCGATCACGTTTCACCATAATGATTCATAATTGTATTGTACCACAGGGAGATGCAGTCAGGCTTTTGAAAGAACCACCAGCTTATGTAAACTCCCTTAAAATCAATTCCAATTTCCATCCAATTGCTCAGTCTTGGTAACGTAGGAACCCAGAGGCAAATAATAAAATAACACAAAAAAACAAGAAACTTTAATTGCATATCGCGAGATACGCCAGCTGACTACGTATTAAAGAACCGATACACAGCCCTACTCAAAGGTCACGATAGCCAAGGTCATTCTTTACAGGGTTTTTTTTAATTTTTTTTTTTTTTTTTTAAAATTTTCTTCTAAAATCAAACATTAAAAAAAGTTTTTGCTTGCTTACGTAATTATATGATTAACAGGAATGATAAAATATGATTTATTAATATAAATATCATTAAATTTTCGAAAGCATATTATTTTTTTCGCATTAATATAGGTGCGTTTTAACCATTGTAATATAGCACATGTACATGTATTGCTATGATTTATGTCTGTTTATGTCTAATATCTAAAAATTGTTTTCATAAGACTAGGAATGAAATTATATAACCCAACTGACTATTCGTACTGGGTTTATTCACGCGCATATTTCTATCACTGTATATCTTATCTTTCGGAAGCGTGTTGGTTTTGAAACTGGTTTCACATTTTGGATACACAGTAATCATAAGCTAATGGTATTAATGGCTATATTCATATTTACGGTAACCATAATTTCTTCGTGGAAAAGTAGGGGTTAGATTTTCTGTGGACATGTTTTAGAAAAAAAATGGGCATCTGTACCTTTCGACTGCATCCTTTCCTAATAAAGCCTTAAGGGACTTTCCGGAAACCCTGACACAGCTGTTATACTCGTGACATCACTAGGGAATTTAGTTTGTTCTTTTCTATGTATGTCGTTAACCCTCTACCGGTTGTGTCGTTAATCCCCTTCCGATTATATCGTTAATCCCCTACCGGTTATGTCGTTAATCCCCTACCGGTTATGTCGTTAATCCCCTACCGGTTATGTCGTTAATCCCCTTCCGATTATATCGTTAATCCCCTACCGGTTATGTCGTTAATCCCCTACCGGTTATGTCGTTAATCCCCTACCGGTTATGTCGTTAATCCCCTACCGGTTGTATCGTTAATCCCCTACCGGTTGTATCGTTAATCCCCTACCGGTTATATCGTTAATCCCCTACCGGTTATGTCGTTAATCCCCTACCGGTTATGTCGTTAATCCCCTACCGGTTATGTCGTTAATCCCCTACCGGTTGTGTCGTTAATCCCCTACCGGTTGTGTCGTTAATCCCCTTCCGGTTATATCGTTAATCCCTCTACCGGTTATGTCGTTAATCTCCTACCGGTTATGTCGTTAATCCCCTACCGGTTATATCGTTAATCCCCTACCGGTTGTGTCGTTAATCCCCTACCGGTTATATCGTTAATCCCCTACCGGTTATATCGTTAATCCCCTACCGGTTATGTCGTTAATCCCCTACTGGTTATATCGTTAATCCCCTACCGATTATATCGTAAGTCCCATAGCGGTTATATCGTTAATCCCCTACCGGTTATATCGTTAATCCCCTACCGGTTATAGTCGTTAATCCCCTACCGGTTATGTCGTTAACCCCCTTCTGGTTATGTCGTTGATCTCCTACTGGTTATGTCGTTTCGGCATTTCTGCCTGAGATAACTTTATGGTGCGTGTCCCCTGATACTGTGGGTTGATAAAGTTCACATTCTCGTCAAATCAATGTGGACGTCACTGGCGTTTTTATATAGTTTTTGTGCGAGAAGTTAAAATGATTCTATGCATATTGTTATCATTTAAAATCTCTAGGGTACTAACTCATATAGAACTGTTTTCATTGCCAACATGATGTGATCGTTCCTTTTTCCTGTCAAGTATGCATTTCAGTCTCGAAAATGATTAGACATTTCGATTGCGTCTGAATTACTAGGAATGTCAAGCGTTCTAATGATCGTTATCAGGTATCTGAAAGAATGATTTAGTATTGTTTACCCGTATGGCCATGCTTGTCAAACGTCTTAGAGATCAGGAGTCTAGAATATGGGTAGAGTCATTTTATTTAGAACATAGTGTTTTGATGGGGTTTATCTGAATTACCAGACATGTAAGCCTTTATATAGATATAAACCGTCTAGTACAACGAGTGTAAAGTTGAATAGGTTCGGCGATGTTATACATGTACTACAAATATTTGTCTGTCAATAGATATCCTAGTATCTGTGTGTATGGCAGTAACAACAGGACTTTTCCATTAGCTGATTAGCTTTGATAAATATGTCCAAGTGTCTGAACAGCATCTATCGTTGATATCCAACGTCTGTGTATTTTGAGATAGTTAAACAACAGCTATTCTTTAAGACGGTAGCGATAAGCCCTTGTCCATCTGTGTTTTTCAGGCTATATTGATTAACCAGTGGAGCTAGTTAAAAGCAAAATACAACAGTCATTTCTTGATAAAAAAAACATATTTTTGTGTAGTGTGCTAGGGTGACATCGTTGTTTACAAAGGATGAGTCAGGCAAAGTATAAATGTTTTTGTGGTGATTTGTTCGAATTCTAAAATTGAAAAAAAATTGTTTTGATAACCTATATAAAATCAGCTCTATTCTATTTTTAAAATGGGACAATTGCTTTTGAGATAAGTAAATTGATGGATTCATGCATATGGATAACGTTATCAGCCTATAACATATCCTTGTACCCCCAACCCCGAAAGACGAAAAAAGTGTGTAAAAAAACCCCAAATTATTTTCGACAAATGTTAAGCATGTATGCTTCGTTACTTTTGTGTTGATGGATTACAAGGTATGCATGTCACGAATAAGGATTCGCCCTATTTGATATGTGAATGATTACCAGATAAAAAAATGTATATATAATGTTATTCTATCAAAAAAATAATTAAATCTTTTCAATTTTTATCATTATAGGGACCTTTTGTTTCACAATAAATGATCATCTTCGTATTTCAGTCTCAATCTTAGTTAAATTCTTTGTCGTTTGTCTGAATATGTTATACCGTACAAAGATATGTATGAAGTAAATTTATAAATAACAGCTATAGACTATCTCTCACATTTACATCAGATCGAAGTAGATACAGTATGCATGATTTATAATTCACCAAGAACTCGCTTTATTAACACGGGTTTTCGTGAGGGACCCAATCAATCGTTCGTGTGAGGTTTTTGTCAGGATATATAGGTCAAGATAAATTGTGTGCCAGCATTTCGCAGCGACTAACAAATCAATGTGAAAGTCTGAACCATCGTATATCACGCAGACATACAGAATTTCATGAAAGCAGGACATTTGTATGCATCACGTTAACATATTACTTACAAAAAAAGGTTCCAACGAAAGCAGCGAGCATTTTGTATGTCTTTTTGCGATAAGTACCAAACGTGTTTTATGCCTTATAACTTTGTTTACGGTTAATGCCAGAATTTTTACCTGCCGTTTGAAGTTTGGCACTTTCGTCTTAGCTAGGCAACAAACAAATGAAGAAAACAATCAGTTGGTACATTACTACCCATTTGTATTCGGTCCTGCACACTTTTTCGGCATAGCCGTATAAAATTCTTTTGTCCCCGGAAATGACGCGACAGGTGGCGTTACTGGTCAAGATGAAGTACAAAATGTATGTGATTGGTCAATGTAGCGGTACATGTAAATGCAAAATGCAGATATGCAGTTAAAAACGGAACAAAGTTAAGATTGAATGCAAGCTGAATAAGTGGATGCATCTTTTCAAATGACACATTAATAAAATTATATTCCTGATTGAAATGCAGTCGTATTAAGGCGCGTAGCTGCCTATACGCAAATACGCAGTTGCGTGCACATCAGTTTTCATCAACAACAAAAAAACACAATCAAAAAACAAAAAACCCCATACAAACAAAACAAAACAAAGAAAGAAAAAACTCTGTTATTTATATGAGCTTATTTATACACAAACTATGAATGCTGTCCCTAGGAGATGGTTCTAGTCAAACCCACTAATTGATATACATGCAGCTAGTCATTACGTGGTAGGGAACGCAATCAATCGGTCGGTTAAAGTGGGACAAAGAAAAATCCGAAGACCTGTTTCTTTGGAAGAAATTTCAGCTCGCCCCGCAGGAACCATCAGTATCAGAAACAAGTCAAAATGGTACACCTGATGTAACAAAGCTCCCTGGTGGTTGTCAGAATTGCAAAATGCTTACGCTAACATTTTAGAGCATTCAGGACATAAAAGATCAATGCCAAATTTATGCATTTTATATACAAAATTTGCAAGATATATGTAATGTGAGAGGTTGAAGCAAATTCTAAATAGCACACAAAACTTAGTTTTGATATCCAACGGTTTACACAAAATATGGGAAAATGAAAATAAATCCAAATAATTTCAAAATTAGTTATCAAATAAAAAAGAATCCAGATATATATAATAATATAGCCTTGAAAACTTAATATAGACTTAAAACTGTTTCGATAAGTTTAAAATGAGCTTTGATACAAAAACGTGAAGTCCTAAACATAGGAAACTTAAATTAAAAGAAAAAAATAGAATAATTCAATAATATTTTTTGTAACTTTACTCTACTAAATGATTATTAACTTGATTCCGGTTTGGCGTCCTCCACCTCTCTTGTCTTGATCAATCAGTCTATTTGGTATTGTACCTTCAAAATAGAGCAAATAATTTTTTAAGTTCTCCTAATTTTCTTCTGTTTATCTCTCCTGCCATTCCCTTTTCCAATACATATTTATTTTATACAATTCAGATGATCTTTTTTATACTAAACAGATTATATTTTTAAATATGTCTCAAGTACACGTATTTGCTTTTTTTGCAGTTAGACGTACATGTAAAATCATTTCAGGTAAAGGTTAATTTCAACTGATTCCACGAGGAAAGGGGGTATCTGAAAGCTCTTTTACACATGTCAGACAATCTAACAGCTATATTCAGATACGTGCTGAATGTAAACTATATAGCATTGTTAGATCTCCTATCCCTTAAAATGTATTATCTTATATAAGATATGTTATCACGATGATATGCCGAAACACAATACAACATAGACTTATAATTTAACTCATTCCAGTATAACAATTATACACAACGAGAAAAACTTTTTTTCAAATATGTGTTTGTGTATTTCAGCACAAATTGCATGAAACTTGCAGAAAAAATAATCTGATACTTTCTCAATTAAGAAAAGTAAAATAAGCGCCTATATCATCTATTGTTAAACGTACATGTAGTGAATGAGCGAATAGTGAAAATTTGAGATAATATCTCATTTACATATTTAAATTGCTCATTTAAATATGATTTAAAATTTGGGAATAGTAACATTTTTTTTCTGTGGTCTGATCTAGCCCACCATCCTCCCTTTGGTGCCATTCCTATAAAGGACTACTTACAACCGGAAACCAGGGTGAAGTCTGATTTACATATTTGTTACTGTTAATCTTAAAATGAATTATAAAACATTAACCAAAAGAACAGGTCCGGAGTTATATATGCGCATAGAGTACAAAATTCGGAATATTGGAATTTTCCTCACTACATGACAGTAGGTAAGATGCAGAAATGAATCAATACTTTTAAGGAAATCGTTTGCTTTCAAACGTTAGATGAACGTTACTATACGTATGCTTAGGAATGTTATTGCATATAATGAATCACAGCTTTCTGAACGCAGATAGACACAGAAATCTAATTTTCAAATGCAAAGATTTTGATAGTATATATGTACATTCATGTACCCTTTGTCTGATCTTCAATGAAATTAGTAAATTAATGTATTTTTAAATCATTAGGTTTGCACACCAACGCTGTCACGAATGTTTTGCCCTATATATCCAAGGCTGCTAAATAGTGGGATTAACGTCTCCAAACGAGACCAAGTGTGGTTTTCCTGGCTTGCCTGGGTTGCCACATGAACACAGTTCCCTGGTAGTTAAGCTTCTGAACTCTGACCCCTGTCTGAGAGAGTGTCCTAGGCTCGGCTATAACCGGAGCAAGGACATTAATCCTCGTCAATCAACCCCTATCTGAGTATAATGATAATCGTTATAATTCCAACTTTTAATTTAACTCTAGAACACATGTCGTGCGATGTTATGACCACCGGTACAGTTGAAAGATTCATTTATATTAAATCCAATTCGACTTTACCGGAACTTTTATAACTACAACTGTATTTTTATATATAAATGTATTTTACCTACGCATACCGTCATGAAAACATTACCCATTATCGCAATGATCATCCAAAAACGTCGTGTTACGGTAACGCGACTTAAATACAAGGTTGATCTCAGGTTTTTGGTCTTGATTTCTTTCTTTTACAGCCCTTCCCACAGGAAAGGTATTGCTTTGCCCAATGGACTATGGTTATGCACGTATGGTTATTGAACACATATTCGGACATTATGTAAACGTGTTCCATGCGTGCAAAATAAGGTTAAGTCAACACAAATTATCATTCTAAATGCTGTACAAGTTTCGTCGTTTCAAGAAAACAGGACAACGTAACTATTCCGACATCGTTAAATGACGGACTTAGATTGTCCAAACACTTATAAACTGTATATCATAATACGGTACTCATTCACCCCTCATTTCATTTCTCTGCATACACATACAGAACATATGCGCATTGTATTATCACCAAAATGATTCAAACTGATATCACTTTGTTATCTGTGCTGAAACACATTAGTTCGTTCAATACACACCAGCATTTAAACTATGCCGTTTATCTTTTTTTTTTTTTAAGTTTGGTTTGTTTTTGTTTAACGTCCTATTAACAGCCAGGGTCATTTAAGGACGTGCCAGGTTTTGGAGGTGGAGGAAAGCCGGAGTACCCGGAGAAAAACCACCGGCCTACGGTCAGTACCTGGCAACTGTCCCACGTAGGTTTCGAACTCGCAACCCAGAGGTGGAGGGCTAGTGATAAAGTGTCGGGACACCTTAACCACTCGGCCACCGCGGCCCCGCTTTTTTTTTAAAGATATTTCGTGTTTTGTACTGTTCTGTACTGGTCATCTTTGATCAGATTTTGTACTTCACAATCTGGGCCCAGTTGTTAAGAAGATGATTAGGCTGATATAGCTGTTTAATAACAATTTAAGAATCCTGATGAAATCTGTTTTGGTAAAACTAACTTGACAGAATGCCATGAAACTATAACACCTCTCCGCATCTTCTTACTTTTCTATATTAAGGATAGCACATACGTAGGTTTTGAAGTAAAGGAGAAATGGGATTTTCACTAATCTCAAGCGATTAAGCTAATCCTCCCTTGGCAACTGGGTCCTGATCATTAATGGATATTGAAAACAGCTCTAAAGAAAATTTCTTGCGTCGTTGATGATGGTACAGTGTACAAGTTGTACCTTCTTTTCGGTCGGTATATCAAACCATCATGCTAAAATACACTTTACTCTTAAGATGTGACTTCGTCTTCGTCCTACACGAGAAGGAAGCACCATTATTCTAGCGGTACTATTGTAAATAAATTATAAGAGAAATACAGATGATGATGATGAAAATATCTCTGAAATAAAACATTACAGTTTTGTTTAACAATAAAAAAACAGCATTCTATTGAGGTTCAAATAATTTTATTGCCCAAGAAAAAAAAAGGGAAAAAAACACATTGAGCGGCCCTCTCACAGGAGGGATCCACTTGACAAACGGGACACTCATAGCCTAGATATCAAGATGCATATACTAGTCTATATATGTATTAATATATCGTTAGAATGGATATACAGTTTACCTCTCAACAACAGTATAGATTCCAGACAACGTTATTTAATTTATACCAAAATGTGTTTATCGTTATAATATATATTTCATAAATGCGTGATATTCAGTGCTTTGCAGATGTCGACCCACGGTTTTGCTCAGGTACAGCTGAATTGATATCGATTATCACATTGGCTTTGCAATTTATGCTCTTTAAGCTCAATCAGTAGAGCTAATTGCTTCCAAATTAAGACCAAGATCGTGCCGATTAAAAGACCAAGCGTAAATTGGCCTTTCGCCGTCAGCGTATAGTGGCTAAAGGACCTACGCCCATACTTTATGTCATTAACTGAGAATCTATAAGAGTCTGATTGATTTTTTCTCGGAGAAAATATTGCTGTTATGCCAAGAGATTAAATCGATCTAAAACTATGAAACTGCAAAAGTACATGTACAAGTTTTAAGTGCGGATTCTATAAAAAAATCCAGGGCATAAAATTGTGCTTGATGTTAAAGGTTTCATTTCGCAAATAAGTAGCCTTTTACATCATCCACAGTTTTAGGAGGTGTGCTATTATCTAATAAATGTAAACTTTATTTATTTTACAACAATTGCGAATTAAGTTATATCAACTTTTATGAATCACGCTTGTTGGCCCGGATGGAAGCGCGCGAAGGGTCTTCTTACTGTAGGAGGAAACCAGAGTACCCGGGGAAAACCCACGTGGTCGGGCAGGTGACCCCATACTTTTTCACTTTAACTAATAAAGTCGTTGCCTACGCATATAAGGTTCCTTCCTGCATGGATTTTCGCCCCACATATTAGAACCTTAAAATACACTATAAAACATGTTTAAACTAAATGTAAATACATTTTTTTTTTTTTTATTTTGTCTCTGGATGTCTAATTTCACAATTTTAAAATCAACATCTGTGCTCTGCTTTTCCTCCTAGCATCACATATCAATCGCACATCAACATCATCGTCAGCGCAGAATTGTTCATCATTAACTGTTACTGTACTGTTATTTCAATTGTTTTGCTATTATATCCAGTTAATCAGTTACGGGTGATAATATCTTTAATGAATCATCGAATTATCTCCTAATCGCAGTTATTTCGGTAGCTTTTCACCGACATTGTGTCGGGGTGCCTGCCTAAATAAACAAGTCCTTGTGTGAGGTGCCATACGTTCTCGACAATAAATATGATACTCCCGTCGCCAACGCGCATTTATTCAAATCGGTTTTTACAAGACTTGTGATAATTAAACCGATTACTGTCTCCATTTCAAACCGAAAACAGTCTGCTGTGGTTGTGGTACTCAATGCTAAAATGTGTTTATCAGTACACTTTTATCTTTTAATGAAATTGCCATGCTGATTCTGATACTAAATAGATTATTATTGGGCGTTACGGTTCGTAGAAGAATAGGGGTAGTATTGAGTGATTTACAACGACACTGGATTCTCCTCAATTTTTAATCGTCATACCTCCCACAGTAATAGAAATTGATATATGCATGAATTATATTTGATTTGTTACATGATTTGAGAGAGAGAGAGAGATTATCTCCAATGATGTCATTAATGGCTGATTCCTTCAATCACTCTGTCAGTTTGTTCATTTTGAGCCTTTATTTTGTTCGCGTCAACCATTATCGCTTTTAAAATGTTTGAAATTAAGACGTGTAGGAGTAATGTTTTACAAAAATGCCCTGTTTGCACATTGATGGAACTTCAGTAAAAGCATGTAACATATCATATTGCACTTATTAAGATTTTGTTGGCATATTTTGTGCTGCATCAATATTCGTTCACTCTCCTATTTTAGAGTTTTTTCATAACATTTTAATCTGTTGATTTGTAATAGTTAATAATATATCATGAAATATCAATGATTATTGAAAATGCTTAACAATGTAAAAATGATAAATTAGAGTTTATATAATTTAATATAATTTAGTTAAACATATATACTACTGTTATAACCATTAACACTGTAGTTTGATCGATTTGACTAGCTTGTAATTTATTAATTGATTGATACTTCATTACTGCGTAATATTTCATTTCCGTAATTGAAACATACATTTTGAAATGGATTTCACGTACGATCAATTGTCTGTATTTCCAGCCAAGTCCAGGAGTTCTAAAAAGTCCTCAAGTCGGGCGACAGCACACAAGCGCTCCATGTTTCCACCAATCACAGAAAAGGTTGCAGAAGAAGAAGCGGAAGCAGAGGAGACAAAACGGTCACCAGAGTCCCCCCTTACACACTTGTACTATGGGCTGACGTGGAAAAATCGCGAGTGGCCAGAGTTTCTGGGGAGCTGGGCTTTCGTAAATGGCATGAACTCCAAAGGTTTGTTATACTGGTTTATATGCTTAACATTTTTCTGCGAAAATTGCTTGATACTACCTGTAGTAAATAACTGTATAAAAAATCACGAAAATATTAAAATTGTTGTATATCTGATGAAGTCATGTGACAAAAACCACAAAAGGTTTAAATTGGTTGTTGTTAATAATTAACACTCCCTCTATTGTACAATAGAATGATTCTTTTCTTTACCTGTCATTTTCACTTTGCGAGAAAAGATGAAAGACAAAAAATCACATAATAACAAGCTTCTGAAACATTCTCATATTATTATTTCAATTTGCGTTAAAATCCCTCTACCGACCATCAAACATTTCAGTGCTCTTCACACTGACAACAGGCATTCAATAATTTCTCGGATTTTTCACTATACAAGAGCGCATGGAAATGGTAGAAGATCTCATTAAATAACATGACATTTTCGAACGAATCAAAATGATTATCTGGTGTTCTAAATTATATATATTTTTATTCTTGAAGACATACATGTGTATAGTACAGACTTATTCTTGACATAAGAGTTTAAATGCTGTATGTTTAAGTGATAATACAATAAAATAATCTATTAGCAAATTACTTCTTCTGATTTTTTGATTGGCTAAAATAATGTCACGTGGCAAAAGCTGGTAAACAATGCTGGTTAACCGGGTAATTATAATAATAGATTTACTTTAAATTACTCCCCTTTGATATTGTACAACAGTGTCAAATATCTTGCATGCTTTTGAAACAAGGCAAGCAATAACGCATAATGTTTAAAACTTATTTAATAATCAAAGAAAACAATTTCAGTCTTTATAATAACAAGTGTTACGTACATTCATTGGTTTTAATGATACTATTACATCCTTTTGATTTCGTCCTCGATCGATATTTTCCTCGTGTTAATAAAAAAAAACATATATCGACCTCATCTTAACGTCATAATTGTGTAGTTAAGGTTTAACAGTAAAATACGTATTACAGAAATCGTTGCCTAATTTCTTATATTATAACATACTAAATATACTACACTGAAGTGTAACCTATATTCACGAAGAGTGTTACTTATTTCACCAATTAATGTTTAATATTTTGCTTTTTTAAAACGTATTTTACATCTATTGCAAATCGCTTAACGCCATGTTATGGAAAACTGATATTTGTTTTTGTTTTTATTTCGTTTTAGAGAATGATCTTGGTATGGGGAAATAACGTATAGTTCGTAGGTAGATATAGTAACCTGTTTTCGTTAATCATGGCATTGTTTTGATTGTTCTATTAAAACGCTGCTTTGATTAAATGTCATCACTTCATTTAAATAAACAAATACCACCAATTGCTGTGATGCTACACATGTACGCGTAATAGCAAATTATATGTTACTGCAATAAGCCGAAATATATACAAATGTCGCGCTTTGCTAGCTTCGACGATGTTACCGTCTCTGTCAATGTCCCGGACGCCATGTTTCAAACGAGACGATCGTAGCACCCTAACAGCCGAATAGATCTGCTTGGCTTAAGCTTACGTTAAAATGCTATCACACATAGACATATGTCTTTGTAAAAATGTCATTCTGGGTGTTAAAGCGATACACATGGAAAGGATAAGACACTATAAATGTTTATCACGAACATATGTTACAGTGTCAGACATGCGCAATGTCGTTTCCGCTTTGAGTCATTACTTGTGCTGAGCCGTGTGAAATGAACGTAAAAGGGTCAGGACGACATACTGTTCATATAGAATGATTTGATGAATAAAAGCTCGAATGATTTAGTTTGTTTGTAGATATCCTTAAAGGAGCATTATCTGAAAATATAAGACATGTAATATCTACATGCTACAAATTAAGTATCGGTACGTCTAGAGATATTTCAAGCACGATGAGGTGGATATATGACGGACTATCAAATCAGCTATTTATGAGACCATATGATGAGGATTTTCTCTTCTACAATGTTTCAGGAAGGATACGTATTACATTGACTTTTGAGTATCTGTAATGGCGCATTATATTATATCATATTATATCATATTATATTATTGCTCTATTTCGAGGTGACGAGCTATCTATGATCTTCTAACAAGAAAAAAAGTTGTCTTTAGGGATCCGCTCTGAAAATCAATATTGATCTGTTGGAACTAAGATATTCCCATTTCTAAGTGTCCAGTAAATTTACAGCTTAAGAGAATACATTTTTTTATGTAGGGTGCGATTTAGCTTTTAATTAACATACTGCATTTTCATTACCACTGCATTAAAATGCATGCAGGGGCTTCCTTTGATTGCCGACATTTATAATAAACAGTTTCCATGGCACTTATAAAGTTTGTTGACAAAGGACTGAATTATTGTTTTAACTAATATATCGGTTATTTCAAAATTAGAAAACTTTTCTTTCGTTGCAGTTTATTCATTTAACAAATGTATTAATAACATTTATTCATATATATTATATTTTTTTGCCAGGAAATGCATGAAATGCGCTATTTGGAATATTGTACTTGATTCTACAATGACGACCCATGCAAATATCATATTCAGCCTTCATAATCAGTAAATTTGAGACTCGATTCAACATTGATAACCCTGGCCGATATTATGATCAGCATTCAGCCATTAGTAAATATGATAGACGATTTCACACTGATCACCCTGGCCAGTATCATAATACGCATATTTTACTCGATTCCACACTGATAAGCCTGGCCAATATCAGAACCAGCCTTCAGTATTAGTAAATATCATACTCGATTCTAAATTAATAACCCTTCCCAATATTATAATGTGCATTCAGTATCAGTAAATATCATACTCGAACCCACAAAGATAGTCTTGGCCAATATCATAAGCCTTCAGAATCTGCCTAGTATAAGCATGTACATATGTAGTCTCGGGATGTGCCATACATCAGCAATGTGTCATTAATATAACCACACGCACTTATTATGTTATTTTGAAAATAATGTCACTCTTTTATCAAGTAAAAGATAATAATCTATACTTTTATTTCAATTTTGAATGAAGTTTATTATCATTTACATATTGATGATATGAAAGGCATGCTCTTAATATTCGACCAGCTGATATTAAACGCATTAATGCCCTAGACTAATCTAATTCACGATTGTGTTCCATTGCGATACAACGTTTGTACTATACAGTACTATTTGTCTATTTGTCTACAATACTATTATGCTCATAAATGCCTTGGTCCCAAATTAAACTCTAATACATATTTATCGACATGTTTTAGATTTCGATGGGATTAGTGATAGCTTCGACGACTGTTCCGATGAAGATGACGTATTCTTGTCTGATGATTCCTTAAATGATGCGGATACCGATTTCGATACTGAAACTGACACTACTTCACAACCAGAGAGTGATGTTTACTATGGAAATGACCCCCATTATAACAATGACCTCCCTGAAAGTTTAAATGGGGGAATCATGATACCAAACCTGGTATTCGAAAATAAAAACCTTGTTCGGAGTAAAGGACATGCCGATTTGTCATGTTTTACTACAACTCGGCCTTTAACGTTCACCAAGGATGAAAACGCCAACAAGAAAATACTTCCGAATGATGATTCTCATATGTGTAACAGAATATGCACAGAAACACCTCCCGACCACAGCATTGACTCCTCCTTCAAATCCGAACAGGAAACAAACTCTACAACGGGAGGTAACTCATGTGATAAAACGTCTGAACTTGGTATAGCATCTCATCTTGAAAGAATAGACTGGTCGGATATTTGTTTGATGTTGTCAGGGTCAACATCGCTAGCTTTATTTACGGACGTTGCTCCGCACGTGTTTGTTTTCTCTATTATTATAGCCCAACTTTTATACATATTAATACGATTTCTATTAAAACAGGAATGACTCCACTGAATAGAACTACGTCTGACCAATTGTTCTGCTATATTTGTCAAAAGAGTTTGCACATAGTATGACATATAGAGCAACACAAAGGGATTCTATGCAATTTAACGAGATCCGCAACTCACAGGAAGATTTTAATCTGTTCAGATCAAACATATTGTTCAGGATTTAACAGCATTGTAATGCAGTCAGTATATATATACGCATACTTCAGATGATTTTTTTTTCTGATTTTGCATGTTTCTCGATGGAGTCATTTAGATATGGACAAATCAAGTCAGTTCTTCTATTTCTGCAACACAACTTGTGGTTCAAGATAATAAATTTAGCACTTACACATTTTATCGAATTACATTATCTGAACTTTTTTTTTAATTTCCTTATTCGAACAGTATTTGTCGCCATATTGGTGATATTATATTGCTTAAAATCGTAGACAGTCTATATAATATCTCACAGTTAAAGTATTTAGTCTTCGCTAACATGCACCATGTCATGAGTAAAATTTTTTTAAAAAGGTCATATAATTATTTAACACAAGCCTTGATTCGTTTGGTCCCCCTGTTACTATCATCTGACACATTATGATCAAACGAAATCGTGGTTTGACTAGTGATAATACAGCTTTATACTTACCATCATCAACATTCATTTTTGTTGTTCGAATTAATATGGATTTATGGACGTCAATGAGCTCAGAGTTAATTCTTTTGAATGTATTTTGATGTTTCATCATTCAAAATGTACATCAGACATGTCTGAGTGCTGATTGCGTTTGATATAAACAGCAGTCGTAAATCCTACAGGAACACATGGGAACAGCATGAAGCAATACTTTGAAGTTATAATTTTTCTTTCATAATCGTTTGTGACTGAAAAAATATATACGAAAATAAACCCAGCTGTGATGTGTTTTTTTCTATATTGCAGAAACGTAGAATTTAACTGGACAGCAGAAAGATAAATTACATGATGATTTTAGCCATTAGATAAAATAGCTACATGTAACGATAGTAGGACATATAAAGTTTACTCTAAAATTTACTTCGCGAAAATGAATCAAACTGTATTGCAGTATAAGTCGTAAAGTGGATCCCCCCCCCCCCCACCCCCTTTTAGTCTATCCATACTACAATGCATTTATATTGTTTATGTATTTTTCACACTTTACATGGTTTAATGATACAAGGATTTATCTTTTTCGGTATGCACTAAGGCAGTTAACTTTACCAGAATTGAGAACTGATCATAAGAAATCCTAGTCTACTGGTAAGGCATAGTTGGTGATCGAAAGTGTTTATTAAATACGTCTGTTTAAGAATTATTCACTGTAAGTTTAATTGTGTATTAAGACACAATTTCAACCTTAAATTTGTACTTTCTTTTTCATAATTGGAAATTGCCAGGTAGCTGTTCAAATCACTGACATTACAAAATAACAATAGAAAATACCATTGCATTGTTATTTTCGATTGGATGCTGATGAAATATGCCACACCATTCACTACATCAATAATAATTTATTGTTATGTTTCCGCTGTGTTTAGAAGACGATGACGACATTGTCAAAACTAAAGTCATACTTCCATACCTTTACAATATGTATTGAATGTGGGGTAGAGCATTGGAGTAGACTTATAATTATAATTTTCACAAGATCGGTTCATAAAGAACATCCCTCACACTTATATCTCCTACATTATGTAAAAAATATTCACTTGATATATGCCTTAACATTCGATATTTAGCACGGTTTAACGCGATACATGTATGTCATATGACATGATAATGACATAACGATGTAGAGAATCATATAGAGAAATCAGAAAAAAATATTTTGATGAATGAATTACTCCATGTAGATTTTTGTGAATACTTTTAGAATAAATAATAATATTACTTGTACATATGTGTATATGGCTATAGGAGTTATTTTGTATATACTAGAAAACGAGTTAGTTATTATTTATAAAGTATTGGTTAAATAAGTTTGAAAAGCAATATAAGAAAACCTCAGGTCAAGTGTTGATGGATGTAGAAACAAATAATAAATTATTATACAATTACTGTTACGTGTGTTTGTTTGTTTAGTGCCGTAGGGATAAAAACAAAATAACAATTCGGGAAAATACATATAGTATACTGTGGACCAAAGAAAACATCAAACTGAAAAAGGACTTTGAAATAAGGAGGCTAGTTTTCCACACTATTGTCTGTGATCGATGTTTAAATAAAGGATTATTTAATGGTTTTATAATATCGATATATGTTTAAATTATTTCATTTCATAAAATGACGATGACAAGACGATGTTCTCAAGGAAATTGACAAAAGACAAATATAGGAGTGTATATTGTTAAAGGAAACTATGCACACCCTTCAAATCAACGTCAAATTGCATTGAGCTCCTTCACATATTATGACAAAAGCCAATAAAGGATAAAAGCAACAAGGCCTACAGTACTTATAATCAAAATCAATATATAAAGGCCCCATTTGTACATTTAAAATAGTTTTTAGGTATTCGAAAATGTCATTACATGGTTTCCATGTTTTATTTTCATATTTTAAGTGATATAAATTTGGTAAATTAACAATTGATATAAAAGGTTAAGAGTCGGATTGTATGTTGATTTTAGTTAATGTTATATTTGTCAGTGCCTTAAAGCCACACATAGACACCATTAGTAATAAAGAAATGTATTTATTAACACCTACGGTACATGGGTGCTTCTTAATATTGAAACTGGTTCTTAATGATATCAGTAATCATGACAACCTATTGAAATGTATATAATTCTATCTTTACACTGGTATTTGTGTCCACAATAAATACGTATATCTTGTCATGTTCATCCATCGCCCGAATCAAGAAGCTTATTGATATCCATCATAATAGTAAGACACTATGCTGGTTCTATATTTATCTTAACCGGAAGTCACAACACATATTTCTCACCAAGTGTAATTACTTGTGATGAAGATGAACTCCGCGGGGGGTTGGCCAGGATCTGCTTAGAAGGAATGAACACAGCCATTCTGGAACTGTCCACAAAAATCGATACAAGGTGTTTGCGTCCCAGCCTACCACGTAACGGGCCTTTGGAAAGCGGGCAGTTAGCGCATGCGTATAGGCATTTATCACTTGATCAAGGTTTGAAGACATATTGCCATCGAAATCCAAACTAGTTGTTACTTAAAATAACAAAAATGAAAAGAATGTATACATATCATGTCCAATGGAGACGTCTTAAGATAAACACACAATGAAAGCGGATATGTATCTTTCAAACAATTACTTTGTAGACACTTCATTAAGTACACATGTTTGAGTTAGGCCTAAATTGATATCAAAACCGTGGAGTAAGTAGGGAATGCAAAATAATTATCAATACAAAAATGGTATGAATACATACATCTTCGAACAAAGTCTTCTCCATAGTATTGTCGTATATCTTCGTCTAGGCTCCGATACTGTTTCCAGATATCCTCTATGATAGCCTCCCCAGAGCAGAAGTTTGTTTTGTACCCACTTGGTTCTATTATATGAACGGATATCCCCGATTTCCACAGCTCGGTCCTGCATAATGTTATACAATATAGTAGAGCAAAAATGAAATTAGTTCAAGTAACGTTATTTTTAGGTTATTCTTCAAACGCAAAACCTAACCTTAGCAATGTACCTCGGCAATTTTGTAAATTTTTGTTTTGTTTCTTGTTTTGATAATTCATTGATTTAAGAAGAATTAATATTTATATGTTAAATAGTTTGAAAAGTCTCCGTGTAAATCTATAATTCTTTTACGTATTTTCCCCTCGATTTTGAGTTAAATTTATGGTTTCGTTAGTACTGTATGTGCGTATTCCTAAAAGGAAAGTTTTACCTCAAAGTATCGGCGAATCCCTCCGCTGCGAACTTTGAACAGACGTACGGTGCACCGCCGATAGCAACCCTACCCGACACGCTGGTTGTATTAACAATACGGCCTTTCTCTATCCTGACCAAGGGCAAAAATACTCTCGTTACTTCTATAGCTCCATACAGGTTAACACCCATCACGGATTTGTATTCGTCGATGTTTAACCAATCAAATGCAACGTAACAACTATGCCCAAATATACCGGCGTTGTTTACGAGTCCCCATAGCCCTGTAACATATACATAAAAAGACACAAAATATATATTTAAACTAGGACAACAAGACATATTTCCGATTATCACACTTAATGGTGCATATCAATATCATCTGTCCAGGGCCGGAGAAATAATTTGCATACTACACACAACTGCAAGCTGAAAGAGGCGACTATTTATGGGCAGATCGTAGGAGCTTCTTCAGAAGCTGTATGGTTATTGAAAATAAAAGAGTCAAGAAGACCCGCGGTATCCTAACTGCATGAGTCGCAATATCTGCTTAGGGGATAGACGAAACAAAATGTGTTTCCTCCACCAAAACAATTAAAGTCTGTCTTTATATATTTCGTGTACATTTTTTGATCACATTGACTGTTGCAATGGGTTTAAGCTCGGAAAAAAATAAAAATACACTTATTATTTTTCGAATGATTTCGCAAAATATCCAGATCATTGTATATGTATCACCAGAGTGCATTGTTTGGAATCTAAGTAACATGGAACACCACAAAAGAAACAGTTTCATGCCTAATGACTGCATAACTATCTTCGTTTTAACTCAGCATGTAGGTAACATGTCCATCCTTCTACACATGACAAGAAAAGTAAACCGGAATTGCTTTAAAGTGCCTTCTCGTTGGGAAATGTACATTTGAATTTTCGACAGTATTGATTCTCCTAGTTAAGTATTTAATGAAAAACAAGATTGGCTGCATGCTGCCATAAACATGACTTACATAACACAAAGGTATTTTATGTTATAATGTTGAACATTTCTACAGAAAATAGGAAAACTAAGAACATGTCATGCCACAATGTTTTAGGTGTCAGTATTATATAGTTCGATGAAAACAATCTTCTATGTTCTAGCAAAATATTGTTTTTGATGAGCTACAATTTCGATTTTTGATTTTACCCTTAATAGTCATATCGCCATTTATTGCAAATATTACGAAAACGAAACTATGATGACAAGGGAGGAAACTCTAATGACGAAAGGAATTTTTTTCGATTATACAATTGAATCTCTTATAATCGCACATTCATCTTACGCATGCATTTTCATGTCATAAGTGGCGAATGCTTGCATCGTATGCAGGAATATTAATCTATATTTAGCTCATTGTCTCAATCATTTAGATAAAAATATTTACGTTATTGGGTTGTAAATCTGTCACGGTATAAGGTTTTCTATGCGATACATGTAAATGATGGATGCCGACCCACCGACTGGTCGCTTTAATGTCTTGTAAACTGGGATTGCAGTGAAAAGGAGTTAAAAGAAACATTATTGTATTAGAATTTTTTTTATCTTGACTGTGTAACAAGCAATTTTTACTTGAAAAATTGTGTTATCATTTCATAACGTAAACATGTACAACGTTGCCTTTGACTGGTTGATGATTTCTCAGAGAAAATAAAAGTCTATTACCATATGAGTAGAGTAGATTATATTATAAGGGTAAACTTTGATATATCATTGTTATATAACCATAATACACACAACCGGAGTGTAGCTCTCATTTTAAACCACCCGCTTCGTGGTTCATTCAGAGTATTATCATTTATTTTGATGTGTTATAGCTACATCCATAGTTAATCCTTAAAACCCCGACACAACTTACCTCTTCCACCGGGAAGTCTGCTCCTCACTTCTCCATAAGCGTTAGCGACGCTTTCGTGGTTGGTGACATCAAGGTCAATGATAACAACTCGATCAGAAGTAGACTTCCTTAGATCCTTCCCTCCTTGTTTCGTTAAACACCCAGCAAATACACTAATTCCTAGACTGTCCAGTCGTTTCGCCAGCAAGTTACCGAAACCCGAGTCACACCCTGTTATCATGACGTAACAATCATGTTGCACCTTGATTTTCAAACTACGAATTTGTCGTTGTATGAGAATAAGCAGCGCCACAAACAGCAACGTGAAGCTGACAAACTCTAGCATTGTGTACCTGTAAAATAAAATGGTTGAAGCTATCAATTATTTCTCAGTGATAATTTCGTCTCTCGCCTGTTGATGCTGCGTTTCTATAGAAACAGTTTAAATGTCTTGATGAAAGGAAAGTCGGCTTACTATGAACTAATGAGAAATTTCAAGGAAAAGCGATCGACTTGTTACGAATGAAGCATACCTTTGTGACAGAGGTATTGAATCAACCTAGAGCTTGGGGACTCTACGGTTAGAGTTACTCCTAAGGGCTATCCCTGAGGCCCCCCTTTGGAGACATTCTTACCCCAGGTAAAGACATATCAATGGTGTTATAATACACTTGTATGTGTTATTGGTAGCCTCTGAAGTCCTTCGTTTAAAGATAGGCAGTTAATTCCAAACATGAACATACTCAAGAATATAGCGCCTTTTTGTGCCAAAAATAAAATTGAAAAAAAAAAAAATCGGATGAAATGCTATAAAAACATAACATGATCACGCTGAAAATAAAGTGTTTGATGTCGTAAGTGAAAAGCAAGAAGTTTCAATTTTCAACAAATGAGGAAAAGGAGATACAAAAATTGATTTTAAGTAAGAACATGCTTTATTACATTTTTACCAGTGAAATATCAAAAATTATTCATTCTATAAAAGTGATATTTTTCACTAGTGAAAAATATCACTTTTGCTGATTTGACCAATCAAAGTAATGATTAGAAAATACCAAAATAATTGACCAATCAGAAAGCCCGACATATATGTCAGCACCTGGACAGGGGAAACTCGTGTGGCTAATATTTTGATATTTTTCACTCGTGCTGCGCACTCGTGAAAAATATCAAAATATTAGCCCCACTCGTGAAATATATTTGGTATTACTGAAGACACTGTTAGATATCCTCTATCTATTTACATTATGCGACATTTTCTGAAGGTCAAAAATACAACTTCCTATTGCAGTCCATTCGTAATAATGTGCTTAAAACACCTGAAAACAATATGAAATAAATTACCTTAAAATGATAATTAGGAGTTTTGTACAAAGTAATTACAATTGTTGGACAACATTGTTGGGTTAGTTTTAAAAGAAAAACGAGCAGAGGGGGAAATCTGTTTTGCATTGAAATATTGTGAAGTGAACTAAAATAAAATATTTTACTTGGTTTCATTAGCACTAAGGGCTGACACCTTCACTGACAACCAACTAAAATGAAAGTCTCCCCTGCTTTGGAAAAAATGACAATTTCGTTGTTGATTGGGGGTTAAGGGATGTCACCTAGGCCCTACTGTGTCAAGAATGTAACCATTAGACAGGGCCAAGCTCATGAACTATAAATAGTTTCACGTCTTCTGGACACAATAAGAGATTCTCTGGAGCTTGTGAACAGAACTCAGGAATAAAGATGTACCGTGAAGGAACAATGGTAGATTAGCTACAAACATGTATGTCTTATGCTTTTCCTATCCACGAATGAAATGTTTTCGATATACTGGATACTGACAAGTAACGTTACAGTCATCTGATTTTAAAATATCAAGCAACTAATTGTGCGGGGGAAGTCTTAGGTTTCTAGCAGATTTCTTGGTTTTCATGTCTCTCCTAAAGCCAACTTCACAACTTGCACCTACACACCTATCACTTATTGTGAGAACGATGCTGTATGAAGTGTTTAAAGTCTCCGTAAGATGCGATTTTGTGAATAGAATAGAATCGGTTTGTTATACTATTTCAAATCATGGAAAATGTTAAAAGTGATGTAAAAAAACAATGATATTTGGGTAAATTTGGTATCTTGTTGCAAGTTTTGTTTAGTCAATAACGGTCAAGTAATATCATATATCGTATTTAACGACCTAATTATAATTAAAAGCGATGCCCATTTAAGGACGTGGCCTACACATGTCAGCGGCATTACTTGTATGCGTATTGTTATGAGTGTAAGCAAAAGGTACATGTGTGCATTAAGGTTTGGAGTGTTCCAGGGTTGTCTGTTATGTCTACTTTCGTTCACCAAATCATCGGTGTAACACACATCAAAGCTAAAAATCAACATTTTGCAAAAATGTCGAAGTTTTGAACTTTGGGCAAGATTACAGTTAGTAATACAATACTCTATACGCGTGATGAATGGGCTGAATATGGAAAACATTCAAAATGTCATGTTTACAATAAAATTGATTTTCTTCCATAAAATGCTTAAAAAATAAATATTATCAGCAGTATATTGACTGTTTTAGTATTTTTGTATTTAGTTTTTATTTCGTTCAAATAAATCTTTATTTTTATCTGTTTTGTGACATTCTCCGTTCTTAGTTCAGTAATTAAGCTACGTAATTAGTTAATTAGGCAAGCGCATTATCGATTAATTTTGGTTAAATGTATATAGCCAAGGGACCAACTTTGATGGCACAAAGCAATGTGTCGGTGAGTGGTCTCTAAGTGTAAAAATATTATCTTTAGGCCGACCCTTATGGGAAATTAACAGTGTTGGAAACCCCACCTTCGTGGACAGAACCGTAAAGGAACAGAGTCATACCTATACCATACCATACCTTGCTTCCATGCGGCCCATTAATAAAGTTTGACATAATTATTTTTTGCAATTGTTGTTTAAAATGTTGCATTTTACATTACTCAAAGTACGACACATACGTTACAATAGCAATTTTACTTCAGTTCATTTAGATATATGACATCACAAAATGTTTCTTTAACTCGGGTATTAACTAGCTCAGAACGGATCATGTTTCCAGTCCTTGAGTAAATGAAAATGTTGTTAAGCTCCGCTCAAATTCCAAATGACAATAATTAGGCATCTGTGTATCATCTTCTCGAAAACATTTAGAAATCCATTAGTTCATTGTCTGCGATTAGTTAAAGAAAGTATATTGTCATACAGCTGACGTCTTAAACTGGATATATACGTTTATCACTTACCTCTAATGTAGTTATTTCTGTAAATGTTATCAAACCTGCTTAACCTGCATAGATTAATAAAAGCCTAGAGAGGCACAGGCACGGGATAAAGTGTAACAGTCCAAAGGATTTGTTTGAATGGGTGACACGAATAACAAGATTGACCCGGCCAGCGAATCGAACATTGCATTGGGTCGGTCGTCCCGCCTTGGGTCATAGTTCAAGGGCGTGATCTCTGTTTTGTGCTCCTCGGGAGCATGCGAGTCGAAAATGTCGTCCATGGTGTGAGAACAGTAAGTATAGGAAGTGACAAATAACATATGCACCATAATTAAAATAAATATATGGGAAATAGTTTAAGTTAGTCAATGGATGTATGTAAACCATGATATTCTGAGGTATATTCATATAATAAGTGGCACTTCCAACCATATTTAAGGAACCTATAGTTATCGCCAGCATTACATGCACAAATTCAGCAATTGCATGTTTTATTGATGTTTTGACCTAATTCGTCATTGACATACATTTTTTATTGTATTCATCAAGACGAATGTTCTTGTGATTTTACAAAAGTTCACGATGATACACATTGTAGGGGAAATAGTAAATGACGATAGTATCCTGATCAAAGGACAGAGGAAACCACAAGAGTATCTACATTTATGAAAAACAATTTCAGAATGTCAATCGTTAATTTTAGTGTTTAATTATATGTCCTGAGGAAAGACAATCTAATTAAAATCTAGATGGTCATTCTCACTGCGTTAAATGAACATCTAACAACATCCCATAAGGGGTCACGTCAGGGGGACCTTTTGGATTAGCCAATCAAATGACTACTTCCAGAGACTTGGAAGTTAATTTTATATGTCCGAATTAGCATGACTAGTGTGCATAGATTGCATAAACTGTCAGTTTGTTTCAAATCATTTCGTCCCATAAAGCTATATGTACAAGCTGTACCGAAATGGTTTGCCTCAGATGCATGCTGTGACGAAATGGTTTGCTTCGAGGACATCGAGAAATTGACAATTCGCCCTGAAAGTGAAATACACACATATCGAAGGCAATCAGAACGTGACCCCTTATGGGATGTTGTTAGATGTTCATGTAACGTAGTGAGAATTACCATCTAGATTTTGATTAAATTGGAGGCAAGAATATAAAATGGCCAAAATGAAATCAGTACAATCTTTAATTGGATCTTGATTTTTATTACACGTTTTTTTTCCAGTGTTGTAAATGTTGACATGACCGGGAAGAAATACATTTAATACTACGCAACACAGAATTGTGTATATAGTTTTGAAAGTGTGTAAACATTAATTACTCAAAGCAAGTACAGTATGTGATGGTAATGTGACAATATCTAATATTATTTAAGATTCCCCTTTGGGCGCCCCCGGTTACGTTGTACTTTGTTCTATACGGATTGATAGGAACGTACCTCATATCAAGATGTCTATCAGGGACACAAACACAGGAACATCAGTAACTTTCTGTGTATTTACCCCACATTGTGTATTTTATCTGAAGCATGTTGTGTACTGTATATGTGTGCTGTTACTGTTAACAATAAATAAATGAATAAAATAGATAAATGAAATAAATAAATAAAATAGAAATTATATGTTTAATGCGGCAAACAGACCAACAACTTTTCGCAACACTTACTCTTACAATAAGGGATAGATATGTAGTGTACATACGAGTTATATTTTCTAATATCTAATATTCGCTATTGATTGCATATACTAAATTGCATATAAAAATTTGATGATGTATTAGTGGTATGCAGTTTTATCATTAATGGACGTTTGTTGATTATGTTGCTAAACTTATATTCAAACATGCTATCCACCTATTTTGTACTTACTTTTTGCATGTCAGAAAAATAGCTAAACTAAAAACCTAATAAGTGTGCTTTCAAAATAATCCCTAATTCATGCTTATCAATTATACCTTATAATGTCAATAAGAAAATAATATTCGAGCATTTGAAGTTTCAATATAATATTTCATTTAAAATTTCTTTTGGTATGTATCAAGTATTTCATTATTGAGTGCAAGGGAAAAGTATTAATTACATCCTTGCACGAAGTCTTTTCTGTAATATTCCCGTTTTTCTTCATCAAGTTTCCTGATATATTTTCTACACATTCTCTACGATGCCCATCTCGGAACAAAAGCTGGTTTTGTATCCACTTGGCTCTTTGATGTTCCTGATTTCCACAACTCACTCCTCGGGTATAAAATAACAGTCTTAGCACATATGAAAAACAAAAATTCAACAGGAAGGAATTATTTGAAAATACTTAGAGTGCGCCACTCAACCAGATGTGCTGGTTGTGTTAACGATGCGGCCTTTTCCCCTCCTGATCAAGGTCAGAAAGGCTCTTGTCACTTTTATGGTTTCGTACAAGTTACATATATCACAGATTTGTAGTCGTCAATGCTCAACCAATCAGAGACAACGTAGCAACACTGCTGAATATGCCGGCCTTGTTTACCATATGCCTGTCATATATACATGTATAAGTGTGTGGATGTAAGACTATGTATTAAGAGGAGGAAAGTTTGCATTTTCACAACAGATTATTCCAGATCACTCTTGATAAACAAAACGTTTACACGATGCAAAAGGGTAGGATTGGTAATAGGCTACAAGATATTAGAAACTTTATTTAACATCGTAAAAATGAAGTAAACGCCATACACAGCGTTAGTAGCACTTTCCTGGTTGGTTACATCGAGGTCAACAACAACCACAACAACAACAACAACAACAACAACAACAACAACAACAACATCGTCAGGCATCCAGCAAATACATTCATTCCTAGACTGTCCAGAAGTTTCGCCAGCAGGTTGCCGAAACCTAAGTCACACCCTGTTATCATGACATAAAGATCCTTCTTCTTGATTTTCAAACTACGAAACTGTTGTCGGATGATGACATTGCATTTTCTTTATGATACAGCTGTTAATTCGCCTAGATTTGTATGGCGAGTGTCATAATTAAAACAGAAAACACTTCCTTTCAGAAACACCTGGCCTTATTATCATTTTACCTTTTTCAAGGGTCGCCATGCAAATCTATATTTTTTGTTCGTATTTAGTCCTCCTTCGATTAATTTTGAGTTGTATTTACGATTTCTTTATTGTATCGGTAATCACTTGTTTTGTTTTGTTTTGTTTTTGTTTTTGTTAAACATTGTTAGTCAAGAATGAACTGTTTGAAATTCGGGTATCTTGACCAATTGTATTATTGTAATATCACATGAACTGATTTCATCAGTCACAGTAAATATATGCTGCTACAACATGTTATTATCAAATCAGATATATATTTTGAATTCAATTTCATTTATTAATAGATCGTTTGGATAAATATGAACATGATGAAAAATATATCATAAATTACCATTACCGTATACATTTCACATTTATTAGCTACCCCAGACCCCGTTTTAGGTACAGTACACAGAGTATACATTTCTTCTCTCTGTATTTTAATTTAAGTATATTCAGTGTATATTTTCCAACTCAGTGATTAAATGTCACAATTGATTAATTACTACAGACTGTCACAGCTGATTCACTACTCCAGTGTCCGTTCTAAGTATACAGAACTAAGATATATTACAGCTTATTCGCTACATCAAGGCATGCTTTTAATCGTCAATGCTTCATGGTTAGATGTGCCGTATTGTCTTTTAAAGGTTGTCGTATCAAATATCACACATATGCTGTTGAATGTTTGTGATCAGTATTGAATGATATCAACAGTGATGCAGTACGCTTTCGGTCATTAATACATTTCTCTCCAGTTTCGGGCTATCACAAGGAGAGAAACACGAACATACCACAGTATCCTCAAACACAGTATCACTGACAAAGTAACGAAAACAAAGATAAAACGCAACACTGATAGAACAAGGGCAAACTTTAAACAAAAATATAGATTTGCTTGAGACTCAGGAAACATAAAAACATTCACTCCACGTATGTTCCTCACACAGATTTCTTTACTAGAAGACGTTAACAAAACAAAACAAACCATCTATGAAACTATTGCCGTTTATTCATTTCGCATTCTAACATATAAAGATCACATTTCATTTTACAATTGTTTAGACGGTATCATTATAATTTCCATGAAATAAAATCGTGTTGGATGAGATGTAATACTAAAGTTAAGAGTAGCTTTTTAAACAAGAAAGGGACCGCAATAGCCCCGTCGGTTAGAATACCAGCCACGTAATCTCAGGTGAAGATTCGAAGTGCGATGTTCGATGGTCCATACCGTGTCGGTTTGTGTTCCTCGGGAAGCCGAGAAACTGACCAGTGTTGTCATGGTTGTGTCATTTGGCAAGACACTTTACCCTAACTGTTGTGGGTGGCATGCTACGGGACCTCCCGTATATATTTCAGTAGTCACTAACTACTACAATGAGACTCCGCCTCATCATGACTATAGTTCAGGGGTGACAAACTCAGTAAACAATTTTAAATAAAAAAAAATACCTGATATATATGAAATCCGTTTTCATTATGCATTATTTCCTGAACGGACAATCACAGCAGATCATTAAAAAAGTAAGTTATCTTTTAAAACATTGACAATTTGACATATATATCACGATCTCATTTCTTCTTTCCGCTTTTCGACGTAAGACAGACCAGACGAGGCACACGAATATGTATCTTATCACTGTTTACTGTCTAGTTCAATGATAAACAGATAATATACCCAAGGACAAATACCAGCTTATCAGCAGGTCTAAATAATAACGCATGGTAAAGGATATCTGCACTCAATCACACAGTCACATGGATAATTACTTATCTTAAGACTAGGACAAAACCAAATACGTTAAATGCTAGAACTACAGTTTGTGCTGAAAGTTAATTTGACATAATGACTTTTTGTGCCATATAGATTTAAAAAATTATTGAAAACATGCGAATTAAAACAAACTAAATGCAATTTTGCAAACGTAAATCAAAATTTATATTGGAGATAGATCAATACATTTTCGAATTTGGCCTGAATATCTTTTTGGTGGATGTTGCATACTGTGGTTGGCTTCAAAACTCTAGAGCTTCACCAAACAAAAACCAATAAGATCATAATCACCAAGTAATTCCCGAATTTTTTTTTCATGGTAGTGTGGTGAATAGCAATTTTCGTGACGTTTTCACTGAATAATGTCATTTTGTCTGACGTCATTAAATTAAGTGTATTTCTGACGTCAGGAAAATGTGTGCTACCTGATCAAAGTAGATTGATAGATACAACGAGCAAGCTGTTGGATGATTATATTTCATGAAGATTTTCTGAAGATTTCCTATGATTTTAACAGATTAAGTTACTACCGAGAATCCGTATCTACGTTTTTCCTGAAATGAAAAGAAACATAAAAATCAACCAATAAACATATACTGCATAAATTACATAAACAAACATTTCAATTGAATTTTATATCTTCATGCATATGTAATTACATTGTCATTTCATGAATAAACGTATTTCTTCGTTTGTATTTCATGCATTTATATTTATTTTTGTCATCAAATACTGAAAAAATCATCAAATTAAAAACTAAAAAAATACATTGATTTGGGGGCTTTATGATTTCGTGATTGTTAATTTAGTGACTACCTTATTGACCGTTATCAAGCACATATTATAGTACATCATTTACATCAATATATGTGGCGTACTGTGCCGTTATTAATACCATTTGATAGTTTTTGGCGTATTGTACCGTTATTAAGCCCATTTGATCGAATTTAGTGTATTGTACCGTAATTAAGCTTATTTGATAGTGTATGGCGTTTTGTACTTTTATTAATATCATTTGATAGTGTTTGGCGTATTGTTCCGTTATTAAGCCTATTTGAAAGTGTTTGACGTTTTGTACGTTTGTTAATCCCATTTAATTGTGTCTTGCGTATTGTACTTGTTATTAATACCATTTGATAGTGTTTGACGTTTTGTACTTTATTAATCCCATTTGATAGTGTTTTGCGTTTTGTACTTTTATTAATATCATTTGATAGTGTTTGGCGTATTGTTCCGTTATTAAGCCTATTTGAAAGTGTTTGACGTTTTGTACGTTTGTTAATCCCATTTAATTGTGTCTTGCGTATTGTACTTGTTATTAATACCATTTGATAGTGTTTGGCGTTTTGTACTTGTTATTAAGCTCATTTGTTTTGTTTTGCGGATTGTACCTTGTTATGCCCATTTGATAGTGTTTGGCGTTTTGTACCGTTATTCAGCCCATTTGATAGTGTATGGCGTTTTGTACTTTTATTAATACCATTGGATAGTGTTTGGCGTTTTGTACTTTTATTAATACCATTTGATAGTGTTTGGCCTATTGTTCCGTTATCAAGCCTATTTGAATGTGTTTGACGTTTTGTACTTTTGTTAATCCCATTTAATTGTGTCAGGCGTATTGTACTTGTTATTAAGCCCATTTGATCGAGTGTAGCGTATTGTACCTTAATTAAGATTATTTGATAGTGTTTGGCGTTTTGTACCGTTATTCAGCCAATTTGATCGGGTTTAGCTATTGTACCGTAATTAAGGTTATTTGATAGTGTTTGGCGTTTCGTACCGTTATTTAGCACATTTGTTTTTGTTTTGCGGATTGTACCTTGTTCAGCCCATTTGATAGTGCTTGGCGTTTTTGTACCGTGATAAATCTCAGTTGCTAGAGTTTGGCGTATTGTACCGTTATTAAGCCCATTTGATAGTGTAAGGCGTATATACTTGTTTCTGATCTGCGTTGGCATACAGTTGAATAGTGGAAGACACAATGCATAAATTAGGGGGTGACACACCGTCTAAACTTACGTAGTCCCTTCGGTAGCGGCCATGTGAGAGTTCCCACAATTTTTGCAGACAACCATTCAGGCGCAAGGTGCAGTAACCACATGAATGTGTTACTATCCTTACCGACCACATATCGACCCTCTGGGTACTTGGATGTTAGAGCATGTTCGTAAGCGTCTACCACCTGGTAGAGTCGGCTAGAGAACCAGCGATCTACCTTCATATTGTTTATAACTGGAATACAATGTGGTAAATATGCACTCTTCGACTTGTATTGTCAAAGCATCTTACATACTTTTTAGTTGTACCATTTGTTTTGTTTCGGAAAAGTGTTGTTTTGACATAGCGAAGAGCAAATCATATTCCTAGATTACTTAATTTCCTGTAGTACATATATGTATGTTAAGCTATATCTTTTTGACAAGATTCTGCTCAGCTTTCATATCAACAGAATTTTTTTCAGAAAGCTTAATATAGTGCTGTTTCTTTATTCTGGCCCCTGATATTTAGATACCTTTATTTTTCCTCACGTGAACTCTAATGTTTAGTAATCCTTATTCTTCTTCAAGAAAACTCAGATACTTAGATACTCTTATTCCACTAATTTTATTTCCAAAGACTACACTACTATAATTTATTCATAAAACACGTTATATGACAGAATCTATTGTTTTATTAGGAAAAGTTTAAAAATTTCATTTCAAAATGAAAAATTAACTTGGAACGTTACAAGAAATTAATGTAATTGACATTTGACGGTTTAAAGAATATACCCCGTTTGGTTTCTTCATAGTTTTGAGTAAGTTCATAATAGGGCCCCTTTCAACTCAATATTCTAAAGTTTAAAAAAAATACTGTAAATCACTTGGATTTCGCAAATACTTTATTTTGCGAACGTATCCCTTCAGACTTAATCGCGAATGCATGACTTCAAAATCAATGAACTATTACGGTCATAAATTTGGAAAGACCAATGTTAACAAATAGCTTGGTAGCTATCCAAAGGTATTATTTTTGTACAAATAATGGCGGAGGGTTTGGTTTCGCGATTGACTCTCCCCATGTGTTAACTCGAAAATAAACCCCTCGCAAAATATAAGTGATTTACAGTTATTAATTTTATTCATAGCATCAATAAATTGCTTTTGCATTATAAAATTGTTTACTGCAACATATTACACAGCATAAAGCTAAATTAGAATACTTACTTATTTCAGGGTAATCCTTTCCATAATATTCGATGATATCTTCGTCCAGGCGTTTAAAATATTGCCGTAGTTTTTCTTTAAATCCTTCAACATCGAGCACGTTTGTTTTGTAAGCGCTGGGCTCTATAATGCTGATCTGAATACCGGCTGTGTAATATTCCTGTCTGTAAATATGATACAAATGTTAAATGATACACACAACTTTAACAATCGTCAATAATGTATTTTTACAAAGAACATCATTAAGTCATTACACAGCTTGATTTGGGAACCTCGACATTATAGCAATGATGATTTTGATGTTTAGTGCATTGTTGTTATACCAAATATTTTATCTGTATCTCAACTGCTCTCTTTTCCAGTTTGGATAGCACCACCCATTTCAAGTTGACGTGAATATTTGTTTTTGAATTTAGGGGTTTACAGTCCTCGTTACAACCACACTCATATGAGGAAGGTTGTCAAGGAAACTCCCATAGTAAGAACACAAAGCACAAGAAGACAGAGAGGTGAGGAAAGAACGGACAAATTGATGATCACAAGTGTTCTAATGAGGACAAAAAACTATTTTGGTCTGATCGATGTACACTTAATAAAAGACATGAAAGAAAATCTACGTGTCTTCAGGCGGCCAACTTCTAGTCGCCTCTTACGACATGCAGTGAGTTAAAGCAGGCACATTCCTTCCCCGTTCCTGCGCTGGACGAGTTGTGGTGAAATTTCAAGTCACAGATAATAAAATAAATGTTTGGTTACTTTTTGAAATTAACTAACACCTTGTACAAACATGCAGATTATCACTTCAAAAATAATATCTGTATTCAGTCGGATTTTCTTTCTCCATACTGCGAAATTTAATTTCACGTACACTTGATAAGATTATTGATAAATTGATAAAAAATATCTGACATGTTCAGAGTACGACCAATAGTTTTTTTTATACCGATGGATATTGTGTACAATACAAAGCCAGATATGTTTTTTCACAATGACTTTAAGGTACATGCCTTATTGTGTAATTGTATAATTAGCGACATGAAGCTTTTCATTAACATGGTTTTTTTATTCTGAAGAAATACCTTACCGCAGATTTTACCTCCATTATTATAGCGGATGTTTCGATGAAACAAAAGACGCTTATCCTTCCAAAACCCACGGTCTCATTGAAATCTTCAGGAGTATATATGAACATCTATATTTTGAGCTAGAATTACAGTTTTGGTTTGGATTTCGAAATAAAATGAGATGTTATTACTATTTTTTAGGTCACCTGAGACGAAGTCTCAAGTGACCTATTCTAATCGCCTTTTGTCCGTCGTCGTGCGTCGTGCGTCCATAAACAATTTACATTTTCAACTTCTCCAAAACCGCTTAACCAAATTCAATGAAATTTGACAGAAAGTTTCTATGGCTAAAGGTCAACCAATATTAAAAATAATATGCCCCCCCCCCCCCCCTATTAGGGGCATGAGCAGTGGGGCCAAAAAGGGTCAAATTGACTAAAACTTCAAAAATCTTTTTCTCTACTCTCAGATATGGTGGAGTCAAACACTCTTCATAGATGGAGGGGTCTTATGGTGCTTTACCTAAATTGTGAATTGCATGACCCTGGGGTCTAATGTTTGCCACTGGGGAGGGTGTAAACTTTACTATAGTTAATACATAGGGAAATCACATTTTTGACTATTATTTGTTGGATTTGTATTGGAATTCATTCTAACCTGGTTAACATTATCAGCATGGGATAACATTTTGATGGTATGCACATGTTGGCCCTGACTGACCCCAGGGGCTGATGAGCGGGGCTAAAAAGGGTCAAATTGACTGAAATTTCAAAAAATTTCTTCTCTACTCTCAGATATGGTAGAATCAAAGAAGCTTCTTAGATGGAAGGGTCTTAAGGTGCTTTACCAAAATTGTGAATTGCGTGACCCTGGGGTCTCATGTTTGCCCCTGGGGAGGAGGGGTAAACTTTATTATAGTTTATACATAGGGAAATCACATTTTTGACTATTATTTGTTGGATTTGTATTTGAACTCATTCCTACCTGTTTAACGTTATCGGCATGGGATAACAGTTTGATGGTATGCCGATGTTGGCCCTGACTGAGCCACAGGGGCTGATGGGCGGGCCTAAAAAGGTTCAAATTGACTGAAATTTCAAAAATCTTCTTCTCAATACCTATATAGGATAGAATCAAATACTTTTCATAGATGGAAGGGTCTTATGGTGTTTTACTTAAATTGTGAATTCCATGACCCTGGGGTCTCACGTGCGCCCCTTGGGAGAGGGTAAACTTTGCTCTAGTTTATATAGGGGAATCACATTTTTGACAATCATATGTTTGATTTCTATTGGAATTCATTCCAACTTTCTTAAAATTATCAGCATGGGATGACAGCTGAATGATATGCACATGTTGGCCCTGACTGACCCCTTGGACTGATGGGTGGGGTCAAAAAGGGTCAATTGGATTAAATGAAATAATTCAAATCTCAGGTGACCGTTGAGGCCCATGGGCCTCTTGTTTTATTATGGGGTGTTCTTAATTTAAATGTCGATTTATGGCAAACTACTCAAATTCGCAATACAGACAAATGCAAGACAGTTTAATTTTCCCTGACCTCCCAATGAAGAATTTCTATCTTCGGTGTAAACCTTACCTTAAGGTGTCCGAGTATCCCTCTACTGCAAATTTTGAGCAGACATAGGGTGCACCGCCTGTCGCAAGTAGCCTGCCAGTAACACTGGCCATGTTAACGATTCTCCCTCTCTCCGCTCTCACCAGTGGCAGGAACCTGTTTGTCACACGCACCATCCCATACAGGTTTACATCCATCAAACGCTTGTAATCGTCGATGGGAATCCATTCTGATATGAGCAGACAAACTGAGTCATACATGCCTGCATTGTTTACCAAACCATGTAATCCTGAATTGAGAGAAGATGTTTGTATATGTAAAAATGCATCATATGGACATTTAACATGATAATAATAATAAAGTAATTACAGTATTGATTGAACCAGCTTAATATTTCAAAACACGAGAAAACAAAACAATGAGACCTTGCCATGCAGTACTTTACCCTATGTTGTTCATGTACGTCGGAAAAGTTCAAAAAATATGTCGGAATTACTTTTACTATAGATTTCGTAATCATTTAACGGGGATCTCTTCTTATATAGTGAAAGGGTTAAAGATACAGCAATACACAAGGCTATTATGTAAAAATACACGTGAACATGTTTTTTAAAAACTTTTGACATTCGTTGATATTTTCAAACAATGTTTCACAATGAGCTGAATAGAGTCAGCGTGAGACAAGTGACGGGTCTGCACAGCGCTCTGCATACGAGCAATATTATATACATTATTGTAGGATAATGTGTAAGATCTACTTAATTGAAATGTTATCGTTTGCACTGATTGAGTTTCATGCACATGTGTATGTACAAAACACAGCTGCGGACACTTAAATTCCGTAAATAACGGAAAGTCTTACAAATGTTCTCATTTTCATTAAAAGAATCTAGGATATTTTGTTTTATATTTCCCATTCACGATAATAATTCACTGTCACTTGTGTTATTACAGTAAATCATAATTTACTAGAGACAGAAAGATTAAATAACGAAATAACACACGTTCACATTAATGATGATGAGGAAAGAAAATTATAACTATAACGATAAAACCAATATTCTTCTTTACGCAGCAAAGCGACTTTGTAAATTTTGTATGTACCTTAAGATTTACGCAATATCTAACTCTGCAAAGCAACCATCACTGGTTCCCTTGTCCAATGTGAAATATATCCAGGATATTTTCTCTCCTAATTGCTTGTCGTCTTGAAGTTACATGACAATGGGTTGGTATTGTCGATTGAATACCATGATAGTTTACCTATTTACTCACGCTGACAATTTATCAATTTCTTAACTTGTTTTCATGTTCTGTAATCAACAAATTTTCCAAAAAATCCCAAAAATGCAAAAATTGAATTTAACTTGATTGTATAGAATAACGCTTTGTGATTGCTTTAAAAAAATACAAGCTTACATAATGTAATCTATTGAGATCTCTTAAAATAAGATTCTATCATCTCAAATTTTTGCGTGAGAAGGTAACCATTCATTTATTCACAGGAATGATTTTACTACGCTACATTCTAACTACGATTGTGATATGGTAACGTTACTCGAGGATATCAATTTATCACTACACACAAGATAAGGACAAGCGGTAAGTATGTATCATGATAGTACCAGTGACTTTACAAAGGTTATATTTTAGTCAATTTCCATAATAGCTATCTATATTTTTAAAACTGTATGTATATAAGTATTTAATTATTATGAATAGAAACCACCAAAGCGCAAGTGATAAGAATTATCATAAACATATGTTATCATAAACTTGTATGGATGATATGTGTTTCTATAGTGTAAATATGGGTCATACATAACGTCACATGATGTATATTCACGTGCTACCGATAACGATACAACACAAAATAAGATGATGTCAGCATTAAATGCAGTGTCGCTATATTTTATATATGGATGATAATTAATTAGCACATTTGATACACTTCATGCTGGTGCAATGTGTGTTACAACCTCTTTCTAACACCAGTCACTCCTGTGTGATATAGAAAGAAGATTATATTCCTCGAAAAAAAATTTGAATTTAGTGTTTACCTTTCCAAATATCTGCTTCAGGTTTAAATATCTGTCTACATAACACATGCGTTAGTGGTTATCTGAAGTGCCGCAGATTTTAGCTGGTATTGTTACCATATTTATTGTTAAACATTTACCTCGTCCATTTGGAAGCCTCGATTTCACAAACATGCATGCCTTTTTAATACTTTCTTCATCAGTTATGTCAATAAGCAATGGAGTCACACGACATGATGTCGATCTATCCAGCTTATCTCTCCCTTCCTCAGTTAAACATCCAGCGAACACATTCATACCACGGTAATCCAGGCGTTTGGCTAATAAATTACCAAACCCACTATCACATCCGGTAATAAATACATATTTGTCGTAGATCCGAGCAATCTTCAGTGTTTTTAGGAATCTTTTCGAAATCATGTATGCTAATACCAGGAGAACTACGATATACATGCTCATCCTTCTAGTGCATATAATTATCTGCAAAAACACAAAAGTTCGTTATCCAGTGGTCATGCATACAGCTATGTATACAGAAATGACACAAAGTCACAACGTTTTAAGGTAAATTTGACCTGAACACATATTGACCATAATTTGCCCAGGAAAATCAGGTCAATTTCACGTAAAGAAAATTTCATGCATATTTTACCTGAAAAAATCTTAACGTGAATTGAGGTGAAAATTCATGTCAAACTGATGTCAATTTTAAGTCAAATTGACCTGGAAAATTCACATGAAATTGATCTGAATAGACAAAAAGACATTTTACCTGCGTTGAATTTTGTATGCATCACTGGTTACCGTAATTTAGGTTGCTTCATGGTATGTATCTTTTTGAAATATGTGAGACATTCAAGCCTTTATCTTTTTTTAAAGACAGTTTCTCAATGTATTGCCTTGACAAAGGAACCAAATGCATTATAAATACTATCGTTATTTTGTAACAATATATAAATAAATTATACCTATACCCAAGCAGAGAACATCAAGGGACTAGACCAGTAATGTAAAAGAATACAGAACTATCTAAATATTAATCTGAATCCTCATACATCATGATATAAGCATCAAAATGATACATAATAGGCGCATCGCCTACAAGCTATCAAAACTTTAGGCCCTTAGTATCAATGACAACTCCTTTAAAGACAAAACAGATGAAGTTTAATTCATTTTTGCTCAATTGTATTTAGCTCTGAATTTTATTAATAGTTCTAATATATTTTAATCATCCTTTAATGTGTTTTACCGCATCAACTCACAATAAACATTTGATTATTCAATATCATTATATGACTCCAGTATTTAATCAATGCTGATTGGTCTAAACAGCCTGCACATGTCAACATAAGATGCGATATCCACCTGCAATAACGAAAGTCTATACGAGAGGTAAATATTGAAATCCAAAAGAAACGCTATGAGCCTCGCACACCTGCTGTGGAATATTGACCAATCAGACGCCAGTAAAATTTACTCCGTAGAATGTAAACATGGCAGACGACCGAGACGCCTAGCTTAATGATATCGTTAACAAAACACGATTTGGAATTTTTTCGGAGGAGGAAGTTGCTAAATTATTAAATGAAAAGGATGCAAAGAACTCTCGGATGGTTAAAGAAACATTGATAATTGTTCTGTCAATTGCTTCACATATGGGTTTCAAACGCGCTACAAGGTGGAGGTATAGTGGTAGGATGTCGGAACACCTTAATGTTGACCCCTCTTACTGTCTCTCCGTGTCATTAAAACGCATTAAAACAAGTAAAATATCATATAATAAAACAGTTATCCACTTTATTTCAGGTGAATACCAGGATTTATCAAACTTCGAAAGAGATGCTTCCCTCGACCCGCGGCCTCTGGGAAATATCACTTTCTCAGTTTGATAAATCCTCGATAATTGTGTATAGTTTGATACCTGATCTGAATTTAAGGTAAAACAACTTAAATAGACTTGCTTGTATATTTTGTGCATTTTTGAATTTGACACTTACTTTGCTATTTCTTACAACTTTTTTTGAGAAATGATAATAAGCATTAGACGATACTTCACAACCTCCAATACTAAACAATTATTGTCAAATATGTGTGTTTGATTCTATGAATTTTCTATAAGTAAATATTCCTGCTCATAAAAATAGCGGTACACCATGTTATAATATCGTTAAAATTTGCATTTCCATGTTTCCTTTATGAATGTGAAATATAAATAATCTTTATTATATTAAAAAAAATACAACAGTGATAAAAAAAATCATAAACTAATGAAAATCTCCACATTACAAATACTTACCTTTTATATAGTTAAGACCGAGTTGAGACACTTCTGTTGATACAAGTATGTCTGAAAATAAAACAAGCTTATCCCACATAAGTTTGTCAAATCTTTGATAGGCACAGTAGGGGTCAATTTGGTTTATTTTTTACTTATTTCGAAAGAGGTAGGAATAAGGTTTTGTTGTAAGTAAACACACATGCATATTTTTCACTTAATCTTTGATCATCAAATATTAATAAAGAGTTAAGAATTATTTTATGACTATAATATTATATATATATTATCAAATTACCCTTAACGTACCCCTTGTAAGCTAGTATTGTACTTTGTTCTATATGGGGTGATCGGTTGCTATCTTAGGATCAATAATCTCATTCAATATCTCTTTACAACATAAGGAAGATAACTCTGATGTTCCTCTAAACAATGATTTATCATTGACAGGATAATAATTACAGGAAAAAGTTTATCATAATATAGCGTTTTTATTCAAAAAGAAAAACATGACAAAAAAGCGGTACATAAATGTTAAAGCAGATTTGAATGGATACATGTTTATCTCCTGATGTCATACACACACACATGTTCATATTTGTTTGTTCGTTTTTTTCATTAATTAGATGGTTTAGTTGTTTATCTTTGGCAGCGCTCAGGTCATATTTAGACAAACCAAATAAAGGAATTATAGGATGGGCCTACCTGTAGACCAATATTGTTGAAAAGCCGTCGCGACACCCATTGCAATAATGTATTATCCCTCAATCGAGTTAAGGTAAGGGATATTGTAATGCAGAATTTCTTCTTTCCGTCATTACACATCACCATTTCCGCATATTAATTTTTCAAGCAAACTGATCAAATTAAAAATAAAAAACAGCTTCTTTAATTTGAGTGCTAGCTTGGGATTTCATTTCGGTACGATTTGATAAGTATTTAAGGTTCATGACCAGACTTCCAGTAAATATTACTTGCTATTGAAAAAGTTTGTAAAATCTACCAGGGTGTTTGTGAGATTAGGTAAAGGTTTACCTGTGTTTCTTTTGAAAATAGAATACTCTTGTATTCACAAAGGCCTACCGACATTTACAAAGGTAATCCTATGCTTGAATTCTAAAATTAGATTTTAGATTTTAATTTTCGTGTTGGGAACTCACCTACCCTATGTAACAACATACCACTTCAGAGGGGGTAGGTGCATTGTCAATGCTTTTATGGTATCTAAAATAGAAACTCAGGTAAAATATTGATAGCGGTACCTTCTCAGACAAATGGATAAACAACTTGATTCTATTTTCATAATGATGCTAGTTCCAGAAATGGCTCTGGATTTTTTGAAAGAAAATACATTTTGCCAATGGATTTGCTAATATTGGGCAATGTATAGGTGAAATACACAGATAGCATATCCTTGGATTGTAAAAGCGCAAGGTAATCTGGGTCCATTACGGGTAAAGTATATATTTTCAATAGAATCTTACATAAGAACGGTTTTCAATTTCGTTAAAAAACCTGTTTCCAAGCCAGTATGATGTCTGCGATCAAGCATGACGGTGTTATAATAGGATTCACTGAGAGCATTGTCTCAGTAGCCCTGGGCATATACGACCAGGTGTGTGTGTAGTCGCTTCGTAAGAAGCCCTAGGTTTACAGGAAAAATAAATCTGAACGGTGATTTTATGTCAGAAGTGTGGTCATGTACCTTAAACCTCCTTTCTTCACCTATGGTCATTTCAGGACGACCTCGCCTATCCAGGAGACACATGCATGTGATGAGTGCGTGTGTTATGTGGGAGGTTGTTGTAAATCGTGTCTGTCTCCTTGTAATAGCACGGAACTGATGCTGACATTATAATGCTACGTCACGAGAGAAGCAGTTGTCTCAGGCCTTTAGGTAGGAGTAAAATAACTATTTTGAGAGAAGTATGTCGAGGCTAGGAGCCAGAACCTAAAACCTTCATTACAGGCACGAACACTACCAAAACCAAGCACAAAAAGTAAGAGATAGCGTTTATGGAAACATAATGAAGAATAAATTTGATTCTAAAGATGGGGAAAAAAGATCACAAATTAGTCGCCTTTTGGATCAAAAGGTCAAATGTCATGTTCGCTAAATAGACGTTCTCTCTAGCCAAACGGTAATTTGCACAAAGTACAGGTTGATACTCCGTTTCAAGGGAAGAACTATTACTCGAGTTAATTTAATTCATGAGTCCCTACTTGGGTGCCAATGTAATGGAGGTCATTATAGATTGAGGGTAGAGTTATCGAAAGAGGGACATCTGTACTGATAGTTTTATGCTCAGTAAATTGAGATAAAGAGAAGTTCCCGGTAAATTGTGGCTAGCATTTACCTGTGTTTCATTATCAATAGCAAATTGGTTATATTGGTTTCCGTTAACTAACTAATATTCCAGTAAATCCAATAAACTCGAACATTGCATAAGAATGACCTACGGATAATTCTTGCTTCCACATATCCTATCAAAAATGATATGAGAGCGTTTCATAAAGGGTCAAACAGCTAAAGAGACTCATTTCACCCTCTTTTTTCTATTATTTTGCAATTGGCGAATTTCACGATTATCGGTTTTTTTCCCCAGTTAGAAATAGCATTAGAAGGCTCAAATCGTATTAAGATTTGGAAAAAGTGCTCTTGATTCGCTGTTTATCATCTAAGTAATTAATCCTGCGATCCTTGCTAGGAATATACCTGAATTGGATTGCGGTTTAGGACTACCGTCTGCGTGTGTCTGCCATCAATTTGCACTGTGTACTGATCGCGTTTCCTTTTGATACTTCCAATACCTATTTTGGCAACCATCTTTCCTGCACGAAAGAACACAATTGACACGAAAATAACCAATCACACCACTGATACGTTATATTATACGTGTGATATAAAGAACATTTATGTTATGGATTTATTATAAAGAAAATTTCGGTTGTCATGTGGCAAAGTCTCTTCATCAAATTATTCGACTTTCCTTTGTATGCGCTACATGTGTACCATTTCAAGTTCCAAACTGATTTAGATGATTTGTTTTCTTAAGAGGCGAAATTTAAGGAAAGCTACTGGTTTTATAAGTACCGGTAGATTTACATTGTTATAATGGTGTGCATGTAAAAGATTGAATCTCTGACCCTTATCATCTGTGTTGATTTCTGTGACAACATTTTCCAAAAGACTATTGACAAACCCATGAGAACAAACTGTGTTCCTGGGGAAAAAAAGGTGAAAGAGACCTAGATCTAGGAAGATCTTTCAATTCCTCCTGTAGATATATTGATAATGTATTGCCATTAAACAACACATTATTGACAATGCTGTTCGGATATGTCCTGTGAGTTTGATAGGACTAATAGTATGTTACATGGACCTGTTCCCTGGACAGGAATATCTCAATCCTCGTGTAAGAGTTTGGCTGGTCAGCACGATGCTTACACAAGTGATGATATATCCCTGTCCATGGTACAGGCCAACTGTTATTTATTATCTACAAACTGTACTTAAAAAGTAACAAATGGTTAGCATTTGTGAATCTTTACCATCGCGCCATCATAAAACTGTAAGTCGAAATTGATAACGTTATCAAGTTGCGGAGTGGTTACGCTACATAAAATGATGACGTTATGTTATCGGGAGTGGCGTCCTAGCGCTTGTCAGCAGTACCTGTCTACCATCTCTTCCAAATCAATGTGAGATCGATAAATCATCCTTAGCAACCACGGGATCATCCTGTAAATTATGTGAGATACATCAGAATCTCCAACATCATCCTCTCCACCTTTCATCTAAACTGTATAATAAGCATGATTATCTTAATGTCCCAATCGTAATTTTTTTTCCATTTCTTGATAGTAGCATACTTGCTTCCCTCAGTACTGCATGTATGTTTAATGTCTCTGCTGATTCCTTATACCAGTTATTTTCTCATTATCACAAATCGATGTGATAAATGTTGAATACAGACGGAAAAACAATACACTACAAGGTTTCGAGAGACGAAAACCATAGAAAAGTTTTATGGTTGACATTGTTACCTTATTTGGAAATATTCTTCTTTTTCTAGTTCTCAATTTGAGAATGTGACTTAAGCCGGATTTACCTGAGATAGCTTGACAAGTGTCGTCGATAAAACAGAGGACGCTTGCCCTCGTACACCTGGTCTTATGCTCGTGATATATTATCAGGTATCTCGATTCGTATCTAAAGTTTTGTTCGTACCTTTATTTAACTTGGGAATGTTTTGATTTTGAATAATAAATAATGGTAATAAAGGGATTTACGGAGCAATGTGTATATATAGCAATAAAGTATATTTAAATGCCAGTTCTTAACATATAGATATATATGTAAATCTCTAACTTTATATGTGCAGAATAACTTAACAAAAAAAAAAAAACAAAAAAACAACATCAAAGTTAATTATTTCGGCTTTAGTAATGAAAAATCAAAAAGGTCTATTTGAAATGGAAACTAATTTGGTATCGCGCTTAGCACAGACCTTTTTTGAACTTCCTGATCTGATACTGTCTAATAGTAAACAGATTTTATTCCTTACTGTCATACATGTAGGTCATCAAAACTACAAATAATGTCTGTTTCAGGCTCGTTGTTAAAAAACCCAATATTCAACATCAGTGTGTCACATTGATAACATGGTAGTCATGTGACCTACACGTACATAAAGTAAATAATCATGTAAATCTGTTTGCTATGTTCCTAGATAAAATTGTTAGGCATTTGACAAATAGAAATTGTACACTTGACCGATAAACCTGTTTACATATACGTACTATATGTCATCAGACGAGTAATTTTTGTTTGGTAGCTCTAAAATGTATTATCATTGCTCTGGAAAATACAAACTCTTAGTGATCTCTTTATCCTTCCCGAAATTCGTAAGTAAATGTCCTTCCTTTAAAATCCTAGTAGGTACATGTCTGTTTCTTTAGCTCAAAATATCAACGTCTTCTTCGTCTAGCTCTCTAAATGGATGTCTTCTCTCTCTAACTCCCCAAGTCAATGTCTCCTTCCTCAAACTCCATATACCTAGGTAAATGTATCCCCCCCTAGCTCTCTGAATTATTGTATCCTTCTCATCGTTCCCTAAGTCAATATATTCCCCCTTTAGCTCTCTATGGCTCTATCCTCTTGTTCCTAAAGTCAGAATTTCCCTCCTCTAGCTGCTTCATAAGGCTCAGTATGCTCAGTATGGTCAGTATCCTCCGCTGTAAGACAGTCTCGACTTAATTTCCTTAGAGAGAATACTCTTTATCTTGTAACACATTTAATTTCTCACTATATGATGTCAGCAGCAAACATTGCTAAGTTTTCAGCTATCGCGTGCTGTTAGGAACATCTATGTGCAAGGCGTGATTCCAAAGTACAGTTTAATTCCAGTAAGTTTCATAGTGAATTCATTTTCATATGAATTACAGTTAAATATAAGTATTTATTTGGTATGTTTTACACTCTTGTAAGAAATAGAAAATTAATCAATGCACGTATTTCATTATCAATCCGATCACGTCAGAACTAAGTGATTTGATAGGTTTATATAGCAAATGTGGGTAAACTGCGCATTTTCGATGAGTCTAGCACTGATGTGGAAATCCTCCCATTGGCTTACAGCATTCTGATAAATGTTTTAATAAAGCAAACAAAAGACAACCAACAACAATTAGATAGGAATATAATTTCTACAAAGATATTTTATTGCTTTTTCATGTATATGTAATGTAAATACAAATTAGGAACGAAAACATTGCCTCCTTACCTATCTGGGCCTGCTTAATATGGGCATATAATGCGATTAAGGAAATCACGCAGTCAAAAGATCATTTTTCACTATAATCATGTCAAATTAGTGTACACTATAGAAACTTCAAACGGCTAAGCTGCCAGGAAACTTCATTAAAAAGGGTTCTAGGCCAAAGGCGACATGAATAACATATATCGATCGTGTAGATTTGTATTTTGCATATATATAGATGATAATACGAAGCTATTATCATATGTAGATATGAAAATTGCATTGATACTTGCTATTAACAAAATATGCTGCTGAATATTCTTGATCATGATTGAGGTGAAACCTAATCGCAATAAATAACAACATTTTAATAAAACAAAGAAAATAACAATAGACATTGTAAACACATATATATACAAAACACATTGAAAAACTTGCATTGATATTTGCATATGGTGAAAAATATAACATAACTTATTCTAAACTTTAGTAAACATAAATGATTATTCAATGATTCTAATGCATATGCTAACTGTATGTAAGGACCGAGATATATGAGAACACGATAAAAACTCAATATGTTTAGATTTTGTTAATTAACAATATGCCAAAATAGATGAAAGGAATAACATGGAACTAGATTTACATCCTCCATTGGCCTATTATCTGTATGATTTACACCAATGGAATATATAATGATGTTATACATTTTTCAAGGTATGCAATCAATTTCATTTTTTTTATCAAATTGCGTTCAAATCATTATCACGATAAAAGATAAAAAAGTAATATTGTATCTTTCTGATTTGAGATGACTTATTAAACATTCAATATTAATTAATGATACCTATTTTGGAATTAAGTATGAAATATCAAAAAATTATTTGGACATAAAAAGATCGAATACTGATTTGATGACTTTTCCCATTAACAAACGATGAACCTGATGAATAAATGATACTAATATACAAATAAGTTAATTATGATATTTACAACGAAATGTATATTCATGATAAAACAAATTGTACCTTTTTTTATCTAGTTTCCTTTCTCAGTGGTAAGGCATGTTTAACTTGTGATTTGATGGCGTCAATACAACATCAGTATCAGAAAGACTCTTAGAAACCTTTAAGCAGATATCGACCTAATGCAAGACACCTCATATTTATATGGGTATCGACCGGAAGGAATGCATTGTTATTCCAATGACAAATGCTTCCCTGTATCACAAGATAAGTAACAAATAAGTCAGTTAGCAACAGAGATGATGACGGAAGCTGAAAATAATTGAAATAAAATTTGACCAAACTATGAGATGGGTTGACAGACTGAAAATACGATCTCACACATATTACTGTTTCTTTCCCCCCCCCCCCCCCCCCACCCCCCCCCCCCCCCCCAAAGTCTCTTAAGAACACAAAGCACCATCCTTTCTTATCATCAAGCATGCTTCTATTATTTGTGTTGTTTAAGGACTCCTCGAGGAGTTGGCCAAGGTCTGCTGAGGAGGAAGGAACTCAACCATTCCGGGGCTGACCAGAGGAATCGATACAAGGTATTGGCGTCCCAGCCTACCACATAACGTGCCTTTGGGAATCGGGCGGTCAGTGCATGGGTATAGGCCTCGATCACCTCGTTCAGATTTGAAGACATATTCCCATCAAAGTCCATGCGGGATGTTACTGTTGGTAAAAAAGGAAAGTGAAGCTATACTTTGTTTTAGCAGTTTATCATACCTTGTGGCTTGTGTAACCATTGGATAAAGAGCTATCATACAGAGATTGAATGAAATTATGAATCTTCAACAACTAGCTAATATCTTGTATTTCTCACAACACTTGATATTCATATATCTGCGACTTCTGTAGAGTTTGCTTAACAGACTAATCTACACCATATTCATATTCTTTTACTTAAAGGCATCAGAAGTAATCTCTACTGAACCATATTTATAATGAAACCTTGTAAAACTAAACCTTACATTATATAACAATTATTAAACACCGACAGTATGCTTCAGTGAGGTGGCGCTATAAATCGGCAAAAGCTCCGTACTACCACGAGGAGACTTAACACGAACATACCGCGTCATCCAAAACACACTTACGCACTCACCACACGCATGCATATCGAACGTACAAAAGGCCGTCCTTGAATAACCTTAGCTAATGATTGGACGTTAATCAATTAAACCAAACCAAACCAAACATCCCATAAATACAAAAGTGATGTTACTACTTTCGTAGTTGGGGAATTGTTCAATAAAAAGCGCGAAAAACGTTTGTATCATATCAATGTTGATAAAAAGACAAACATTAACTGGATTGTTTAACGTCATGGAATCATACCAGGGTCTACTTCTCTCCTAAGCAGACTAGTTAATTGTAAATGCATTCTAACTCTTTAAAGTATAATTCCATAATATTCCTTAATGACAGTACAACGAAATGCAAATGATGACATTGTAGAGTCAAAGGCGTGATGATGAAAATCATATCTATCAGTAATTGAAAATGTCGTTACTAATTAAAGGCGATTTCCCAAATGTGTAGTTTTCATATTGCAACGGCTTCTTCAAAAAATCATCGGTTAGTTATATGTTGAGTACATTTCTTAATGCAATTACCACGTTTTCGCTTGAAACACGTTTAAATTTTCCAAGAAATTTAATTGGATGGGAACTTTGGTGGATTGAGGGAGAGAAGCAGACAGAATTTAATTGGTTTTGATGTAAGGATGTTGCGGAGGCGAGAAGATTAAAGAGAAGTTAGTCGCTAGGTCACCCGTGCAAATCGAACGCTCCATCAGACTACGGCAAAGACAAAGGAAATGTTAGAGTTAAAGTTGATTCCCCCTCCACCCCTTCTGGATATTTTATTATTTGAGCATCACCAACGAGAACGAATAAACTGAATGATAAATTCTTTTTCGGATTTTTTTTTTATTATTTAGCTTATTTGAAAGTTTATTTTGAACAAACCCATATGACACCTGGCAGTAAACATGATGTACATATACTTACATCTTTGCACAAAGTCTTCTCCGTAATATTCCCTTTTTTCCTGATCCAGTTCCTGATATCGTCTCATCAGATTTGCTACAATACCCTCTCCTGAACAAAAGTTGGTTTTGTATCCACTTGGCTCTATGATATGTACTGATATTCCCGATTTCCACAACTCACTCCTGTTTAATTTTAAAAAGTTATTTCATTAAAGCTGATTCTTAATTATGAAAACCGTATCATAGAACTAAAACAAAACAGAAAACAAAATCATAATTAAAATTATTTAATTAGGTATGAGTTTACTATATTTATGATCAAGTTGTCGTAATAACTGTAAGGGCTTTGAACTATGCTCAGAAAACATCTTACAAAGTGATACAGTTTATCTTAATTTTTATTTGGTTGAAGCGGTTACATGATGTAATTTCAGAATTGTTGCTGGTTTATTGATAAAATCTAGGCTCATCACCAGCTAATTAATACTCATATGACTTTTTAAAGTACAATCCATGAATACTTTTATTGATGATTTGTCTAAATTAAATTAAAATGTGGCCTATGAACTATGGTTGTTTCAGAAAGCAGCTAAAATCAAATAAGCTAAAAGTAAGACATATTTCTACCTCAAAGAATCAGCGAATCCCTCGGCGGCGTATTTCGAGCAGACGTACGGAGCGCCACCAATAGCAACCCTACCCGAGACGCTGGTTGTGTTAACAATGCGGCCTTCCTCCCTCCTGATCAAGGTCAGGAAGGCTCTTGTCACTTCTATGGTTCCGTACAAGTTTACATCCATAACAGATTTGTAGTCGTCAATGTTCAACCAATCAGATGCAACATAACAACACTGTCCAAATATGCCGGCGTTGTTCACGAGTCCCCATAGGCCTGTAACATATGTACGATAAAAAGGATGTTCTGTGGTCAAGACTGTAGCATTTAAAAAACACAAAAAACCATAAAACATCTAATGTCGATGCAGCAGAAGTCTGTTATTCTTCCGAATCACATGGTTTTATTATACTTGTATTGTTATCAAGATTATCCATGCAAATATATCTTTGGTTCATATCTGTTTTTATTGAATCGATTACGACTAACGATTTCGCTTTAATGTCAGTATTCTATATTTTATATTTACTAGTCTTTATAGCATAAATAGTTCAACAATTTAGGCACGAGAGACAGAACGAAATTGCGGCAAGGACACAAAAGTGAACTCTAGTCCTTTATAAGAGCGGAAACAGATGTATGTTTAGATGTATTAATTGCTTCACGCAAGACACGCAATCGACTGGAAACAAAATATGTTTACCTTTGCCGTCGGGTAGTCTACTCTTCACCTCTTCATAAGCGTTAGCGACACTTTCGTGGTTGGTGACATCAATGTCAATGACAACAACTCGATTAGATGTAGATTGTCTCAGCTCGTCGCCTCCCTTTTTCGTAAGGCATCCAGCGAATACATTCATCCCTAGACTGTCCAGATGTTTTGCCAGCAGGTTACCGAAACCCGAGTCACACCCTGTTATCATGACATAAAGTTCCTCTCTTTTCTTGATTTTCAAACTACGAAACTGCCTTCGGATGACGACAAGGCCGGTCACAAAGACGAGAGTAAAGCTGATAAGTATGAGAGCTAGCATTTTTATTCTGCAATGAAATGTGTTCAGTTCCTTAAAGTTGATACGACATAATTGAGAATATATTGACAATAACTGAAAGTGAATATGAATTAATCAGAGAGATAATACCGGTGTAAGTAAAAGATATTTTGCATTCCTGTTATGCATTGCAGTATGTCATATCACCTAAAAAATCAAATAAAGCATTAATATAAGATCAATATAAATCAATTTCGCGGCTCATATATCAGAACTACTTTTCTTTATATATATATATGATCAAGCAAGTCATAACCGCTTCCTTGTTTTAATTAATTTCAAACATACCTTACCGGTATTAGGTCTGTAAATGAAGGTCAGGATAGGCTGCAGTACTAATGAGTTGTACCGGAGAAGGCGGAGTTTATATACACCCCATGACAATAAGCATACGCTCCTTTCACTCAGATAGACAAAGTCCATACCTGCGTCACAGTCTGTCTGACGGCCTCGTTGATTGTAAGTACAAGATATGTATACATTCGGGAACCAAAGAATTCTTGATATCGCTAGTGATGGAAGGTCATTACTATGTTTTTATCTCTGTCTAGAACACATAAATGATAAATTCATATCATTGATGTTAATTTGTCAACACGTTCCTACTTCTTATGTATGTTAAAGTTACTTAATTCATATAAATTCAAATAAGAGCACTTTTTTCCGGACTTATGGACCAGTTACTTGAATTATATGTTACATGTGAATGTTTATTGCTGCAAAAAAAAAAAAATAGAAAAAAAGTCAATTAGTTAAAATGACTTTTCTAAAACAATTTGTCGGGAAACTAAAGGGCATCATAACATTTGTTTCGAGTATTCATTTTACTTTAAAAAAATCTCGGAACAGTTAACCTTTATCTGATAATTATTAGTTGTAAACGTCAACATATACTCATCAATGTTGTATATATTACATAATACAGACTAGTTTAACGCTAAGAGATATTTAAATCTGGTATATGCGTTTAATAGGTTGCTAAAGATACAGTGCTGCTTCGATTGTTTAAAAATTATTTCAGTGGGGAAATATCTATCATAAACTTCAACTAAAACAAACAAAAACTTCTCAATGTGATCTGCTATATGGGAAATGTTTATCCTCTAAACTGACATGACTGAGATTTAAAACTTAATGCATTGACGTTTGAATAAAAACGTTATACTGATGGTTTACAACGTTTGATAGATTAAAATAAGTAACGGAAGCGTCAGTGATTGTAATTGACGAACATTGCTTTTAAGAAGGAAGTCAATGATTGGTTTCGTTGTGAAATGTTCATCTTTTTAAAACACGCTGTAGTACAATTTGAAACAGTTTACATTTAACTTTCCGAGACTTATCAAAACTTTCTTCTTGCCGAATCGAGATGTTCTTATGTCCATGCCATTGTTTTGATGTCCAAATGACAATGTCCATAATAACCTCAATTATTCTGAAAATATATAGTTACCCTGAACCAAAAGCGATCAATGTACTGGTTTGTTTCGACTCACTTCTCTGTTGTCTGTCTTTCTAATGAGATGCATTTTCAATTTCGATGTAGACGGACCGCAAGCGAAAACTCGAAAAGACGTATGACATGCGGATAGTTCGAATACAAAGTGTTTAACTGAGGCATATTTGAAAGCATCTATTTCTTCTTATAATTTTGTTGATGCTTTCGTGGCATTTTTGTTGCTTATCTCTATTTTTGCTTTCAGTCGCATTTCTTTTCATGTTTCAGAACATGTTGTTATTTGGGAGCGCGTATCTCTACAAGTACCACATTCTATAAATACATCTAAACTAAACTTTCTACCTCTAATTGTTTCTCAATGCAAAATTACGTTTAGTTACTTAGAATTAAGGACAATGGAAATATGATTGTAGGAAAAGTTCTATTACATCCAAGATGTGTTTATACATTTCAATTATTTAGAAATAGGTAGTAACTAAACTGTATAAGACCTTTAATAAGTTTGAGACGACCCATAATTCAGCTGAAATTCCAATCAGAGCCCGTCTACCTAGAAATCTAGTTAGACTACCTAGAATAGAAAGTCGAAAGTTCGAGAAGGCGATTAAATATCACAGACAAAACTAGAATTACTTACTTTTCGGTATCTTAACAAAATATTCCATACCATTTAAGACTTATCCCTCTTGAATTCAATGAAACGAATAGATGACATATAATACGCATCAACTTGATGAAATGATAAAACAGTTCTCAATAATAATGACGACAACAAAACTGACTTTTTATAGTCATTAACAGATTTTCGTCATTTATGTAAACTAGGAAGTCCAAGGACAAGATGAATAGTTCATAGTCTCCCTATTTGAATTTGCTCTGATAACTTGGCTATGAATTTGTTTTAATTGGAGATTTTTCTTTCGAGTCATCTATTTGAGGTGACATTTAAGAGACTAAAATAGATCTGTCCGACTTACAACACTTTGGGCCTTTAATCTTTCATTTTCCCCCTCACTTATTAGTCTTTCTATGCTTCCTCTATAGGTGCCTGTTCGACACCCGTCCTCATAGAACCCTGGCTAATGCGATATCATTAAACTCCTAAAACAAACAAAAATTATTTACGACAGTCGAGCAAAATTTCGTTCGTAGGTAGTTCGCGATTATTCTCATAATGGAATTCAGACTTTGTTTTGATTTGTTGTTACTAAACATTTGGTAGGTCTGAGCTTAATGATGTAACCTGCACTGATTTGACTACCTGTATCTTATCTAGATCTGACGAAATTCGGGTATCTTGACCAACATTACACGTGTCACATGGGCACGTTTTAGCGTTCAGGGTAAACATTAATATCACCGTCTAGTTAACCTAATTTTACATATATTTTTGTGTTGGGTCTAAACTGTGTAAAGGCCTATTGTTACACAAGCATTAGAAATTCATCAATACATGCAGAGAGAAACGTATACACATGTCAAACATAGTAACGAAAATACAAACGTGTTGTTCAATCTTATTCGCAGCATAAACACTGCCTCATTCTTTTATATACCGGTAGAGATTGCTAATAGGGAACATTTTATGATCGACATTATGATCCGACATGGAAATATTCTATTTCTTATGCGAAATGAACCTAGACATGTCCGACGCTTATCTATATACCTAGGCTTCCCTAGTTCTGATTTTGAGAACATGACATAGCCCGGATATGACCTAGACTTGTAGGTCCTTGATGAAATAGGATGCATCTACTCTCCCCACGTTCTCTTCCCGTGTAAATGCATATCCTTGTCTTGAGCTGGAATTGCACTTCATCTAGTATATCGGTGATGTATTTCGTTGTTCTGTAGATCATGTTGATTAAACAGAGGATATAAGCTACAAACAAAGTGTTTGCACAATTAAGATTTAGAACTGCCCACTGTAATAGAAATGTTGAATTATTCACTTATTTTGGAAATGTCCCACATTATCTATCTTCTGGGAAAAGTAAGCTGTGTGGATAGAAAATCATACGGTATTGTTATATACTAAAACCATTTCAGACTAATTTTAGATTTTCTTGACCACAAACTTAATAGCATAAACATGTTATTATAATTTAAGCAATGTTTCATATAAACAAAGAGAATCTCCAACATAGACTTTCATTCATCACTAATCGGCTTAAAAAGGAATTCGAAGCTTCTTTAGAATAGAAGAATACATAAAAAACTTAAAACATTTGTATTTCCATTTTTAATAATAAATATAAAAAAATGGTATAATGTGAAACCACTACTACACTAGGAACTCTTGAAAAGGGGATTGTATTTGTAAACAATGATATATTTGTTTGTTTTTAATAATCCAATTTTCAACTCTTGTATGTCTGTTGGCTTATTATTACTGCTCTATACGATGTCATACCAGCTGAATCAGACACGTGTTATCTTATCGCTATCCGGTTTATTTGATAACTGTCTGGTTTACTGTACAAATACCTTAGTTATAGATACCCTGATTTTATCGTCAATGTCAGAACACAAGTACTTACTCATCATGTGATGAAAATTTCCTTTAATGGAGGCATAAACGGTCAAACATATATTTTTTATCTTCTTCCTACACATACATGTATGCTCTCCGACTGAATGTACTAACTGAGGAAAAGCTGGTCATTAAAGTAATTATATATTCCATAGTGTATGCTAGCAGGAACATAATTTTGTTAAAAATGTAATTTACGAAATATCAAATATTAATATTGTGTCAAGTGAAAATAGAAGTTATACACTGTCAAAGTCAAATGATCAAATAGCACATCTGACAAAATAATGATAATTCATCAATTTGTTTTATTAGTATCATATGTGTCATGTTAAATAAGTGCGGTTTGGTTGATATTGTCAGGTTCGTAAAAAAATAAAATACAAATGAGTGTTATAAATTGTGTATATAAGGACACATTCATTGTCACTTAGTGTCATGAAAAATTCTGTTAATTATTATCACTATCACAACACCTGAGATATAGTGCCTGTATAGCCTGCAATTATATGTGGTTTTATACACTACCCTTAACAGTTTCCATGGAAACTATTTTGCCGATTATGACATTATATCATTGCCCTTTGGTTTATGTAGTAGAATGGTTGAAAATTCGTATCATCAATTGCTTTTTCACATAAAATGGATACAGAGGCTTTTTTTTTTATTGAAATCAAAACCTCAGTAATTGCGAAAATAATGATTTTCGTAAAAATAGCTAAAAATGGCTTAATATTAAAAAACATAGTTTCAATTAGACTAGTAGAATTCCCCACTCTATTATCATTTTTCCTCTCAGGAAGACTTTTATTAATTTATTATAAATGATCACATACATTATAAAAAAAAAACTCTGACAAAATCATATATCGATTCATACATATCACTTCAAATAAATAAGCATATATTATTTAACATGTTATTTTTTATATACACAGGACCAATACGAAATTTATGAGTAACAATAAAATCAGATAAGAACTAAGACAGCAAATTATCGTTGCCCTTTTGGTAGTGGCCAGTTAAGCGTTCCTATAATTTTTGCGGTCAGCCATTCTGGCGCAAAATACAGGAACCTGATATATGTATGACTGTCTTTCCCAACTAAATATCGACCTTCCGGGAATTTTGACGTCAATGCATGCTCGTACGCGTCCACGACCTGGTACAGTCGCTTCGAGAACACACCTTCTCCCATCATATTCTTTATAACTGAAAGTGAAAATAGAAGTTATACGCTGTAAAAGTTGTAAAAATGCCGTTATAGTCTTCATTTTTTTTTTTATGTTTCTGTCGATCTTTCAATATAAGACATACCAGAGTCTTTAAAAAATGGTAGTTGCTACTCTTGCTTAGCGCTCAGCATATTTGGAGTGGGACGACTTGTTCGCCCGTTGCCAGTATAATGTGACCGGGTGGGATGTGCTGCTGGGGTCTTCGGCAGTATGCTTCAGTGAGGTAGCACTATAAATCGGCAAAAGTTCCGGCCTATCACAAGGAGACTTAACACGAACATACCGCAGCCTCCCAAACCATACATACGCACTCACCACACGCATGCATGTCGCACGCACGGGAGGCCGTCTTTAAATGACCTTAGCTGTTAATAGGACGTTAAACAAGATAAACCAAACCAAACCAAATCAATATGCAGCGCTGTTTCGGGTGTCCTTTCGTATAAAGTACCTCCCTATAATAGTCATATGTTATTCTATTGAGACTGGGTGAAATGACTCACTTTTATCAATTATATGGTCTATATTGAATCCTATACTAAACAAAAGGCCCATGGGCCTTAACGGTCACCTGATTTTTGAAATATTTCAGTAAATTTGAATGAAAGAATGAATTTAAAAACAAATAAAACAAATGATAGTCAAAAATGTGATTTCCCTATAACTATAGTAAAGTTTATCCCCTCCCATGGGGCAAAAGCGAGACCCCAGGGCTAGGAAATTCACAATTATGGTAAAGCACCTTAAGACCCTTCGATCTGTGAAGAGTATTTAATTCTACCTTAAATGGGCTGTAAGAAGAAGATTTTTAAAATTTCTGTTAATTTGACCCTTTTTGGCCCCGCCCACCAGCCCCTGGGGGTCAGTCAGGGCCAACATGTACATACCATCAAACTGTCATCCCAAGCTGATAATTTTAACCAAGTTAGAATGAATTCCAATAAAAATTCAACAAATAATAGTCAAAAATGTGATTTCCCTATATAAACTATAGTAAAGTTTACCCCCTCTCCAGGGGCAAACATTAGACCCAAGGGTCATGAAATTCACAATTTTGGTAAAGCACCTTAAGATCCTTCCATCTATGAAGAGTATTTGATTCTAACATATCTGAGAGTAGAGAAGAAGATTTTTGAAATTTTTGTAAATTTTACCCTTTTTGGCCCCGCCCACCAGCCCCTGGGGGTCAACTAGGGCCAACATGTACATACCATCAAACTGTCATCTCATGCTGATAATTTGAACCAAGTTAGAATGAATTCCAATACAAATCCGACAAATAATAGTCAAAAATGTGATTTCCCTATATAAACTATAGTAAAGTTTACCCCCTCCCCAGGGGCAAACGTGAGACCCCTGGGTCATGAAATTCACAATTTTGGTAAAGCACCTTAAGATCCTTCCATCTATGTAGAGTATTTAATTCTACCATATCTGAGAGTAGAGAAGAAGATTTTTGAAATTTTAGTCAATTTGACCCTTTTTGGCCCCGCCCACCAGCCCCTGGGGGTCAACTAGGGCCAACATGTACATACCATCAAACTGTCATCCCATGCTGATAATTTGATACAAGTTAGAATGAATTCCAATACAAATCCAACAAATAATAGTCAAAAATGTGATTTCCCTATATAAACTATAGTAAAGTTTACCCCCTCCCCAGGGGCAAACGTGAGACCCCAGGGTCATGAAATTCACAATTTTGGTAAAGCACCTTAAGATCCTTCCATCTATGTAAAGTATTTGATTCTACCATATCTGAGAGTAGAGAAGAAGATTTTTGAAATTTTAGTCAATTTGACCCTTTTTGGCCCCGCCCACCAGCCCCTGGGGGTCAACTAGGGCCAACATGTACATACCATCAAACTGTCATCCCATGCTGATAATTTGATACAAGTTAGAATGAATTCCAATACAAATCCGACAAATAATAGTCAAAAATGTGATTTCCCTATATAAACTATAGTAAAGTTTACCCCCTCCCCAGGGGCAAACGTGAGACCCCAGGGTCATGAAATTCACAATTTTGGTAAAGCACCTTAAGACCCTTCCATCTATGTAGAGTATTTGATTCTACCATATCTGAGAGTAGAGAAGAAGATTTTTGAAATTTTAGTCAATTTGACCCTTTTTGTCCCCGCCCACCAGCCCCTGGGGGTCAACTAGGGCCAACATGTACATACCATCAAAGTGTCATCCCATGCTGATAATTTGATACAAGTTAGAATGAATTCCAATACAAATCCAACAAATAATAGTCAAAAATGTGATTTCCCTATATAAACTATAGCAAAGTTTACCCCCTCCCCAGGGGCAAACGGGAGACCCCAGGGTCATGAAATTCACAATTTTGGTAAAGCACCATATGACCCTTCCATCTATGAAAAGTATTTGATTCTACCATATCTGAGAGTAGAGAAGAAGATTTTTGAAGTTTTAGTCAATTTGACCCTTTTTGGCCCCGCCCCTCAGGCCCCTGGGGGGTGGGGACCATATAATTCACAATTTTGGTTCACCCTCAGCCATGGAAGCTTCCTGTAAAATTTCATTGAATTTGGTTCAGCAGTTTTTAAGAAGAAGTTGAAAATGTAAATTGTTTACGACGCACGACGGACGACGGACGACGCCGGACAAAAGGCGATTGCAATAGGTCAACTGAGACTTCGTCTCAGGTGACCTAATAAAATCCGATTATCATTGTCTTCTGTGTTATATTGTCTGATATAGCACCAGTTATGATATGTTGTTGAAGGACTTAGGATTCACATATTCAGTTCATGTACTTACTTATTTCAGGGTAATCCTTTCCGTAATACTCTATAACATCTTCATCCTGACGTTTAAAGTATTCACACAGCTTTTCCTTAGCTTTATCAGTATCAAATACGTTTGTTTTGAATGCACTAGGCTCTATGATACTGACTTTTACCCCGGCTGTATAATATTCCTGTCTGTAAATATAACAAGGAATTGATGAAAACAAGAATAAACAATTAAGTAAACAAGAACCGTCGATAAACACATAAATTTCAGACATATTACTATGAATTGTAGAAAATCAAGTGATTATTGCTATTTAATAAAACAATAAGAGATGACGAGGTTTATTTGATTATATAAATCTTCTGATGATTACCTTTGAACGCTTTATTTTTATAACTAGATTAAATAAAAAAAATGTTTTTTTCTGCAACGAAGATGTTATGGACGACATCATTATCAAATTGGGTAATTTAAAGAATAAAAATAAAAAATTTAAATTTAAAAACAAATTTAAAAAAAATGTTCGAAGCTTATGTTGTAACCATCCTAGTTCTCATTTCGAGAATGCGACGTAACTCTGATTCGACCTAGATTTCTATGGTGGGTGTCTTCGATATAGGAAAAGACGCTTATCCCCTGGAACACACGGTTTTATTACTCTTCCATCTTTTTAAGTGTGCCTGTACTTATCTATATTTCTTTTCGTATTCAATCCTCTCGTTATTGATCTATATTTAACATTATTATTATTAAGTACGGCTTTCTTATTATGTCAAATCAACATCACCATTAATAAAATGATAAGACTTTCTTACCGAAAGTTCCTGTTAAATATTCATATTAACACGTTGGTTCCTTTCATCACTAGAGGGTTATAACTTGTGTTTTACAGTAATCGAAAATGTATTCTCTTTAAACTGTTATTTGTGTATAACTTGAGATGGTATTTAATACGAAAACCCTTTTCAGTTCCGTGGATTCGAAAACAATATTTAGCTACTTGAAAGAAATCGATCTATTCTATAGACTTTGATGTCTTTTACGTTACTCTCCTTGACGTTCTAAATATATCACAAAGTTCACATAATCTATTCGTATATATATATATATATTACCATTTTTAACGGGTAATCATTTTTATCATAATGATCTAAATATACAATATGAATGCTTTTCAAAATCACCAATTTTATCTGATTTTAACATATAAAATCAAAACGATATTATTGTTTGGCCATAAATGACCCCAGTTGTCGATGGGCCGTAAACCTCAAACATACCGTATGGTACTTAAAGAAAACCGTATTATCACAAATAAGATATCAACTCGTCAATTCATATAAATACATTCAATAACGAGGTACATTGTATTTGCTAAGGGGTTCCACTGCAGTAGCTGTACTCTCAGCAGAATGCTCTTTTCTACGGCGACGTTTTTATCTGACGCATATACCAGGTTCTCAGATGTATAATGTGAAATCTGAAGGAAATAAAACCCTTTACCAGACCTACTCATTATGTATATTGACCAAGATAAACCACACAGTGTGCTCACAGATGAGCGAATGCCATTTTTATCTCCCTGGACGTCCCTGACTTTTGGTCAAATCCAACCAGATGAGCGATACAGGCCCTCTGGGCCTCCTGTTTCTTGCTCTAAAAAACCTCGAATAAATAACATTTCTGAGGTCAAATCATGGACGTCTACGAATGCCTCTGGTCAAATAGAGAAAGTTCTTTGGAACTTCTCGAGTTCTAGAAGAATAAGTGTAATAATTTGTCATTAAATAAGTGATATAGCGTACTCTGAAAGTCCCTCATACCAATGACATTTGACATTTCAAGATTACAGGGGTCAGATACGGTACAACTTATAATCTCTTTATCGTCTTCAGGCTGTGCACACTTCGTGCACACATCACGCATCATTGTGATATACCACAGATGCAGTGTCACCATATCGTGAATTATATAAAATGGCACTACCAACCTAGAAGTACAATCATCCAATCGATTTGAGAAAGCTAGAGCTACAATGAGGAAACCGCTGTAGTGTTGCTTTCATAAAAACACAATGTATACCCTACTTCCTACACTAATGCGATACTAACTGAATATTACCTGAGGGTATCCGAGTATCCTTCTACTGCAAATTTCGAGCAGACGTACGGGGCGCCTCCTGCTGCAAATAGTCTTCCTAAAACACTGGACATGTTTACAATTCGTCCTCTCTCTTGTCTTATTAGTGGCAAGAACCTGTTTGTTACGCGCACCATCCCGTAAAGGTTTACATCCAATAGACGTTTGTAATCGTCGATGGGAATCCATTCTGATATCAAGAGACTTATTGAGTCGGAAATGCCAGCATTGTTTACCAGACCATGTAATCCTGAATTGAAAAAAAAACAACAAATGAATATCGTATTTTCCTTCATGACACAGATGAGATATATGAAGTTCAAGTGTTAATTATTTATCACAAGCAAGAGGTGTAACATTTACCAGAGGAAATATTACTATAACTACAATTTAATAATTGATTCCGGTAGACAAATTCGTCTTAGTGAGAGATAAATAGAATAATCACAGATATATCATGGCGCTGAAGGCGTGACTCAACTATCCGTCATACAGAGCTAAATTTATCGAACTTACCTGAACAGTTACATGACTAAACCCTTCAATTGCCCGTGTTTAAATATTGTTAATGACAAAGTGTAGAATGATATTTGATTAAATACATATATCGGCCATATCGATCGGAGACCTTAAAATCGACAACACTGCAAACTCTTCAAAACCAATCGTTTAAATCTGTTGTTCCTGTATGATAAATATATTGGTGTTAATTTGCTATCGTGAATTTTCCATTTTAGATGGCAATATGCCTGCTTCCCCAACCTATGGCGATTCTAAAGTCATCGGTCTATACTTAGTAACACGATTGCCGTGATAGATGTCATCTGCTTGTAGAATTTTACAATGTATACAGGTTCGTGAAGACTATAAATAATGATTACTGTCGTTATCATGATAATAGTAATTATCAACATCATATTGTGCAATATTAGGTTCGACGTGTTTGGTGGTTTTATTGTAAAAAAACAAACAATATCAAAACAAAACACACATACCACAAATAATCAAACAAAAACAAATTGATAACATTGTAAGACTCAATTATTTACCTCGTCCATGTGGAAGCCTCGATTTCACAAACATGCATGCATTTTTAATACTTTCTTCATCAGTTATGTCAATAAGCAATGGAGTCACACGACATGATGTCGATCTATCCAGCTTATCTCTCCCTTCCTCAGTTAAACATCCAGCGAACACATTCATACCACGGTAATCCAGGCGTTTGGCTAATAAATTACCAAACCCACTATCACATCCGGTAATAAATACATATTTGTCGTAGATCCGAGCAATTTTCAGTGTTTTTAGGAATCTTTTCGATATCATGTATGCTAATACCAGGAGAACTACGATATACAGGCTCATCTTCTTAATATATATCTGCAAACATAAAACAACATAACGTTTTAGTAAATATTGCCTAAAGCATGCAACTGTATATAACAAAGATATAAAACGACGAATACCGTATCCAAAACATCGAAGGCATTTAGAAAACAAAAACACGCCGAATGGTTTCGTTTGGATTTGTATGCTAAATGATGGCTTGTCATGTTGGCGAAAAACATGCGTGTATTGCATGTTTGTGCTTTCGGAGGCTGCAGTATGTTCGTGTTTGTCTCCTTGTGATAGCGCGAACCTGATGTTGACTTTATAGTGTTATCTCACTGAAGCATACTGCTAAGGATATCAAACATGGTATCTGACCCGGTCATATTATACAGACAACATGGAAAGCAGTCGCTCCACTCTCAAAATTTTATCATTAAGCAGGAGTATCAAAGACTCTGGTATGTATCGGCCAGGGGACAGAATCCGAGGCCTTTCTAACTGGGGTGAACGCTTAACAGGATGCACACGAACTGTAAACAAAACTATAATTGAAATAAATAGCAACAATACTAAGTACAAAATAAAAAGTAGCGATGTTTGTGCGCAGCACCTTGAACACGAACAGGAAAATTGTGACAAGTGTTCTAGAAATGTTAGCGTCTGTCACACAAATGTTTGTTTTGTACGGGTTTCTTTTAATGTATTATGTATATGCATTGTATAAACTCACCATCAATGCAACTGTCCACAAAATTCAACAGAGCCGTTGGTAATTATCCATATGACCACACAAATATTTCAGGCGTTATTTTTTATTTTGTGAACATTGTATCGTTGAAACAAACAAAAAATCAATAGACTAATTAAAATGAAATATATCCGCGATGGGGTAAAAGATGAGCGTGACGCCCGATGAATTCCAGGCAGAGAAGTCATTGTTTTGAAATAAAGTTATGTACTACAATAACGTGTGTGCCAAAACTTACTTAACATAACATCAAAAATGGTAGTGAGTAGAAGTATACCCTGCATGATCTAGCTGGAAATAAAAGTATTAGATCGATAACAGGGATATTTTATACGTATAATTTAAGCATGCGTTGTTATCGATATCAGATATACAATACACTATATCACTGGTAACGTCATATGGTTGACCGTAGACTGGCTACCAGACCCTAAGTTGTTTTGTTAAGAATTGCTAAGCTAAATTCTAATACTAGCTTATCTGCCCCTAGTTTGAAACTTAGGATCAGACATATCCTAGGGATCAAAATCATAAAGCTCCATTTTATTTATGATTTTAATATTCTAGAGACAGGGGCCAGTCTAGGTTGACCGTTATGACCAGGGCCCTGATTTGTAGCTTAATCACTTGACTAGTGAAACTTTCATTTCTCATTTGTTGCAAAACCTGTGAGTATATCATCTTTAAAGTATGATAACAGTATCTGTACGAAACCAGGTGCGCTCATAAATCATAAAATGTTATGGCATTGGTAAATTTAATGGAAGATTATTACAAAGTCCAAAAGTACATTGCTCAGGATAAAGGTGAACAGTGCCTCAATGTTTTTTTAATAATGAATGGAAAAAATGGTTAAAACTTGCCTGATCGAAAATGTTGAAAAAAACAACAAAAAACATCTACCTTTTTAATATATAAACCGAAAGTCTAGCCTCTTCTCACTTCATATCCCAATCTCTTCCCTATCTTTTCCATCCCCCCCCCCCCCCCTCCTTTCTCTCTTCCTTTCTCTGTAGCTCTTTTTGTGTTTTGTTTTGTTTTTGTTCTGCTGTTCTTTGTGTTTCCGTCCGATTCTATATGTCTTCATGTTGTATGCGAGTGTGAATGTAAGGTGGGTTGTATCTAATGAGAAAATGAGAAAATGAAGGAAATTGTGAGCGAGTAATTATATTATTGTACTTGTGAAATGTAACCTGTTGTTGTTTATCATGCAAAATGTTTCAAAAATAAAAGAAATATAAAACAAATCTTTAAATTATGCCAGTCGGATTAGATTTAAGAATTACAGAATTTCATGAAGTTTTACCAAGTTAGTTCTAGCAGAAATTATTATATCAGGACTTGAAAATGTTGTTTAAATGTGATTAGCCTAATCCCCTTATAAACAACATGGCCCAGATGATAGGGTGTGTAAAACTGGGTCAATATCAGTCTATCATTGTCATAGATTTTGAGAGATATCAACCGCAAATCTACACTTTGTACCTATTGTATATGTTAAAATCACCAATATCAAACGGTATGCTATATTCAAATACAACAAGGTATAATATATAACAGAATGGCGATAGAGAATTTCAATGTAATAATAAATAGCAAAATGGTGTTAAAGAGGCATTCCTTCGTTCAGACATCAGAAGCATGCACAGTTTCTATTGACGAAATCTATGTATTATATGAGTGTTTGTGCCTACATGTAATGAAATCAACGGCGAAATGTACAAGAAAAATGCGGTATCGTATACAAATACCGTATGTCTTTGCGGTAATTAGTGATACTTCGGGTCGAATTAATCATTTTCAGGAGTTAATACTCAAATAACTTTGGTTTATCTTGAGAGTAAAACTGCCTTATCAATGTAAAGATTATAACTTTTATTACTTGGAAAAAGACATATTTCCAGTAAGTTTAATTTTGACGACCTAAACTTTATTTAAACGAAGAAATATTCATTTAAGCCATCTAATCGACAAGCGTGTCATGACGTGTGCGGCATATCTCATTGGTATCTGCAGTTATCTGGTCAGCATCGAGGACGATTACAGATAATTCGTTATTTGTGGTGAATTCGTCCACAGATAACTCACATATGTCTGGTTTCGGCTACACCAGTGTCAAATATGTGGACGCTGATAGGATAGAACTGTATCAATGTAACTATTTATAAGTGTTGTACAGCTTATTTAATTATCTTATTCATTTAACGAGTTTTACGTGCCGTATTACGGCCTTGCAAGAACATATAGGAAAGTAGTAGAATGAGTACAGTACGGATCGAGTGAAGGCCTCTCGAAAGACGCACCTTTCATTAAAAGCTGAGAGTTTTGTACAGTAGAGCAAAAAATGAATTTTCAGGGCATATAATAAAAATACCAAGATGGCGACTAAGGAAAATAAAAAAATGTCAAAACAGATGTCGAAATCTAGATGGGGTGGTGTAAGATGATAATGACGCGTGTCACTCGCTTGCAGTTGTGATATTTAATAAACATGTAAAATGGATTTTTACTTTTAGATTTGAATAAACAATTCATTTTCTGAGGTGACGACCATCCTCATACTGTTTTCTATATACGTTAATTGTATATAAATTCCTAAGATATGATTGGGTGGCAAAGTAGTAAAACACTTGTCATTGACGTAGGCGGCCGGGGTTCGATTACCCGATCGGACATGACAAGTATCGGGTCACCCACCCGGCTACGAGAGTGTTCTCCGGGTACTCCGGTTTCCTTCCACATTAGGAACACTTGCATGCTTCAATCAGGGCCAACAAGAGCGATTAATATCAGTTAAAATAACTTATCTTACTTTTTTCCTAAACAATTCAATTACATACATTTTTCATTCCTAAGATATCTTCATTTTTGAGCGACTAAACTAAATGGATTTTTCACATCAAATAAATTTCTCTTAATGATATACTCTTTCAGTATATATGAATATGTATTTTATGACGAATAACAATACATTATTACACTGTAGGTTACGATTGATTGTTTACTAATTACTGCGCCCGTCTCATAACTGATATGCCACGTAAACAAATTCGACTCGGTGTGTTATTGTTTTGGTGTGTAAATAATTTCAAAGCTTCCGATTGGTCATTTCTGACCTCCAACGATTCTGATTGGCTAACTTCTGGCCTTTTACCACGGACTATTTTACTACTCTTCTTACTAACTTGTTGTCGTCTGTCATCCAAAATATCAACATGGATACGTTTTTTTTATTTATCGTGTGACCAATTTGAGATGACTGGGTGAGGGGGTGTCCTCGTGGAAAGGCCGGTCAATGTGGGGTTTGAGTCGTAAGAAATAGAATTTGATATTGGTAAAATAGACTACACACAGACGCGAGCGACAAACTGGTTCAATTGGTGTCCCTAGTTATTTGAATAAAACAGATTGATTGATTGATTGATTGATTGATTGGTTGATTGATTGATTGATTGATTGGTTGGTTGGTTGATTGATGGGACTTAAGGTCCTTGTTCCGGTTATAACCGAGACTAGGGCACTAAGGGGGAATTGGGTAGGTCGGGGCACTACTGGGGAGCAATTCCGCAACAACAACAACAACAACAACAACATACAGTATATATATATATATATATATATACTTTTTTACGAATTCACTTACCTGTATTGCGAATTTAAATCCCAAACACAAAATATATAATTCCATTTAAGAACACTTTTCTCGTGTCAGTAAATAGATAACCAGATTCCATATAAACACATCGACACAAATGAAATACACATATTCCTCAGCACTCCACTTCTGTTTCAGAAATATTTGCTGAAATGTACGGTGTCTTTAATAAATCAATCTTAGCGTGAACTTTCACTTAACCTCCCAAGTCCAGGAGAGTTCCAATAATTGGAAAATGACGGTGATTAGTCTAATATTCAGCTGTGGCGTTCTACTTCATGGTGTCTTATTTAAATATATTTGTCCGAAGTCATTTAAACAAGAGTTATATCAATAAAAACACAAACACAATTTTGTCATACTAATATTTCAATTTGCTAAATGAAATTGCATTTATTTTATTTTTATTTCGCTGTTTTTTATTTTTTTATTTGATGTAAACCATTAAATAGTACGTGTATCGTTTGATGCATGGACAGTTCTCCAACAAGTGATGGTTGTTTTCATGTTTATCTAACTCTCGTTAGTTCATTTTCAAATTACAACCGTCACTTTAATTGTTGGAGAACTTTTATGTATCACACGATACATGTTGTACTATAAAATGGTTTATTTGAAATTAAAAAAATAAACAAAAAATAAATATACCATGGCAACATAAATGTCAAACGTAGGTGAATACAAAAAGATGTTTATATAACAAGATATCCACAAACATTTTGCTTTTGTATGGAAAGTGTAGTTTGGAATTCGATTTCAGATAAATAAAATCGTGCAGATCCAATGTGCACCTTTTATAAACAATACTGGCATTAATACAATACCCAAAGAAATCGTTTCCGTATATGGAAAAAATATTAATATGAATATATTAAAAAAACGAATTCGTTATTTCTGGTAAATGTAATTACGTATACGTGCATGAACGGTTGGAACTAAAATAAAAATGTAAGTAAAATAATCGTTGTATTAACCATAGCGATATTCTGTTGTTACAATTTCGTAATGGCGTTTTTATTACACGGACCACGCTGAGAGAAATCTAGGGTAGAGAAATTCCCTATTGATAGGCGAAATGTACAGTGTATGTGATTCAATAACATGTTTGCAATTCGAATATTTTGAGGGTCAAGGGAGATAACTCGTTAATATCTGACAGCATGCAAACAGTGATGACATGAGAATGATATATACACTGTATGTTTGTATTATCATCAAAATTCTAAATAATTTTAATTGAGAAGTGACCATGAATTTATACAATATGATAAAGTGTTATGTTTATCATATTTTTATGTGAATTATCAATATAATGTATTATAATAAAAACAGTTAAAGCACAGATAAAAATATCAAATACAGCGTGGAAATCATATACGTCTTCTAACCCCGCGAGCAGTTTGTTACATTATATATTTAATATCAATTTAAGTCTTCGAGCAATAGTTTAGTCTGGTTTCACTTTAACATTAAATAACCCCAATGTTACCGACAGGTGTTGTATTACAAAAATAATAGAAATTTGCATATATCATGAATTTTTAAAGTATGTATCGCATTTGCAGTTTTATAAATTACATACATGTAATTACAGTTCTTAAATACTGGTAGATTCTACAGTTGTGTTTGTTTATATTCCAACAACTACCGAGTAATTTATTTAACGGTAATGTCAGTTGAATTGACTGGAACAGTGAGAGATGTCATGTCAATGTGTCGTCGACACGACATTTCAGTATACCGGACAGTGAGAGATGTCATGTCAATGTGTCGTCAACATGACATTTCAGTATACCGGACAGTGAGAGATGTTATGTCAGTGTGTCGTCGACATGACATTTCAGTATACCGGACAGTGAGAGATGTTATGTCAGTGTGTCGTCGACATGACATTTCAGTATACCGGACAGTGAGAGATTTCATGTCAACGTGTCGTCGACATGACATTTCAGTATACCGGACAGTGAGAGATGTCATGTCAGTGTGTCGTCGACACGACATTTCTGTATACCGGACAGTGAAAGATGTCATGTCAGTGTGTCGTCGACATGACATTTCAGTATACCGGACAGTGAGAGATGTCATGTCAGTGTGTCGTCGACACGACATTTCATTATACCGGACAGTGAGAGATGTCATGTCAGTGTGTCGTCGACATGACATTTCAGTATACCGGACAGTGAGAGATGTCATATCAATGGGTCGTCGACACGACATTTCAGTATACCGGACAGTGAGAGATGTCTTGTCAGTGTGTCGTCGACATGACATTTCAGAATACCGAACAGTGAAAGATGTCATGTCAATGTGTCGTCGACATGACATTTCGGTATACCGGACAGTGAGAGATGTCATGTTAGTGTGTCGTCGACATGACATTTCAGTATACCGGACAGTAAGAGATTTCATGTCAGTGTGTCGTCGACACGACATTTCAGTATACCGGACAGTGAGAGATGGCATGTCAGTGTGTCGTCGACATGACATTTCAGTATACCGGACAGTGAGATGTCTTGTCAGTGTGTCGTCGACATGACATTTCAGTATACCGGACAGTGAGAGATGTCAAGTCAGTGTGTCGTCGACATGACATTTCAGTATACCGGACAGTGAGAGATGTCATGTCAGTGTGTCGTCGACATGACATTTCAGTATACCGGACAGTGAGATGTCTTGTCAGTGTGTCGTCGACATGACATTTCAGTATACCGGACAGTGAGATGTCTTGTCAGTGTGTCGTCGACATGACATTTCAGTATACCGGACAGTGAGAGATGTCATGTCAGTGTGTCGTCGACATGACATTTCAGTATACCGGACAGTGAGAGATGTCATATCAATGACTCGTCGACACGACATTTCAGTATACCGGACAGTGAGAGATGTCTTGTCAGTGTGTCGTCGACACGACATTTCAGTATACCGGACAGTGAGAGATGTCTTGTCAGTGTGTCGTCGACATGACATTTCAGTATACCGAACAGTGAAAGATGTCATGTCAATGTGTCGTCGACATGACATTTCAGTATACCGGACAGTGAGATGTCTTGTCAGTGTGTCGTCGACATGACATTTCAGTATACCGGACAGTGAGATGTCTTGTCAGTGTGTCGTCGACATGACATTTCAGTATACCGGACAGTGAGAGATGTCATGTCAGTGTGTCGTCGACATGACATTTCTGTATACCGGACAGTGAGAGATGTCTATGTCAGTGTGTCGTCGGACACGACAGTTCTGTATAACCGGACAGTGAGAGATGTCCTATGTCAGTGTGTCGTACGATCACGACAGTTAGGTACTACCGGACAGTAAGATAGTTCATGTCAGTGTGTCTTCCGACATGACATTTCTGTATGCGGACAGTAGAGATGTCTATGTTCAGGGTGTCGACGACACGACATTTCAGTATACCGGACATTGGGGATGTCTTGTCAGTGTGGCGTCCCCCGACATGACTTCACAGATAACCCGACAGTGAGAGATTCATGTCAGTGTGTTGGTCGACAGTGCATTTCAGTATACCGGACAGTGAGAGATGTCATGTCAGTGTGTCGTCGACATGACATTTCAGTATACTGGACAGTGAGAGATGTCTTGTCAGTGTGTCGTCGACACGACATTTCAGTATACCGAACAGTAAGAGATGTCATGTCAGTGTGTCGTCGACATGACATTTCAGTATACCGGACAGTGAGAGATGTCTTGTCAGTGTGTCGTCGACATGACATTTCTGTATACCGGACAGTGAGAGATGTTATGTCAGTGTGTCGTCGACACGACATTTCTGTATACCGGACAGTGAGAGATGTCTTATTAGTGTGTCGACGACACGACAGTTCGGTAAAAATAACACTTAAAATCGGTCCTTAGTTTTGGCGTCTTTAAAACACTTATGGAAATGGCAATTTTATTGAACATTCGAAATAACTTACCAAACATAAGATGAGTGTATTCGAGATACCATTCCATAGAAAATTCGGGAAAAAGAGTATGTTGTTTGGGCGATTGACGTGATTAAAATTAATATGTCTTTTAAAACCAATAGAGATCACCAACTTTCAAACGAAATCTTAATTTTAACTCAAAATCTTAGTATAGTGACAAAATACTGGCAAAAATCTGCATTTACATCAAAACCCTCGAAAAAGTACAAGGAAAATAATGCCAGGTCAAAACTGATGTATGTCCATAATTTTTCCAACATTTTTTTGCAAACATTTATGAAGCAATTTTTCAAAACTTTTGTCAGTTAGAATTGAAACAATGTTAGCCTAAAATGTTAAAAACAAATATTTATTAGTTTTACGTATGAAAAAAAAATCAATTTCATTATCTTACTATTTTCTACGATATAGAAATATATTTAATGATATAGACAAATGGTAATATAGCTCTAACATATATAAATACGTACCTCCTCTGTCTTGCGGCAATACTTCTGTGAATATAAGTAGGTTTCATACATAACAAAACAATGTGGAGAGGCACAAATGGGGAAATTATGTTGCAGTTTCAATCTATAGGCATATGGCAATCAAATCTTTAGCTATATATAAACATAACCTTGTTAAATGCTATTTAACATGATTACATATTTACTAAAATTATATATTTATTAGAATAACATTAGATTTACATGTATTGAGGGCAAATTACCCTTTGGGTAGCCCCCGTTAAATAAATATTGTACTTTGCTCATTATGGTGTGATCTGTATCGAACGATCACAACTTTTATCTTGCATGGCTTTCCCGCGTAAGGGAGACAACTCTGTTTGTCATAGATGCTCAACTTACAAAACAGTGTTGTGTAATATAGTAAAATGTTACTAGATCAAAATCCTCCATTCTAATTTTTCGTTCCAATTTAACCTAGCAACAACATCAATATTAGATTTTTTATATATATATATTATTACTTTTTTTTTAATTCTCGGCACTTCCTCTCCATGATTATGATGTTACGTGGGAGAATCACATTTTTGATATATTTTACCTTTTTCAATATTTCTTTATCATTGATACAGTATACGTATCGATGGAACAAAGACCAGCACTTAATTATCGTTAGGGTGAGTCTGATAGGTACGATGGGAAGCTTACAAAAAAAATAAAAAATAAAATAAACAACAACAACAACAACAAACAATTAAAAATTATCGTTTACCAATATCGTACAACCGGTTATTTTCACAGGTCAAACATTTCGCTATTTTCATTTTGAACGCAACAATTAAATTTCAAAGAATGAAAATTTCGCAATGTTGTAATTAAAGGATATCTTAATTAGCAAATATTCCTCCCGGTGTCGAATAACAAAGTGTTTAACACTTTCATTTTGTTGCTTTTCAAGTCTTAATCGGAGTTAATATTTCACGTTGTATTATTATACGAATCAAATTTTCACGACCACGTCGAAATAGCGAAAATATCATCTCCACGGAAATAACTTGTTATGCAGTATTTGTATATAGAAAACAATGAAGAATGCCGCCATGATAACGAAACTTTTTTTCGAGGGCGAAATATAAACGACAATAAAGATCCTTGGAGATCCTTGAACAAGTGCAAAGGTAATAACAGAACAAATAGCCAGCATCAAATACAGAAACAGAATATTTCTAAACGAGATCGTCATATCGACCATTAATCTCCCTCGTGATCTTCATTAACCTGTATCTCTCTAAACCTTGTGTTATTCATTAATCTGTCAGTAATCGGCCGTTGAATCCACAATCTAAGTCCATGGGTAGATGAAGCTATTATTTTACTATGTAGAAATGGAAAATTAGTAAGTTGGAAAATTGAAATCAGCGCGCTTACCATATAACGTACAAGCTATACCTGCTGGTTACGTTGTAAAGATCGAAGTAAGCGGCTCACTGTACCTTAAAAATCGAGCCCCTGTTAAGTTGAAAATCGTCTGTTAAGTTTGCGACACTGATGTGACCGGTTAGACTGGAATCTGTTTCGAACGAAATATCCTTGGAATAGTTTTCACCTACTGTCAAGACGACTTCAATTTAGATTTTAAGAGCTGATATTCTTCTGAAAATAACTTAAATCCAGTCGATAGAAACATAAGTGTTTCCGAGGAATCCTGTCTATCCTGTGCAATACTCGTTCAACGCCGCATCACTTCAACATGTTAACCGTATGTCATTGCGCAGAAAAAAAGCTTTGATTTTAAACAATTAGAAATCATGCAATTGTGAACAATTTGGCGAAATCTAAAAACGTATTTTAAACATTAGATAAAACGAAATTTGTGCGAAAACCGTATTATGTGTTTGCTATCGATAACGACATGGGTGACTTCTGGAAATTTCGGCTGTTCCGGTATTTGAACTTGATGATGTCAGTGATAGAGTAAGCGGCAAATTTAAACGCGTCATAACCTACATTGTACAGTAGGAAAGAAAAAAAATTCTTAATGAATGTAAATATAAGCATTGAACTGTTACAAAATGGTAGTATACAGTCGATATGAATACAATTTGGGTGACAGATAAATAGAATGTCGCGAAAGGGCGACATGGACTACCTATCTTTCACACAAATTGTAATCATATCGAATGTATACTAACATTTGGTAACAGTTAAATGCTTAAATATATATATATTATATATAACATAGTAACACAACTGACGAAGGAAGACAACTTTATGACTCGTGCCCTGACCGGGCCTCGAACTCACGATCTACGGCACCCACTCGCCTAGCCAGAAATACCCGCAGTTTATACCGCTGCGCCACATCGGCGTTCTTAAAAAAGAACTTTACCCTTGATATCTCACACTCCCAAACTCACCTGGGTACAGTGTTTTCGTCCAAACTGTCTAACACCGAACGTATCACCAACGCTTGTGATAAAGGTAGAAGAACCTTACATTCTATTGTTGGTGTAGCTCCTTCCTTATCTGCAATAAGTCCTGTCGTTAAAACCAGTCTCTACAAGAAAGTCGTTTTACCGTCGATTCTGTATGGGTGTGAACATTGGACTAATCTCACTGTAACAGAAATCTCCAAGATTGCTTGTTTTCAACACTACGCTGTAAAACTCACACTGGGTTTACCACATCGTACAAGGTCAGATATAGCCGAATCTATACTTGGTCTTTTCAGAATCTCAGCAGAAGTCGACCGGAGGAAACTACTGTTTCTACAAACAATGATAGCTATGGACCAATCCTATCTGCCGAAGCAAATTTTTACCATACGTCTACATTTATATATTTCAGTGTTACCCAACACACCAGCTAACCATAAAGGATATTTCCCTGATATAGTTAAAGTACTCCGGAAATACAATCTTCTTTATTATTTGGAGACATATCTACGGTCTTACATATTTCCAACCAAGTCCCAATGGAAACGCATAGTGAAATCCACTATTAGGTCCTACGAAAACTCGGCTCTCAAGGAACGTATGGCAAATGATAATGACTTCTCCTTTTTCCAAAAGATTCATTGCTCATATGACCTATATAGCTTGTGGCATGCTGCGGAATCTCCGTCCGATATGCAAAACATTTATTATATATGTTCTGTGTTGGCTCTGCCTAGTGGCCTCACCGATGAACAATGCCCACTCTGCACAATGTCTCATGACGTCGCAGTAATTCATCTGTGTGCTGATTGTATAGTCAATATTGCTCTAAAACAAAGCTTTATGGAAGACATTCTCATTACCTTCGGTCCAACTGTATTCCATTTCATTGAGAGAATGGATGCTACTGCCTTCACCCGCACCATATTAGGAGCCAATACAGGAATTCCCTTCATTGACGATACAGACTATGAACAATTCCTCATGAAATCTGTTCGATTTGTCGCTCGTGTTACGCGATGTCTGTTGTAATGTCTTGACTTAACCCAACGTAACTGTTTCGCGCGGACATGAAAATCCCTTTCAATGCCGCGCTTGCATCTCGATGTATATACATATTTTTTTTCGCGTTTTCTTCTAATTCCTCTGTTCATTTACTTTTTTTATGTCGATTTCCTTGTATTTAAAATCTCCAACCGGAGGAAATAAAGTATGATGATGATAATGGCGCAGTGATGGTCGGCCACCCTGACATGATCATTGTGGAAGTCGTCTATTAGATGATATGAATATCTGGGTCACAATGTACAATATTACAAATATCCATCACAGTGCAACTGCGAAAGGAAATTCAAATCTTTATCTTCGGATAGCCAACACATAGTGAATATGATACATTGTGCTAATTATTTGATATATGAGAAAGGAACACAATTGACGAAGGAAGGCAACTTTATGACTCGAGCCCTGACCGGGCCTCAAACTCACGATTTACGGCACCCAATCGCCTAGCCAGAAATACCCGCAGCTTATACCGCCACATCGGCGTTCTTAAAAAAGAACGTTTCAATATATATATGGGTCAGAGATGTAATATAAATGGCAATAATCCGGATAACGCTTGATCCTTGCAAAGAGTTGTCTGCAGAATACGAATTACTTTAAATGTTAACAGGGGACAAAGAAGTAATTCTAACTATTCGTAAGAAATATTTGAAAAGTTACGATTTAAAAAAACCAAGTATGTTGAAATTGATACAATTATTTAACAGGCAAAATACCAAAGAATTAGAAAAATTGGCCAAATACATCAAAGTGGCAAATGTCAAAAGAGCTTCTTTAACATAGTTATTCTCTCCGAGTATATTGTCTCTGGCACGAATTTATGTTTTTTGTGTGTTTTGTCTGATGTTGTCAATGTTATGTAAAATTTGTATATTACAATGTATGTACATGTATATGATACTGATGAGTCGGAAGACTCAAAGTCAATAAAGAACTTGAACTTGAACTTGAACTGTGTGGACATGAAAAATGTAAAATTGTCGAGGCAATCCGCCCTTTATCAAGACATAGATAATACAAATGCAATCACATGATATTTAAACAGTACTAGAAAACACAATAAGATACAGTTAGAGTAATATTTTTGGTAGTAGTTGAAATAACAACCATGAACCCTTCGACTTGCTGTTTAACTACTACCAAAATACTACTTTAATCATTTCTTATACTATTAGCTACATTAAACAAGGATCATCTGATGTCATTATATACATTACACTCAATTAAAAAGTGAAGTTCATCCTCTTTGCAATTACCTACATTTGTACATATCTTACAATGACGATCCTCTAATGGAATCACAGGTTTGGCGTATCTGCCAGTTTCCACTGCTAGAGGTAGAGAGCCACATCCAAAATTAAAAAAGAACTTCTTCGTTTTCTCTTTTGCCTTACGAGTTTCACATACGAATCTGGTAATAGCTGCGATTTAAAAGTTCTGTAAGTCCTCAGTTTGTTACCGTTCATGCAATGTATAATGTATTATTACTATCATTCCATATATATCTGTACATATATATGTATTGAAAATAGTAGAAACCGACGGACACGATTTTGTGTCTGTGTCAGATTTTACTTTTTTCTATATATTTTCCTTAAATAAGACACTATCATTTGTTTTACTTTATATGTATATTTATTAAGACTATTTTCTATATGCCCTTATCGTATGTTTCCTGTTTGTTTTTGTTTGTTTGTTTGCTGGCTTTATCGTCCTGTGAACAGCCAGGGCCATTTTGAGCCGGGGTCTACCCCGATAAACTACACACGAGAGTCCCGTCGCATGTCCTCCAGAGAAATTAGGGTGAAGTGTCTTATCCAAGTATGTTTGATGACATTTTCATAACTTATATACAATGTACTTATAACGTCGTTTGCTCCTCTGATAACTTATTATATCTTCCCTGACCTATTTAGAAATATTCCAAAAGACAGGCATGTTTTCCATGTGTTTGATATAGAACAACACATAATCAAATTAGTAAAAATGTAGCGTTTCCGTTAGGACCCCATTGGAAATCATCCTAAACATTGCTCCTCCTGAAAAGAAACAATACGGAATTTAATATTTTAATTACATCTATTAATCCATGAGCCTAGCGAAAATTATACTCTATATCTAACAAGCAAACAACGAGGTTTTTAATCGTGTTTTACTCGTGTCCATAGCCCGTACCGCGAAAGTGATTGTCTTAACAAAAGTTCGGTTTTATTTGTTTAAAGTCCTATTAACAGCTAAGGTCATTTAAGGACGTCCTCCCGTGCGTGCGATATGCATGCGTGTGGTGAGTGCGTATGTGTGATTTGGGAGGCTGCGGTATGTTCGTGTTAAGTCTCCTTGTGATAGGCCGGAACTTTTGTCGATCCACAGTGCTACCTCACTGAAGGATACTGCCGAAGACACACAGCAGGACACCCCACCCGTTCACATTATACTGACAACGGGCCAACCAGTCGTCCCACTCCTAACATGCTGAGCGCTAAGCAGGAGTAGATTAAAGGGACTTATATGAGAGTTTTCTGAAGGCTCTAGCAGGCAAGGTGATAACGTTATCGATATATCGATGTGGCACGGTTATAAACATTATCTAAACATGAAGTTGGGGTTCACTACTACGAAGACACAAGGGGCCGCGGTGGCCGAGTGAATAAGGTGTCTCGACACTTTATCACTAGCCGTCTACCTCTGGGTTACGAGTTCGAAACCTACGTGGGGCAGTTGCTTGGTACTAGCCCTAGGCCGGTGTTTTTTCTCCGGGTACTCCGGCTTTCCTCCACTTCAAAAACCAGGCACGTCCTTAAATGACCCTGGCTGTTAATAGGACGTTTAATAAAATAAACTAAACCAAACTACCAACCAAGGAATGCTAAAATGTGAATGAAAGAAAAACAATGTCTATAAACACTTGAACAGGTACAGATGGAAGAGTACTTAATATTTCGATAACTGGTTGATTTTTTTAACCGAGGTATCCAATCAATGTTTGGGGAAATAGGTAAGTGTACTTGGAGAGGGTGTGTGGGCTGTTTTTGTGGGGTTAGTGGTTGTAGAAGTGGTGTGCAGTACACAGTAAAAATACATGTATGCTAAAAGAAAGGAATACGAAACATCAACAAAAACACGTAATGGATCTATTTTAGCCTTTATTTGTGAGGACTGCCGTAACAGACAGGGTCATATGGGGACGGCTTGCATAGGGACAGCAACAGAGGAATAAATTGAAATATAAGATAAAAAAAAAAATTATGAGAATTAACGACAGCACATCTTGCAGCTTGTAATAACATATGCACAATAATAAAAAAAATATCAAGGGATTACGGAGATACGTTAACAAAAACGTACAGATCTACAGATCTATTTCAGCCAAGGAAACAGAAATATTCCAATAGCAATGTTATTTTGTTGTTGCTATTTCCTAGGGCTCTGGCTACAGACAGACAGGGTCACACTGAAGCAGATATCCATGGGGACAACAACAGAAGAAAACGATAAGGAGATAAGGATTCCTTGTAATTGAGGAAGTGCATCTTGTTATCTCGTACACATTACAACTACTTTGAGACAGAAGAAAATCGTCGGGGTCATTGTTGGTCGAATAAGCCTCCTACTACCAGCATTCGATTGACGATACAGCAGAGATTTTTCCAGAATTATATCCCCTAAAGAAACATTGAAGAATCCAACCCCGATCTTGAAGGGTGCTAACGTAGTTGATAGCCTCTTGAAAAATCCTACGACAGGCACATTTCCTCGTTCCTGTGGTAGTGGTTGATGTCACAAAATCGGTTGTTCTTTTACTCTACAAACCATTTATCAAGCAAATGGGCTCAACACTAGTATTTGTACTTGACTGTTCAATGTTAAACAATATATCAACTTCATCATCTCAGAGACTGCTATTGAAACAAATGATGTAAACCTCATAAATGAAAAAAATACTAATAATGAGTGTAGCAAGACAACCAGTCATTGTAATTAATATATAGTGTCTATTCAGCTAACGAGCCCGAACATCAGCATATTCTTGCATTAAGATATTAATGACAATTCAGTTTACCTAATTTCTTCAAAACATCGATACCGTCAGGCTTTTAATTGTCTATACATATGCCCGTTTCCCTTCTCCCCCTTTTTTATCAATTTTGAGTGAGAATGGGTTTCGTTTTACTGTCGATGTTCTCTCTTGTTTTTGACGTGAAGCAATAAATCAACTCATAACATTAAAGCATATCCTCAAAAAATGTAATTGTGCTGGAAGCAGTTTATAACATGGGTGAATATTGGGTTTAATTATACCAAATTATAGATGGACATTAGCTTCCTGCTATCCAAAAAGACATAATCATGAACATATTACATCCTCCTAAAACACACAAACCAATCTCGCACACAGGGGAGCTCGTCCTAAAACGTTCTAACATGTTGATAGGGTGTTAAACAATGCAAAACACACACATCCATCTCTCACACAGGGGAAACCGTCCTACATTCTTTTGAGAAACGCCTTTAGATGTTTAAAGGATGTTAAACAATGCCAATCCAGACCAAACTTATAGGCAAACAAATACAATAAAAACTACTTTTAGCACGATTTACTTAGTATATCACATTAAGTATGATAGATTATATATAGAATTATAGATCAATCTGACGTATTTACAGAGTGCATAATCTATATAAGGTAAACAGCACACTATTAATTCACCTATTTGAAAAGTCGATACAATATCAAATTAACTGGAAAGTCAGAGACAGACCAGAAAATGCAGGTCAAATGAACGATTGCTATTATCTTCTATAATCACAGGAACATACATGTAGTTCGTATTGTGCTTTTCATCTGTTTGATATAAGTAAAACCTTGTGACATTTAACCTTAAGTCTGTTTTATTTATTTAATGCTTTAACACTGATACGAGGCTATGGGATATGTCGAGTTACACGAAACAAAAGAAGATAATTGATATGGTATGTATTGCAGCAATACTTCCCCTGCATTCGTAGTAGGCAGGAAATCAGCTCATAAATAAATAAGCCATTCGATAGCGCTGTATCATAATAAGGCTTTATTACAGACACCCAATGAACACCCGTGTACTATAACGGTGTCGGGTGGAGCTTAACAATAACATATACATATGTACAAGGTGATAGCCTATAGTACAACTATTGTCTGGCGATACACATAGAGGACATATTGTGGTGAGCGACGACTCCAGGATAGGAGCATCGCCTATCGGTGGACATGGACGTTAAAAATGGCATGAATCAGGTAAAATTGTCTATGATTATTGATATCCAATGTTTTAGAAATGTATTTAATCGTGATACCGTGCTGGCTGTGTGAAACGGATATCACGTAACAAACAGTTAGGTAGCACTATATTTAGATCCAATTAGTCATCAATTCAAGTCAATTAATTACAGGTACTTAAGTTGCATGTTTCGGCTCGTTAAAACCCGGTGTCAAGTATGTTCGCATATCGTCTGCATATACTGGTCTAACAATGCTATTAAAGAAATGTATATTTAGCAATGTGTACAGTTACATGACTGATACCATGCATTTATATACCTATATATATATATATATATATTACTGCGTTAAGTTCCACGATTAATTTTAATATTTAAGCTGATAATGAAATAAATAAGCACTGCATACAAGGTAAACATTAACTACTACTACTATTACCACTTCAGGGTATTCCAATTACACTGGCACAAAATGAAGCATGTCTCTTGCCTTGTTAAGCTTGTCAGAGTTCAGGCAGATATATAATTACCCTCGCTAGGCTCCATTGCCTGCACCACGTACAGGACGGATGTTTTGTTATTCGGTAGGCCTACCCGTAACACTTTAGCTATGTGTGTTTACAAATTGATTTAAGATACCAGGCAGGCTGATCGACCGCGTGCAATTTGGTATTTATTCTAGGCGTTTAGAGTGTGATATAGGATATCAAGTGTTAGATCCGTATGTGTTGGAGGGTATAAAGCTCTTTGGTCAACACATAATTGTAAGAAAATCACAAATGTTAATGGTACTATATATTGAATATAATTTCGATAACATAAACTAGATTATTGTTGAATAATGAATACGGAACTGCACACCAAAGCTGCTACTATATATTGGATATAATTTCGATAACATAAACTAGATTATTGTTGAATAATGAATACGGAACTGCACACCAGAGCTGCCTCGTCCTTATATAACTTTCCGGAGATGCTAATAAACGGATGTAGTGAAATCAAGAACGGTTAATAATTTGTGAACCGCTTTGACACGGCGAATTTACTATGATATAGAAGTATATTAAACATGAAATTATAATTAAATTAGGAAATTACAGTTTAAAGTTAAAACCAACAGTGTCTGCTAAGGGGATTGCTAGTATATTTCCCTACCTTGAGGGTGTGACAAAGAAATATCTACGACAAAACACTACTTATAGTTAAAGAAATCGTTTCAAATATTGGTCATAAACATTCGTTCAATTTTATTTATTTCACTCGCACATCTTTACGCGATCCCCGTAGTGTAACGTTACTCACTTCCGATTAAGAAGGTGAACAGGTGCGAACGATAATTCCCTACGGATTATCATCAACAAGAAATCTTTAACCGTTAAAATGGAAGACAAATGATTGAATATTGAGACAAAGAACTCCCAATGATTAATAAAAGACTGTTCAAAACGTAAATCATAGTTTCCCTACAATGCATGATATTAAAAAAAAACGCTTAGTTTTGTGCAATAAGATCGAGTTTAATGATAAACATTCTGGTATTACCAGATTCACTTAGTTGTAAATCAAATAGAAACATGTTTTATTAAGATTGTGAATTAACCAAGACTTTACCTAGATTTGTATTTGATTGTCGAAGGGACAGAAGACGCTTACGCCCATGGATCACATGGTCTTAATTTCCGTTTACTTTTTCAAGGGTTTCTACGCTAACATATAATTTCGTCCGTAACTTTTGTCCACGTTCTATTAAGTTAGAATTTGCCTCGTGCCACGTACCAGGGTAGTATGTCAGACAATTCAGCGACATAAAAAGTTATAATAAAAAAACACACTAGTTAAGAGATATATGTATATACATGTATATATAATATATATATATATGTATGGCAAAACAGGAGTGGCATATAAGGCCGTCGATTTGGTTATCTGGACTGCATAATCATAACTAATATCGCATTATTTATCGTTTACTAGGGTACAAGCTGTTGACATAGGTGACTTTTCGTGTAATACATACATATCCAGAATTAAGAGTATCTAATTATAACGATTTTATATATTGTATGTACATTATAATATGTCAATTCTCAGTGAATGCAATGTGTCGTCAAGACAGAGGACAATAGCACACATTGTAAGATTATCAATACTAAACAGTCGTGAAATTGTAAGGTTATCAATATTAAACAGTCGTGAAATTGTAACGTTATGAATAATAATCTAGAAATAACGTTATAAAATTGTAAGGTCATCAATACTATACGGTCTGGAAATAGCATTATAAAATTGTAAGGTTATCAATACTTAACAGTCGTGAAATAGCATTATAAAATTGTAAGGTTATCAATATTAATATAGAAATAACATTATAAAATTGTCAGGTTATCAATACTAAACAGTCTAGAAATAACATTATTAAACTGTAAGGCTATCGATATTAAACAGTCTAGAAAAAGCATTATGAAATTGTAAGTTTATTAACATTAATCTAGAAATAACATGATAAAATGTTTAGGTTATCAATACTTAACAGTCTAGAAATAGCATTATAAAATTGTAAAGTTATCAATTCTAAACATGCATGAAATTATAAGGTTATCAATATTAAACAGTCTAGAAATTGCATGATTATAAACATTAATTTAGGAATAACATTATGAAATTGTAAGGTTGTCAATACTTAACGGTCTAGAAAAAGTAGCATGATATTGTTAGGTTATCAATACTATTAGTACTACAGTATAGCATACGTAATGAAGGGACAATTCGAACTGTTTTCACTGTCTGTATAGGAGACAAACGTAAGTTCATTTATTCCGTAAAAGCCGGACATACATGTAAATCAGTGGTTTTTACCCTAACCGTTACAAGGATGGAGTCCTATGACCGTGAACTGTACTGATTGTATGTGTCGTTTAGAACAATAAAGTGTATTATTACTTAACAGCCAGAGTCGTCTATCAATGTCGTTTAAATATAAGCTGACCCTCCCACACGAACTTGGAACACGATCGTTCACGTCCATACTTAGCTAATAAGCCTTTATCTCTACTATTTGAGGGATAGAAACAAGTCGGTCTTGACATGTAAACCGAATGGTAAATGCTAACTCAAAATTGATTTTCACTGCTTACATTGAGAACCTAATATGGTAATGAGACCACGTGTTCATAGAGGGCAAGCGTCTTTTGAAACCGCGTAAATCTGTGTCAAATTAAACAACATGAACCGAACCATGATGGTGACAATAAAACCTACATCTGACCTTATACTCTACAGGAAAATATCATTGTTTGTAATTATATATAAGTATTATCTATCAAATCCACGTGGTCTTCATCAAAATCAATCTCGACAATCTGTGTGTTTTTTATTGTTTCAATCATCGGTTGACATATGAAAAATAGAACATTTAGATATTTGATGCATATTTGTTGCTAAAATAAGGAGGAAAATTCCCTGTCTTTCAAATAGTCACTATGTTGAGACTTTTTGAAGATTTCCTCCCGTCTAATTTATATCATCAATATACGTAGATCAGGTATCATAGCGTCTTCACCTACGATTGTCAATTCATGTATAACGTTGAAGGGCGGATTATCGTGTAATGAAATAACCATTTTTATTAGTAACAGGTTTAAGTGGTATACAGTCCTCAACATCTGTGCTGGACTAACTACGACAAATTAATCGGATAAGATGCTTGGTCTAGACCCTTAGTATATTTTTATTGTATAGGATCTTCCCGGAAAGTTGTTTTTCAATATTGATAATTTTTCAAGTTAATAATTTTACCGTAATATACGTCCAATAAGTACGGGGTAAAGCTCCCAGGTAATATAGCTGATTGATAGAACAGTGTGATACATGGTGACCAGGGCTCGACTGTGTGTGACAAACAATATGCACAAAGCTAGGTCGTAATTGATAGCATTGTCTTTGTAGACTGAGATCAGCAATAATTGATATGCAAATTAAATGTTTAAACTTTATCTCAACAGTCGTACAATTGTCCCTAAATATCCAATACAATGATTGTCTCGGTAAACAAAGCACTGGAAGTGAAGCGTCTCGTTGTAAGCTGCCAGTGTTTTTGTTTGATATTACCCGGATGACGACACCAAAGGAGGCACCGAGGTGTTCCAGCAACAATGCACGAAATAGTAAGACAAATGCAGGACTTATTCAACCAGAGTTAAATACAAACGTGTTATATTACTGCAACAGATCAATTCAACAAAACAGAGGAAACATTAAGACAAGTTCAAGAAAATCATTGCTGTATTTACAAAATCCACTCATGAAAAGAAAGCTATAATATTGAGTAGGAGTGTTAGGAAATATGATACCTATTTGTCCCTCAACCGGCTGGCTATACAAACTTTATAGACACAGCAGGCCCATGTTATAACGAACACTTCCTTGTATTTTTCATGAGCTTATATTACCACCAAAGCCTTGATAAAGTATCCGTTGATATCATACATTTATAATAAAAAGATAATAATATTTGAATCATTCATTAAAGTCAATAGCAATGTTAATACCACGATCTAAAGAAATTGATTTTTAATGCGATAATTATTACATAATGTATATGATTTTATAAAGGTTGTAATCTTATTAAGTATATTTTTTTAAATGAACAGTTTGTATTTCAAATTTGACGGTAATTTTTATCTATTTTCACGAAAAGCAAGATTAACCGGTAGGTGAACAGTTACACATCATTACCAACATGCAATATAATAAATGATTACAATAAATATGACGTAATAATAATTCTGTAATGCTAACTGATAAGATAAAGGAGTAGTTTCTCGGCCTTCCCTGCAAGGACAACGAACATGTCTGCTCAGAACCCCAAACCGTAACTATGACTCAGAATCGATTAAAAGCAAAGGCAAGCAGAAATGTCTATCTCTCGTGGTGAATAATCACAGAATTAAGTCATTAATGTATGGGGGCCGCGGTGACCGAGTGGTTAAGGTGTCCTGACACTTTAACACTAGCCCTCCACCTCTGGGTTGCGAGTTCGAAACCTACGTGGGGCAGTTGCCAGGTACTGACCGTAGGCCGGTGGATTTTTCTCCGGGTACTCCGGCTTTCCTCCACCTCCAAAACCTGGCACGTCTTTAAATGACCCTGACTGTTAATAGGACGCTAAGCAAAATAAACCAAACCAAACCATTATTGTATGAATTTCAACCTAAATTTCTAAATAAATCCGTCCAATTTCCAGATGTTCGTTAATCATTAGGAATAGTTCTAAAATAGCACTGATAACGATGTCGTTATATAAATGAGCTGGGTATCGTCTAGATCTCGTCAATCATGTAATGTCCAAAACGTCAATATACAGGAATGGTAGGTTCCTGCTGTGAAATTGTTGTCTAAATACTGTGTTGCTTAATATATATTGTTCAATTGTAATGAGACTATTTAATTTCCATTACTTTTACCAGTGAAATATTAAAAATTGATCATTTTACAAAAGTGATAATTTTGTACTATTAAGAAATCATTTTTTTTCGATTTGAGCGGAGCACTGCTTACAAACGACAATTGGAGAACTGAAAAGCTGCTATAAAATGTAATAAACAGAATATCTAACAGTGTCTTTAGTAATGCCAAATATATTTCTCGAACAGGGCTAGTAGCACGTAGCACGAAGACACTTCAGACACTGTTAGATGTCTTTTATATAGTATTTTGAAATAAGTGAATGTAGATGGCAGGTCTTTTTCTTTATCGTGGAATAAATATAGGAAAAGGTAAAAACAGTCGCATCAAACAATAATGTTTATGAATCGTTTCCTTAATGGGATTTATTTCATTTATAATCAGAAATAGCGAACGTTCTAAAATTTGGCATATTGGCGCACTGTGAATACGACCACAGTGGAACACCAGGGTTTCTTATCACCCTTTGAATATCATTTACAAGAGCGGTGTTAAAGCACAGATACAGGTAGACTAAATATGCCCTAGGAAATTTACGTACTATTTGACCTGGGATCGACCCAGGCTAATATTTTACGCACATAATTGTTATCTTGGCTAAAATTGATCGATCTAACTAGTCCATGCCTATACCGGGAATCCGGGTCGGAAGTGTCTATAGAAACTTATATACAAAAACGTCGACATGTACGTAATTAAGTTATTTATAGCTGTCAATCAGCACGATAAAGACATTCTTAAGCGCGGGAAAAAGTTGTGATCCTAATGATGGTAATTCTTATTGTTTCAAAGAATATCAAATTAAGCAAATAGTTAATTTATTCTAGAATGAGCGAATGTTATACGATTGTTTATGATTGATCCAATTACTCTTTTTTAAACAGTAATTATTTTTTATCTTATTTTCATTTTGAAAGGGGCCGCGGTGTCCGAGCGGTTAAGGTGCCCCGATGCTTTAACCTCTGAGTCACGAGTTGCACGGTACTGACCGTAGTCCAATGAATTTCCACCCGGTAGTCCGGGTTTCCTCCACTTCCAAAACCAGATACATCCTTAAAGGACTCTGGCTGTTGATAGGGCGTTAAATAAGATAAAAAAAAAAAATTTAAAGTTTGGTTACATGACAATTGAAGACGGTATCTCGTAATTAGCTCTTGTAAGGACAATTCCGCCTTTCTGTAAGTTTATTTTACCTTGATGGGCGTGCTATTACTAACAGTTGTACAAACATGTATATGGAAATTCACAAATATTATTGGACGCAGGTGAATAATCTTTGTATAGAGCATGACATGCATGACAAAGGGTACTTGCAATATAATATTGTAATAATCATACCTCTCTTCAAACTGACTCTAATATATAGGCCAAGGTTTCTATATTTCTTCAGAACAATTGCGTTTTACTTTGTTTAAATTACTAGTTTACTTATTAGCCATAGTACAAAAGAAAAGAAAATAGAACCTTCGTTTGAGTCACAGATAGAAATTATGTCGATCAATGACAAAAGAGTATGAATTACATACAACTGTCCTTCTCACCGTCTCTAAGTAATTTACTGTCTCTATATTATTGTATTATTCATGTACAGTGGTCATGTCTATAAAATGTTAACGATTTGAAACGTCAAGACAAACAACTTAGAAGTTCTGCTATGGAGTCGAAAATCTAGGATATGAATTGTCTCGCAGCTAAGGTAGCACGTGTAATCAATTGTGATCCAGTCGTTGGAATTACTCTGGCTACTAATACGCTAGATAAAGTGTCGGGTTAAAGACAGAAATGTTAATGAAGATATTGATAGCTTAAAGTATACAGTGTAGATTGGGCAACATCTATTTGAAAACCCTGTCAGCATATTTCCTTATTAACATTTCTCCCTCACTCTGTTTCTCCTTTTATTTCTTAACTGATTAAGATCATTATTGACACAGGTACGTTATTTATCATACTTAATGCTAGCATATCAAGATATATTTAGCCATTTGATACAAAAACAGAAACGGACGATATATAACTGACATTTACTTAGACAATATATATAATGATTAAAAAATCAAAATTTACATAGCAAAGGAAACTTACCACGACACAGCCCAGGCAGACAATATCATTCAACAAAGGCACGGAACGGTAGATCGTAATTTAAACGAAATATGTTAGATACATGTAATTTAATCAGGAAATAAATCCAAGATTTTCGGTCATTAATTGTCAATTAAACCCCCTGGTGATTGGGTAGGTCAAGTACGCGATATAGAGTTGATTTTATTTGTGATTACTGATTTACTGATTCGATTTAGATTTCTATTGATTTCAGACAAAGTATTAGTTGTTTATTGTAGATTACACTTGTCATATTGATTGGTGGGTATCGATAGAAAGCAGTTATAAGCCATCGGTACAGATAACTTAATGAAAATGTCTATATCACGGAGAGAAGAAAAGTTTTTACATAAACATTATAAATACATGCTATGGTGATTTAATCTGTTGTCATTCATCTTTATTTGTTTCATCTTAAATTTGGATTCACAATTACTGTAATTGTGAACATCCTCGTCAATATTGATGATTCCTGATAGGATTTATTTTTAAATGGTTATTAAATCTGGCAAGTTACGGCCAACACAACTATATTACATCAACGTATCCTGTATATCCTCATGAATGATTATTAAATTAACATTTACATTAAAGTCGGAAATGTTGTTATTGATCAAACACTTGTCCCACTAATTTTAGTTACTGAGTACTAATATTTATTTAATAAAGAATTATAAAATAAGAAAATTAGATATCATAAAAACGAAATCACATAAGATTATCATTATATATGATTAACATATATACTCATAACACAAATTAAAAGAACAGTATAAGTTATTGAAAATATATAACTCTTCTCACACAATCAAAATAATACCATAAGTTATTCAGAATATACAACTCTTAACACACAATCAAAATAATACCATAAGTTATTCAGAATATACAACTCTTAACACACAACCAAAAGAATACCATAAGTTATTCAGAATATACAACACACAATCGAAAGAAAAGCATAGTTTATCAAAAATATACAACTCATCATAACACACAATAAAAATAGCATAAACATGTCATTATACAACGTTTTATTCAAAGTTGTCGGAACCCACAAGACCCGCTCTGTTAGACGGAAACCCAAGATACTCTGCTCTGTCGTCAGAAACCAACGATACTCTGCTCTGTTTACAGAAACCCACAAGAGTCTGTCTTATTGCCGGAACCCACAAGACCAGCTTTGTCATCGGAAACCCACGAAAACACAGGCAGATTTTTGTGGGTTTTTGACGATATCCGGGTAGCAATCAGAATGTGTATCGTGCGTTTCCAACGATGTCCGGATAATAACCAGAGCAGAGTCTTGTGGGTTTTCGACAATATCCGGATAACGACCAGAGCAGAATCTTGTAGGTTTCCAACAATATCCGGATAAAAATCAAATCAGAGTCTAGTGGGCTTCCGGCAATGTCCGTATAACAACCAGAGCAGAGTTGTGTGCGTTACCGACAGTATCCGATAACAACCTTTGCAAAGTCTCGTGGGTTTCCAACTATGTCCGGAATATATAGTCTCCACCTTGTACTTCTTCAAGGGCATCAGTGTAAAATATTTGTCTACTCGTTATTCACATTAGATAAGGGTGGGGTATATACAATGAATACAAAATGTTGGAAAGTAATAAGGAAAGATTGAATCAATAAGAAAGATCAATAACTGACTAGAATTAAAGTACATTCCGTCTTTGTGTACACAATTCGGGGACGATGACAGAGCTCCATGGGGATCAATGGTAGATATTTAAACTATATTACAGTATTTAACACAGGATGTTAGGCGTACAGACAAAGAAATCGGCAGCTTTATATTGAAATCAGGAAGATCATCACAATCAATTTATGTGTTAAAATGTTTTGATAAAGGAAATAATTAGTTCCAGCATACAAATGTACGAGGTGAGTGTAACCAGACTTTATATTTGCTTTGTGATTCATCAGCAAACTATCTATTCCATATGTATTAAATCAATTGGTATGTTCAAAAACTGTGTTTTGCAAAATATCAAACATTACATTGATTTTATCTTATTTTGGTTTCCCGATAAATACACGAAACAGGCCATCATCTGCTAAAAGAAGTACGAAACGGCAAGGTTATTATTTCTAATTTGAGATAGAGAGGCCATATTACGAGATTTAATTCAGCCGAGTCGGGTATATATTATCTAAAGAACTCAAATCCAATATTTGATAGTCACGAGTGTAAGATCCTGTTTATTATATAACTTGTATTTATGAGAAATATATATCTTTATATAAGACAGGAACATTTAGAGTCGAATAGTACATCTCTGCAGGGGCAATCGTGCAATATTCATTGTGACGTCATAAGTTACTTAATTATAATAAACTTTTGTGACGTCACAATAGTGTTATTACAAACATGTTTCACGATATTTACGACATGACAGGACAGCTATGTGACATTATCATTTCCGTATATTCCCCGGTGTATTGTTTGTGTTCGAGCACTGATCACATCATCTTGCATACGACCTACGATTAAGATTTATTGAATGGTATCACCTTATACAATTATATACGTGTCTTTTGTGATCTTGGCGATCTAATTCTTAACATAATGAGCCGTACGGCTGACGATTACAATATGGTATTCCTACGGTTGAGATTTACACACGAAGTTCTAGAAAAGGAAATAAAAAATAAATGAAAATATTGAAATTTCATTAATGTGTCTCTTTGGTGATCAGAATTAAATTCGCATTTCCGAAGATCTCAGAATTTTAGAAATTGTAATTAATTAATTGTAAATAAGAAATTCATAAGGTGTTTTGTTTAGCAGTTACGACACGCAAAGGGAGAGCTTGATTTATCTTGTAATTCATGAAATTACATATGTACCATTGATATATATAAGATGTCCTAGGAAAAATTTACGTCACATATATTATATATCATAACCTATGTCAAATCGTATATCGTATAAGGTATATTTTTATAGCTTTGTATAAGATATCAAATAACAAAATAACTCTTTAATAACAAAACAAGATAGCTGGTATCATTTAAATATATGTATACCATGTTCTATGTCTACATGTAATTGTTTGTAATTTACATGAGTCTTGATAAAGACACAGATTGCCTCGAAAATTCGACAATTTACTTGTCTTTACTGTCGTTATAACTACTTGACAAATTTTCTTTTTCTAGTTATATGCATCCAGCGAACATCTTTTTGTAAGGATCCAGTACCTATATTGGACCATACCGTCGTTTTTACTTGCTAAACCCTATATATACATAGAATGATTTATAATATATGTACAATTCGCATCCCTGTATGTAAAAATATCGCGATCAAGGTATTCATATCATCTAATGGACGACTTACACAATGATTATGTCAGGATATCGGGCCGACCATCACTGCGCCATTGAAACGTTCTTTTTAGAATGCTGATGTGGCGCAGTGGTATAAGGTGCGGGTATTTCTGGTTAGACGATTGGGTGCCGTCGATCGTGAGTTCGAGGCCCGGTCAGGACTCGAGTCATCAAGTTGTCTTCCTTCGTCATTTGTGTTACTATGTTATATATCAAATAATTAGCACAATGTATCATATCCATAATCTGTTGGTAATCCTTAGATAAAGATTTGAATTTCATATAATGTTACAAAATTCAAGATTTACATATTTATTATTAATTGTCATATTTGTGTGTCATTTATTTATATATTTATTTTGATACGACCTACAAAACCTACATAACAACATACACAGTATATCGATCCCAATATATTGTTCAAATAAAGACAGATTTTAGTCAGTAGACTTGTGTATAGTCAAAGCACACGTGCCAGGTCAATTTACCAAGTTCGTAAGAAATTCGGTCGGTGTTAGAACAATTGGCGGTGGTCACGCCGTGTCATCCTTACAGCGATAGGACGGTCGGTACAAATCGTGCTAGGGCCCGTGACAGTCGGTAGATTACAGTGTACTCAGGCTGAGGACGTTCCGACCTGATCGAATTCCGTTGTATGTGCACTTGTTTGCTTGGAAACTCACCTCTTGAGATGAAATATCATGAAACGTGTGCCGTTTGTAAATCTTGAAAGGGTTGGGTCGTCAGCTTTGATGTTGAGAACAGCTCTGTACTAGAAGCCTGATCCCATATGCTACATTTGAAATCATACAATTTCGAACACTAGCGCGCTTAGAGAAATGATGCTGTTACTTAATTGTCGTTTTAAATAATTATATTTTGTATTTGACTTAATACATTTCACTGTTTTAATTTAATCTGAATTATAACTACTTTATTTTTTCTCGACTTTCACTTGCGTTCTGAGTCTATTATCAATCGTAAAATGAAAAACAGCTATGTGATGACGTTCATGATCAAATCCTCTAAAGTGAATATTCGTATGAAATCTGAGCTTTTCCTCTTATCCCATATTATGTGTTAAATCTTGTGACGGATATTATCAACAAAAGGGTATTTGTAAATTAGGACATTGCATTCAGATCTGAACTTCTTCAAATATATTCTATGAATTCTACAACAACAGTATAACGTTCGTGCAAACAAGGGAATATATCTAGTATTCAACGCTTTAGTTATCAACAGACCATCTGCCTCCTCTCCTAATCAAATTTGAGGTCACATCACTAAATATGTAAGGATATATATAGGGTCTAGAATAGTCTTGAATATCAAACACGAATAAACATCTACGCAATAATCATGTTACATACCATTTTTTATGAAAATGTAGTTTCTTAAAATCACCAATAATTTGCTGTAGATGCTATCAGTTTCTTCTATAGAGTTACTTATTGGTATGAGGAAGTAGCATGGAATAGTTCTGAGTCACAGAAAAATAAATCAAGCCTGAAGAAAAGCCATGCTGTTAAGCTCACAGGCACACAATAGAAGCATTTGTTTGACCGGATTTGGCTTTTTTACGTTTAAACACTTATTTTTATTTGACATGGCATATAAGGAGGTATTTCAAACACCAAAAGGGCTCTTATTAGACAATATCAAGAACTCTAGACATGGCAAGAAGGCAGTTTTTTTTAGAGAAAAAGATGTTAAACCGCTGAGCTTGGCTAAAAGATGCATATTTAGGGAAAAAGGCACTAAACTTACCGGATTATCAATTTGTATTACAAACAACGTCCTTCTTGATATAATATAATGATCAGATGTCGTAAAAGTATGGTATATGATTATTATTATTGATTTAAATGCCTCCCTTAAATTTGATTGATTTAAATGCCTCTCCTCGGGGCTGCGGTGGCCGAGTGGTTAAGGTGTTCCGACACTTTAACACTAGCCCTCCACCTCTGAGTTGCGAGTTCGAAACCTACGTGGGGCAGTTGCCAGGTACTGACCGTAGGAAGGTGATCTTTCTCTGGGTACTCCGGCTTTCCTCCAGCGCCAAAACCTGGCACGTCCTTAAATGATCCTGGCTGTTAATAGGACGTTAAACAAAAACAAAGCAAACCAAACATTCCTTTATGCCATATTAATGTCATATTACTCACAGTCGCCATTTTCCTTTCAAGGTCAAAACAAAATAAGTGTTTCAACGTACAAGATATTATTCACAACTGCGATTTGCAAAACAAGGTAAAAAAATAATCGGTATTAATTCATATCTGGTCAAACTCATGCTCTTAGTTGGTGCTGTAGACGTCGGTGAGCAAAACGAAATGGCTATTATGTGCGATATATGTGATACAAATGAGCTAAGCATGTCCCCTTTAAACATACAATTCCCCATGTTTTCATGAAATTTACAAACAAAATTAATTAACAAATTACATGTCAACAGCAAGACTAAAGTTTCCAATGAGGTCAAAATGAAAATATAGTAAGTTTGGCATAACCCGCCCGGCCCAGAAACAAATGCCCCTACTCAGAAAATTGTATTGTGAAAAATAAAACTTATTTATTTTGAATGACTTGACCGTTCCGGATATGTATGTCTGGAAGTTGCTTTGCAAGTTTGAAAATACGTCTCGCAAACCCAAATAAGTTTGGTGTGTGTTTCTTTTGTTAAGATCACAAAATAAATAATGATTTCAAAACAATTATATTCTGGTTTGTTTTTGTTTTGAAGGTTGAACATCTGTTTTTAGAACTGAATAAAAAAAAGTTCAGCACTACCTACCCATATGTAAAAAAAACAACCTAGTCGGGTTACAGCAAACCAAGATACTTTAAAAGATGGCCTGGTACATACTAAAAGAAGACTAAGTTATTTCTGTAGAACTGCACCTTATAACGAACTTATACGGTTGTAAAATATCGAATTTTTACTGGATTTGCTACTTATATGCCCGGTAACAATAAATAGAAGTGTGATTGGTCGACTTTTCTTCGCTTCACCAACTCAACACGACTTCATACATTTCATTTGCAGATATAATAATCTCCTGTAGTTAGGTTACAACGAAAAGTCACATATACTATACCTACTGAGTGTATTTTTCAAGGTTATAAATGCTCTCACATGGTGTTGTCACTGTTGGTGGTAAACACGTGTATCATATTGGTCTTAGTAAGGCCGTGCTCGTGGACCGTCACTAACGTTATTTGTTTTGTCATGCATAAACACCTGTTGTCATAATATACTATAATTAAAACAGAATGTGGACTAATGTTCAATGTGCAAATAGATAATACGTTTGTCATAACACGATACAATTTGATATCGTAAAAGAGTGTGGAAACCTGAAAAAGTGTTCAGATCTTGAAGTGTGAGGAGATCTTGAAAGTAAGATGAGATCTTGAGAGATTATGAAGAGACTGAGAGAGTATAGAGACCGTGATATGATCTAGAATTCCTAAACTAGTATGGAGATAGTGAGAGACTAGGGAAAATGGTAAACAATGATTTAAATTAACATTAGAGTTAAAAGCCTCAAACCAACATTATAATGCATCGCTGATGTTAAATGTCAAATATACTAAGTATCTGTGAAGTTAATGAACCTCACAATTACACAACTAACAAACTAATCTAAATCGTATAAATCTAGAGGTTTTATTGTTTGGTGTAAATTTTAATTAATTACACTAAATCTGTATTGGGTTGATACCACAGTTATCTCATGCTTACGGCTAATTTCCTTATTACCTAACGGTGTGTAAAATAGCCATGAGCTTCTGTAATAGTTCACACACCCGACATACGTGATTTTATCACAAACAATAAAACCAGTATACTTGTTGTTGTCCACAGTCTATGTCTACGCGTGTAGCTTTAAATTAAAAGAAATACTCTGAATACCAACTGAATCTGAAATCTAATAAAAACATATGTTTGTTTGGTGATACATTGTAAGAAATTCTAAAAGGTCTGCATGTACGAAACGCACTTCATGGATGACGTTATGTTATAAAAAAAAAACACCTGCAAAAACGTTACCTAGATAAGGAGATCCAGCGTGAATACCACTTGTTCAGTATCTATAGGTAATTACTTGTAATTATTTTTTTTTCTCTCGATAAAACTAATTATATACTCGTTATAGGGATTACGATATGACGTTAATTACTTCAGCACATCAAATCTTTATATTCACGTAATTATCAAAGGTAATTTGATAGTTTTATGCATGGAGTATTTCTAAGTCTATTTTTGTATGGAGGTCTATATTGTGTAATAGGTGACTCTGTATTCAACATTTTACAGAGTAGCTGCAAGGTATCCCTGCAGCTAGGGGATCGCTACAAAAAGACAATAGATATTAGCACATTTCAATACAAAATCTGCTACAACAATGATAATGTTTGGGTCTATATCTTGTCTCTACTTTTTCCAATGCTTTCCACGTTTCAATACGCAACCGACACAAAACTAAGGTAATACTGTATGTAATATTGGTATTAACTATGACATTCCATTTTAACGTAAGCGGTCTTTCTCGTTACCCGTTGTTGGCATGCATTGTCTCTAGGTTTTATATTTCAGTGTGACTGCGCTATAAAACCCCTCGTGTCTTCAAGTGAATTTGATTAACTATAAAACAATCAATAACACATAGACCGATCTAGAATCGAACATTCGAACATTTCATATTAGTTGTATTTTATAACACTTGTATTTTTTCAAATACATATGAATAACTCAGTAATGCATTTAAATGCATGTATTCAACTCTGACCCAAACACATTTCATTAACTGCAGATTCGAATTCAAAGTTGTATTTTAAGCAAATGGTATATGGTATGTCAGATTTTAGGCATTGCCAATAAAAATTTCAACCTATTTTTACTTCATTTATAGTTTCAGATAGATGACCGAATACAAGATGTAAAAGGAACGAGTGAATTTGAAAAATTTAAAAACGACCATGGAGAAGGTAAGTTTTTCCTGTGATTAACTTGTTTTTATTTGGTGACCGTATGATATATTGTGACGATTTATGGCTGTGGCTGTTTCAGCTGCATAGTCCAATAGCTGGTGTTTTGTGGCTTTGCGATTGTTTATGCACAGACATAAGCGATGTCTATCGTTGCCAGCTCCTGTATTGTTGACCGCTCCTTCGTACCCCCGATGCACATCAAATATCACTTGCTTCTTACACTTGGTATCATAATATATATATAAGTATTGTTTGACTAGAATGAAGTACACGAATGGATTATCTTACAAGAGACTTTAGCTCCGGACGTGATATGTGTAGATATTATAAATAATACCATTACTCGCAACATTATATCACACGCATGTTGATTGTAGTTAGGATTTCTTTAAGGCAATTCACTGTGTGTGCGTGCTTGCGTGTGTGTATAAATATTCGTACTTACTTAGCAATACTTATAACGTAGAAGAATATCACTAGTTAGCTTCTGTTTTTTACTTCTGTATTTTATAATTTCTTACGACGAAAACAATTAACATACCATGGTATTTGTTTTCAATTTGAACAGAGTTCAAGCTTACATTTGAAGTTTTTGACAGGAACAGAGATGGTCGGATTTGTATTGATGAGTTAGGGATAGTTATGCAAGCATGCGGACAAAATCCGACAACTCAACAAATCGAGGAAGCAATGGTAAAATTAGACAAAAATGGTAAGTTTATTCATTTCTTTTTTTTGATAATTGCATTGTAAGTTTTTCTTTTATTATATAAATTATTTTGGCGTGTATGTTCTACCATGTAAAACGCCAATGCTCAAGGAATATACACGTGTAGTGATAACATTATAGTGCAGGTGGTTTTAGGAAAACATGGCGTCACATAGTTGTCTCTATGGTGGAAGAACCTCCTAGCGGAAATACTTCTGAAAGGGAAATATATCACGTATTTACATAATTGGATCTTGTTTTCATCTTTTTTCATCATTTGCCATTTCATCACAGTTTATAATATAAGAATAACATATGGCCGTATCAGTAGATAGAAACAAGCTGTTTGACAATACACATTTACACTGTACATGCATTATTTGCTTATTAGAATGAAGACGTATTTGTTTCAATAAGGTATCAGACAATGCATACGAATAAGTCAATAATCGTTAATGCAAATGTATTCCGTTGCTTTTCAGGGGATGGGCTGGTTGAATTCGATGAGTTTCTGTATGATATGTTTAAAATTTATAAAAACCCGAAAACTATGAGTGAGTCATTAGCGGCAGCGTTTGAACTTTTCGACAAAGATAACAATGGCTTGATAGATGCTAAAGAATTTACGGAAATTGTTAAAAATCTTGGCTGTGACCCCTTAGGGGATAAGGAAATCGCCGAGATGATGGAGGTGGCTGATACAAATAAAGATGGAAAAATTGATTATCGTGGTGAGTTTTATCATTTATTAAAAATTCGTGTATGATGATTCATGTATTGATGTTATAAGGTATGATAATTTATCATTAAAACATTCTCCGGTTTCCTCCCAAAGTAAGACCCTCTCACGCGCTTGAATCAGGTCACCAATAGTGATATATATATAACTTGATATAACTTGTTTAGTTGTATATAAATAAAACTTAAATCTATGTTGATTTATATTAATTTTATATGTCCTTTTCTCTACTTTCTATCCTTCCGTTTCGTATAACTCACCTTACGCACTGCACTCATCTTACGACTGCAGCTGTTGCAGAACTGTTTAACATAAACATGCAAAACATTACTATTTTTCTTCCAAATATAATTTGATCGTAAGAATATATTAGGTTTGTGAATAAGAAAATGATCAAGAAACTCTTAAAGAAATCTATATTGACACTTTGTAACGTACCAGTGTTTCCGCCCTCGCCACACATAATAATTTATCATTGACGTACATAATGTAATTATTGTAAAGTAAAATTTAAATTAATTGGAATCCATTGTCTGTGTCTTTTCAGAGTTCTGTGGAATTTTAGGTCATCCATAAATCAAAAAAATTGCCAGTTTTCATCATTAAAGAATGTCCAAGGCCACGTTTTTTCTACCAACTTGAATTATCCCTTTTGAAATTGGGATCAGGCTAACCTTCAAGTGGAAAATCCGACAGAACACGTTACTTTATTCCTTTTAAAGTGACTGGACGCCCCGGTGATCGCTAAACATGTTGAAAGAGATTCGCAAATATGCAAAATAATGGTTATCCTCCATTGTGGTATACTGTTATGACTAGGATGGTTATTGTTGAATACTTTATGCTGTAAAAGTGAAGAATTTTTGGTGTGTGATATTTCCTGTGTTTGCTTTGTGGATATATTCGCAGTTTCATCTCTGTGCTACTACACCTGACATACACTAGATATTTTATAAAACTACTGTATGCTTTTTAATGTGTATGATATTCAGTAAAAGTATTATATATTTCATGTTACACAACTGAGTAAGTTCAAGTGTAAGTCTTGATCTTACAGTCTTGTCGTGTTGTACAAAGTACACACAAAATACTAACACCTTCCAAGACAAATTGAAAGTTATATAGATGCATCAGCACCGAAATTAGTTAAACTACACCATTCAACTGTTTCTTCTGGCACTCGTCAGTGATGCTAAGGTTTTAATAAGAGGCGACCAAAAATGAAATTTGAAATAGGTCAAAAGTAACGCCAACATCTGGATTGAAAGGTGCAAAAGACACATGATTCAATACAAATGATACTTTCTAATATTGCATACTATTTGGCATACTACTATTATCAATTTGATGCTTAGAAATACACTTTAAAAGCTAGTTAAGTCCTCAAAATATGTTTCTTAAACTGATGATTGATTAATCTCTTTTAATAGACAATACAAAAAAAACATGTGATAAAACAATTTATTAAGAAATGGCATATTATTTATTTTCAGAATAATTTATCATTAATTAGTATGCAGATAGCATAATCCAAATTTCATTTTAAATGAATTTTTTTAGTTATGAACTAGTTCTCTTTAGTTCTAAATCAAAAATTATTACATTTATTAAATCATGAGGTGTGACACTTTTTCGACCCATTTTAGTTTCCAAAGTTGCTTCCTATGTATCAAATCTTTTTTTGGTCCTCGGCATCACTGACGAGTCCTAGAAGGACGAAAGAGCTATACGATGTTCCTAACATCACTGACGAGTTCTAGAAACGAGATAGAGCTATATGATGACCCTAGCATCACTGACGAGTCCTAGAAGGACGACAAACATATTTTATGTCCATAGCATCACTGACGAGTCCTAGAAGGCAGAAAGAGCTATATGACTTTCATCTTGGCTTTACTTTTTATTATCTAGCTCCCAATTTGTATTGAAAGTTTGTAGTATTTGTTGTGTACTTTGTAAAATCCTTTGATCTCCCCGACGTCTGATCGATGATGAATTGTTGAAAATTACTTGTAGCTGATTCGTTCAAACTTAGATACTGGTATGCTGTCTTTAAAAAGGCTGATGTAAGGGGGATAACTTAAATTAGCACTTTAATACTATAGCAATAGGAACAAGCGACAGTACGCATGTGTATATTCTATTACGATTATTTGCCACAAGTTAATTTGCAAATTTGAATATAAATATATTTTTTTAAATGTCTGCGAATTAACAAACATGAATTAAATACACATAAATAAATATGATGAACGACAGCCAATTGATGCTTGTTTACTTCCATTATGATGCCAGTGTCATGGATCAAATGTAGATGGTAACAGTTATGGATCCAGGGCACAGACGACTTAAGGATCAAATAGTATTTACTTAAATATTTGCGTCAAAGAATTATGATGTTATAAGTGAGGGAATATAATTTTTAGAAATTCATTTTATGTATAATGAGCCTGTATTAGCTATGAGATTAACTGAATCTTGAATGAGTTTTCATTTCATAAAAAAATCATGAACCTCGCCACGAATTGTTCATTTTACTTCGCGTTTCCGTATTCATCACTTTTTTTTAATTAAGCACTCATGTATGGTCATTTATAAGACGGGGAGAAACAGGAGTTATACAAGTCCTAAACTCGATATTTTTTAGATTAACGATTCAACCAATTCAGGTTAGATGTGTTTACAGTTTGGCTGATTATTTTTCACGTCTAAGCTAAGAAAAACAAATAATTTGTAGTTGAATTGATTGTAATAGCGGTTAAAGAAAAAGACAAACAAAGAAAAAGCACATAGATCTACACGTTGATAACATTTATAACAGACATTGTCTTTGATGTCAGGATACTTGCTTTAACCTGACACTTTTTTATCCACAAACTATTATGTGTTTGAATAGAAGAACTGATGAGAAAACTATGGTAAAATCAGGGCAGTGATAAAATGTACAATTGCGATAATCTAAAAAGTGTTTTCAGTGCTCATTTATCCGTGATCAACTTCCTTGTTTGCGATTTAAATTCAAAATTATATCATCTTGCTTTGATGAGGCTAATTGAAGGTTAACTTTTCAAAAAGAAATCATGCAAGAAATTCCTATGTGATTTTGTCATTAAATCATATGTATAACTACACCGTCCATGGTCATCTGTCTCAGATGACAAAGTAGTATACATAATTGGTATAGATATTCGTGCATATATGTACATGTTTTGTAATTGATTTTTTGTAAATATTATAGAATGAAATTTTATAATAAAATGTTTTGCGTAAATCGTTTCAGTGTTTTTTTAAATAACCGCATCCCTGCTAATGTTAAATGGTACAATAATGTAGTACATCGAAAGAAAGTGCTGAAGATGCGTTATACTATATAGTGACTATAACCTTAGGATTGTTACATGTAATGCGCATGTGTAGAGAAACAAGATGTTACAATGCGCATGTCTAGTTGACTTTGCTCCGACTTAGTCCGACTATAGCGATTAGACTTCTTTTCAGCATGCGTCACATTTTGGAAGCACGGCAAAGATTGGTTTTTTTTTTTTTATACACATATGTAATCACATTAGACGTACATTTAATAGCCTAACTATAAATAGTTGACGCCCGAAATAGGCCATAGTATACGTTCATCAAGTTCCACGATAAGATGAATGATTTGTTTAGACATCACAATATCACAATTCGAAAGACAGTAATAATTATTGTTGCTGGTCGGGCTAGTCTTTAGAACGCATATAAGACAGCATCTAGTAGTAGTAGTAGTAGTAGTAGTAGTAGTAGTGGTAGTAGTAGTAGTAGTAGTAGTAGTAGTAGTAGTAGTAGTAGTAGTAGTAGTGGTGATGGTGGTGGTAGTAGTAGTAGTAGTAGTGGTAGTGGTAGTGGTAGTGGTAGTAGTAGTAGTAGTAGTAGTAGTAGTAGTAGTAGTAGTAGCAGTAGTAGTTGTAGTAGTAGTTGTGGTAGTGATAGTAGTAGTAGTAGTAGTAGTAGTAGTAGTAGTAGTAGTAGTGTAGTAGTAGTAGTAGTAGTAGTGTAGTAGTAGTAGTAGTAGTAGTAGTAGTAGTAGTAGTAGGCAGATCGCAGCCTTAGAGTAAATGTTGTTAAATTAACTCAAACAATCAAGTTTTTGATCTTTATATTGTGGTGCAAATCATTGGCTGATATGTAAATTGATCACAAAGGAAAGGAGACAAAACCAGTGCTCCGAATCGGTAAACGTTACGTATAACATATTTGATGCACGCCAGTACGACTCCCGTCATCGCATCACATTTCAGGATGTCTTTCGCCACAAGAAATATTAACCCAGTTATTATTCAAGACCAGACTTAAATTTCACAAGTAGGAATCTGGCTTCGACGTTGATGTAATGTTAGCGCAAGCATTGTCTGCTTATTTCAAAAGTTTCAATCGAGTGTTACGGTTTTGTTCACATCTTAGCATTAAGTTACAGCTGGTTCAAAACGACAAAAAGTAGACACCCCAACCCCTCTCATTCTGCGTTTGTATTGCATTGACTTACCCGAATCATGCCGTTATAGAATACAAAATGAGAACTCTTGAGATATTTTTCAAGAACACGTCTGAAAATAATACACTCTTTCTGAAAAATAATAAGAAGAATAGCATTGTAGCGTTCGTGCGAATTTTATTAATTTTTCAATAAATTATCATGCAACTAGTATGACAGTATATAAAAAAGGGTTATCTCCCTTCTGTTACTCTCTAATACATGTAAAACATAAATGCGGAAACATGTCATTTCATACTGGAATTTAATTGAATCGAATCCAAAACTTTACATATTAGATTTACATGTTGTACTGTAACCTTTATGATTGTCAAATCCCTTAATTGTGTTTAATATGGCCAATAACCCCAGAACTTCACCATTTCAACGGTTTGTGTTTGCAATGAAATATATTAATTATAAAGCTTAATTTGCTGAGGCGCGTTAATATTTTATCTTTAATCTGAAGAGTTAACATTTAGTCCATACACAACAGTATTCACAATCAATATATAAATTATACAAATAACAGACTATTGTTAAAAAAGGAATTAAACGATTACTATCAGTTGTGTTTGGCACATTTATAATGAAGACGATGAGTATATCATTAATGAATATTGTATCACAGCACTATTACATGTTTAAACAACTACAACGATGTATAACAGAAGAACGTCCATTTATTTTTTTCTGTTGATCTCGTCAACCTTATTGAAATATCTTCTGTTCATCTCGTCAACCTTATTGAAATATCTTCTGTTCATCTCGTCAACCTTATTGAAATATATTCTGTTGATCTCGACGACCGTATTAAAATATATTCGGTTGATCTCATCAATCATATTGAAATATCTTCTGTTGATATCGTCATTCTTATTGAAAGATATTCTGTTGATCCCATCAACCTAATTGAAATATATTCTGTTGGTATCTTCAATCGTATTGATATGATGAATAACATGTTTGTCTCTTTCTGTTGTTTAAGCGAGATTTAAATAACATCTTAATTTGTCAAATTATAGTAAAAACGTTATATTAAAGAAATGATTCAACAAAATACCGATACGTTTACATTGGCAAGTTCATTCCAAGATATTATGTACTTTTGTAATTATACTGTTAACAGAGGAAGTAGCATAAGGCATTACTAATTAAATCAGAAATACACAAAGTCAGCAACATGCATAAATTGACAATATCTTAATTGTTATTTACAGGAGTGTAAACAACTTTGATAAAGTTATAAAATGTTCTATTGTCTACTCTTATTGTCAAACAATAACGTATTTCGAATGAGGTCTACTTTTTGGAGCCTTTTGATGAGGTCGATTAAGAGTTTGTTAACCCGAAAATTAGATTTTTAATAATATATATTACTTATTTTCTTAAGTTTGTACCAATAGAAAACAAATATGATTATCGTTTTAATCAAGAACAGGATGGTACCACATTATGGCCAAATTACAGTTTACATATTATGCTTCTTCATTTCGCTGTTTCTATTTATGAAATCTGAAACTGGAGAAGTGGTTAAATACTGGTAGTATCAATATTTACCATCAATGTTTACATGTTGGGTATGCACAGATCTAACAGATGGCCTTAACATCAAGTTGTACACTGCACATGTATGTTTCCGTTATTGTCGACTAGTTGGAAAGCATATACATTCAATCTTATCGCACTACTGTATTATGACCAATTACACACATCCACACTTGAAGCACTTTTGTACGCCTTATCTTAACCAGAAAAACAAGACAATAAAGACATATTCACGAGACCGTAATTCTAACTCGAAATTGAAAATTAAAAAAAAAAAAAAACACCCGAGGGACATTAATTTGTTTAGCATGAGCCAAGGATAGATGTACACTATTGCGTTAAGAATCTTTATAAATTACTTGAAGTCTTATATATTTTTCAAAACAAAATACATTTCATAAAATTTCATGGGTCTTCATGACTCTTATTTTGAGAAAACTGCATTACGTTGATTGGACCTAGATTCCCATGACGGGTGTCATCGATGACACGAAGACTCTTGCCATTTTATTATCAACATCATTCCATTATTTGCCTATTTGGCGGAAGTGATGCATTTAGTTATCTCCCTTGTTAAATGCAGAAAACTGAAGTCCAGTCAACGAAATCTGTTTCCATGGATCAGCTGATAAATTGAGTTGAATCGTGTTGTTTAATTGGTTGATAACTGTTCCCCATTACCAATCAATTAATTTGTTTGACTGAAAATCAAATTTATTGATGGCATGCGATTTCAATTTTTGAATTTAAAATATTTGCAATATGTGCATCTATTAATAATGTTCATAGTTATTACTGTGTACCGTTAGAATTATGGTTCGGTTTACACGTGGATAGTCTACAAGTCCCCACCCAGTCCAAACAACAAAAACTTAACAAATATTTTAGCAGCGTTGCTCTAGCCTGCTGTTGTTGTAAAGGGTTACACATCAGAGGAAAAATATTTAGTCTGAGAGAGAAAACCACCGCAGTTTTTTACATCGAGATTCAATTAATTATGCATTAATATCATGATATTAGTACATGATAGCATAGAAAATAGAATTATTTGATTACGCATTACATTGCATATTGACAAAGATAGCATATCAATAACGAATCTGTATCAGCCTAGTTGTACCAGGTATCGTTACCATTGTAATTAAATCTAAAATATATAAAACTAAAAATAGATCATACTTGCTCTAAGTAGAACTAAATAGCATTTTTTTTACAAATATAAAAATTATAAATACATAACAAAGAACAGAATTGGAAAGTCACAATAACAGCGCTCTGTAATAATCTAACGAGTCATCCGGAGATTACCGAGGAGTCATCCGGAGATTACCGAGGAGTCATCCGGAGATTACCGAGAGTTGTTTGGGAGAGGTTTAGCAACCTCGCGAGGGTAGGTATGTTAGAATTCCACGTGCTCGTTGAAACTGTAAGTACATATTTAGCATGCTATACACATGTACATGTAACAGTTAACTACAGTAATGTTGGACAGTTAAACCGTTTGCGAATCTTACGTGTAAGTCTAAATCTTTCAGTATTTTTTTCTGATAAAATATCCTCTGCATTTGGTGTTAGAATAAGCATAATTGTAAGATAACCCTAAAGTACATGCCTGGTTGTTAAACCTCTCTTATATTGTAAAAACGCAGTTAAGAAATCTAACTAACAAATCTACTAACTATTATATAACATATTCCTGCTTCGTAACAAAATTTGACCACCTTGGGTATTTGATTTGAACATGGGTTAAATTTGATTCATTATGACCTCACAATCATAATGCACGATCGCGTCAGCAGGTAAGGGTGCTATTTTGTCCGTAGTTGGAGCAATGCGACACGCGCTTGTACCGTGTTTTGCTGTCTGTTTGAAATGGCAGCGATAAGTTGATTATACCGCCGTTGGATTGTTTCACAGAACTGTGATTTAACACGACATGGTGAACAGGCGGCTTTGACACCCGAGCCGAATCAGCTGTGTTTGGCCTTGCTCGAATATTCCTACCCGCTGTCGATGGCCTCTGTCGGCTTCCAGCACTACTTTGAGCTCTAGCAGTTTGAGGTCTCGAGTTCACTCTAATATTCAAAGGTTTCCCGTGCTGTTTGAGGTCTTTCCCGAAATGTTATATTGGGGTTTTCACGCTCATTCCAACATACGGGTATCTCGCGACGTTCCAATCTCCGTGATATAGAGTTAAGTTGCATACTCTTACCTTCGTTATATTTATTGTTATACGCCGCCATTACGCGGGCTAAAGGCCACACACTCTTGTAACCATGGTGTTGTAGTGACTGGTTGGGGGCCTCTAACTCACCGAATTGCGTATTAAGTCTTTGAGATAGATCCACTATACTGACACCTTTGTCGTCGTCGGTGTCCGGGGAATCAATCCCAGAGTCGTACTTAGAATATTCCTCATTGGTTGATTTCGTCATCCCTCGCCTTTTTGCCTCTTTAAATGTCACCGCCGTCCTCGGTCTTCTTATAGCAGAGTACGGCCGGAAGTTCTGATCAACGTCAAGTTCGTCCCCATACTCCATTCTATCGGTGTCCACCTCCTCCACGCCCGCCTCACAGTACGAATGATTAACCACCAGATTCTGTACGTGTAAGCGTTTATTGGAGCTCTCTTGTGTTTTCCGGTCAGCGCTCACTTTAGTTGATTGATCTACACTTATGTCCGACTCTAGGTCAATTGATGAATCCGCTTCCCTTTTTCCGTAGTATGGACCAATGGAACCATTGTTTTCCGTGCAAAGATGGAGTCTGTGCGACTTGGATTTTATGATTTCTTTTATAACAGGATCGGAAGCGTAAAAATTTAACTGTGTACTGACTGATCTTTGCCCTTCATTAGGAACATCTTCCTCCCAAAATCCATCTTTAGGTGCCTCCTCAATAGATTGGCAAATATGCGAATTTTGAGAATGATACCCACGACTTTTCGCAGACAGAACACGGTCTTTTGCGGAATTTTCTCTGGAATAAACCCCTTCATCGTCGAAATTATCAAACACCTCCTCGTTTTTTAAATCATCTCCATCTATAAAATCAATCCCGGAATCATCCCCAAAAGCGTCAATGGATGATTCAGTCAGACCCGAACTTGGCCGAATGCGCAGTGAAGCTGAAGAACTTTGTCTGATAAGTTGAGACTTTCGTATACTTTGAGGTCTCGAGACGGGCACATGGCCATGATCCTGATCATCCTCACCCTCCTCCATTATAGAATCTAGGTGTTTAACCGTTACGGAAATCACACTCCGAGCATCTTCGATACCCTCAACGTCATCGTCTCCCGGTGGTTTCGAAGCCTCGTCAACGTCTCCTCGACATTTTAAATCATCGTCAACGTGCCCTGGAGGTTTTGAATCATTGTCAATGTCATCCGGAGGTTTTGAATCGGTATCATGTTCAACGTCATCTATACATTTCACACTACTGCCGACATCGCCATCTTCCTTTTTATCATCGATTACAGGTGTTGAGCCTTCCTCTTCTTTAGGTGACTCTAGCTTTTCATCATTTTTTTCTTTCAGTTCATCTTCGTTATCATCCGACGTTTCCTTATTTCCATTTTCGTTTTCAGCTTTGATATTTTCAATTTCTTTTTCCTTAGCTTCCAGTTGTTGTAAATACTTAGTCATTGCGTCGCTTTCCTCCTCTTTCTCGGAGCTAAGGTATCCCCACAACAAACTATTTCTCGACTTCGGGGATGGTTTGACTTTTTCCTTCTCTTCTTCTTCCATCTTTTCCTCACCCTTCTCTTCTTGATTGTAATTCCCATCCTTTTTCTCTTCTTCTATTTCCTCTTTATCGCTAGGTTTAGTTGTTTCTTCGACGTTTTCAGCTTTTCCTTCTTTGCTCCCGTTATCTTTCGTTTCCTCTTTCTTTTCCTCATTTTCTTCCTCCTCGGCAATATCAACACCATTTTCACGGATTTCATCCTCCTCTGTCCACTCACCAACCAGAAACAGCTTGAAATCTAAACACAAAATACCACTAGATATAGAAATGCAGCTAAAATATAATCAGGAAGTGTTACCTTTGGAAGTTTAGAAGTATTACACATGTAATATATACATCATGTGCTATAGTCTAACCACAATGAAATCAGGAGCTTACATGATTTATGAAATCAATTATTCTGAGTTAGAATGTTCATGTATTGCAGGATAACCTTGAGGATACACAAAACTTTGTTATTCATTCGTATGTAATTAGCAAATATTAGATGTTTGTCCAAGCGTTTTACGAAATAATATTCATCTTTATATAAGCATCAGATTTATCTCGTGTGATATCAATATTCGGGATATTTCAATTGTTCAAGCTAATATGTTAAAGATAAATTATATATCGAAATATCGGTCAGATAACAGTTATTTAAAACAGGTAAAAGTTGAATATTTTTTCTCTGCTGCGCACCTTTGTAACTGATCTTCCCGTCCCTGTCCTTATCAGCGGCCTTGAGTAGATCGTCCAGCTCATAGTCAGTCAGCATCTCCCCCAGTCCCATCATCAGCTGGTAGATATCCGAGGTGGTGATGAATCCGTCCTCGTCATAATCTATCAGATTGAATGCTGATCTCATGTCATCTTCGAAATCCTCCCCCACACTCCGTTTCCTGAGGTCCACAATGGCAGTGTCGAATTCTTCCTCGTCAATATCGCCGAACGCTTTAACAAACAATCGTTACATTAGTGGCTAAATCATGTTTGTAGGAAGTATACGCGAAACAAACTAGTAAATAATTTGATAATCAACCCTGGGTATGAAGCTACTGATTGATGTGCTACGTATAGATGTGTCCAAGTGTTAAATGCTTAAGAAAAGTGGAAACATCTTTTTTGAAAAATATTCTGTTGTGTGAGAATATTCATCTTTGGAAAGATAACTATGTCGGCATGTTCGCTTATTATTAATTCGAAGAAGAATAACTGAGAAAAATTTTGATTAAAGGAAAAATGCTTCAATATCTCGACAGAAAATATTGCTAAAATGCAACTATTTAGTATCACTGATTCACTTGTAATTTATATTTTGAACCTGTCTACAGTCCAATTTAGTACAACAAATATGTTATTTTGTTTAGTAGAACAGAAAATAGATTGGATTTCCTATAACATACATTCATACGAGGCTCATTCAATAAGAGTTATCACTACCACTTAAATAGGCAGAAAACATGTACACAAGTAGGGCAGCACCCTGGCACAGCACAAAGACTTTTATAAAAGGCAATGCACATGAACAATTTTAACACAACCAACAATAATGAAAATCTGCTTTTTTGCACATGTTTTCGCACATAGGAGATGAAATCAAATAAAAAAAATGAGAAATATCGCCTTTGCTATAGATGAAAATTAAAGACTTACTCTCAATACAGGAGGTTCGGACCATATCCAGGATAGCCTCATCTTTGGTATCCAGTTCAAGCGTCTTCATGAGCGGGAATACGTTGTCTATGGTGATGTTAATCTTGTCGTTGACCATGATCAGATCGAAGACGGATTTTAGTGCTGCAACAATAAAGAAGACAATCTTAGTTAAAAGACTCACACAACTAAATAGTTTACTATGTAATATTACTTGTGACTCCAACTCCCTCCATTGCTCATTTCGAAGTTCAAATGATGTGAAATCTATATCAAATCAAAGTTTGAAAGTTTCACCACCTGAGAAATGATGTTACGTACAGATTTAAAGGCATATTAAAGCACACGTGTGTTCGAAGGACAGAAGCCTTGATATTTACACTGGACGGACGACTCCCACCTGGGAAATCCCAACCTTTTTCACCGGTAGCGCTACGTCATTCTTTTATCATAAGGAGTATATAGTTTTTATTCATTTTTAAGACATTACTCATTATTCTCGTATAAAGACGCTATCTATTTTTTATATTTCAATTACTCAAGAAAATAACTAAAGACCTCATAAACACATTTTCGTTAGGGACTTGGTTCGCGAGAAACAGCAGCTGAATGGTTGTGTGTGCCCTGAAGTCTCCGATCACGAAATCAACCAATAGACAAATGTTGAATGTTCTATGCCAAGGGTTCGTGGAGTGTAACGTAATCACAAGCCTTGGCTAGCGAAGATGGGGTAACACCTTTATTTTTATCATAATGTACAGGGTACTTTTGAAAAAGTTACCATGGTATCATTTAAGTTCTAACAGCATGTACGGAATAACAGTCGCTAGAATATATCAAATGGCGTCTCACTTTAGTAATAAAACTTAAAAATCAAATAATAGTTTTTTTTCTGATTTGACCCATCAAAACACAGCTTACAAACGGGGTATCTAAAACTGACCTGTATATTTTGCTAGAGATATAACAGTATTTTTAGTATTACCAAATATATTTCACTCTTGTTGCTAATATTTTTTTATCCTTCTCTCGTGCTCCGTACTCGTGAAAAATATCAAAATATTAGCCCCACTTGTGAAATATATTTTGTACAACTGAAGACACTGCTAGATATCCTCTATTTACGTAGTATACCGTTTCCGCTGACAGCACAGTAAACAAATACTACAATGGTAGGCATACACACACCATTACAACAGGTAGTGTGTCTACGTGGTGCGATTTACATGTAGATTACATGTGTAGGTAGGTAGAAGATTAAAGATCTCGTCACAAAGGAAAACCAAAGTATGTAAAGACATTTAAACTAGCCCATTCAACTGAAATTGACGTCTAGTAATTATATCTAGAACGTTTAAATGACAAATGTGATATAGGATTAAAATGAAAATCCCTTAATTGAATTTTTAATTTTTAAAATTAGACATCGTTTGTTGGTTTTCATAGACACGGCTTCCTATATAAATAATGTTAATTAACTTGTGTAACCAGAAAAGGTTCGATAAGAAAAATATGTATTACTGAGAAATATGATATGTCATTAGTATGTAAATATTGGCCGTGTTATTGAGGCCTTTACAGTACAGTTGAGTGACAATTATATAGTTATATCAGAAATGTTAGCCGTAGTTACTACTGTATATGTAAGTCGATAGAATATGACCAGTCGATATATTGTCATACATAGGTCATAGATACATCAACTTCATTATATCGAACCCTGATAACTCGAAGACACTGATTAACTCGAGGTTTAGTTTAGGTAATTCAGAGCCTGCAAATAACTGCTTATTAAGCAATGAGTTTTTTTTACCTAAAAATATTCTGTTATGCCAGCATTTTCATCTTGGGAAAGATAACTATGTCGACATTTTCGCTTATTATTAATACTGAAGAAGAATCACTGAGAAAATTGTGATTAAAGGGAAAAATGCCTCAATAACAAAAATATTGCGAAAATGCAACTATTAGTATCACTTTAAACTAATATTGCGGAGCTTAGCTACAGCCCAGTTTAGTACAACATATATACTATCTTGTCTTTAAAACTTAAAATGCATTTTTGATGCATATTTGATTTTATTGTTTGGATTGAATAGTGTTAAAAACCTATAATATGACATTTACAACTGTTTTATATCGCAGTCTCTTATGGATATAATGTTGAACATTTAAATACAATCTCAAATATTTTCATTTTATAATAATCACTGATTTGATCTCGGTCGACACATTGTTTTATTGAAGTGAGAACAGAAAACAACAATATCGGGTTCCGTCCTCAGTTGATATTTGTTCTCGGGTTTTAAAACCCTAGGGGTAAAGAAAGATCCCAGGGCCTATTTTTACATCATGAATGTGTTTATCTCTTTATGCCCAACAATGCTATATATGGTTAAAGAGTGGGGATCCCAAGGGTTTCAAAGATACATTGAATATCAAAGAAATTAAGTCCCCATGGGTTGAAAAATACACCAGGGCCCCCATAACCATATATAACATTATTTGACATCAGCAAATCTAGATATTAACAAATTGAACATGAATATTATTTTGACGTTTGTCAAATCCAACCAGGTGAGCGATACAGACCCTCTGGGCCTCTTCTGGTATTGAACTGTCTAACTGCAGTTATACACTAAATCAGTGTGGCAAGAAATATGTATGTGCAAATTTTCAAGCATGAAAGGAAGGGATAGATGAAGAGTTTGTTTAATGGTGTATAGAACCTCACAAATTAACTCAAACATACATGTAGCATTTATATTAATAGTTTGATAATTGTTTATAAAGTGAAATGTTAATAGAAAGAAAAAAGATTTCTCGTTGTTCTTATTGGATAAAAGATGGTCATATGTACGTATAAAAGAACCCCATATTTCGAAAATTAGAACAAGCGTAGTATATGGACCCTATGTTTCTTAAGTTAAAACAGCTAGAGCATAATGATAATATTATGTATTACATATTTCTACATTTAGAACAGGCAGAGCATATGTACTGAATATTTCGAAATGTATAAGAATAAAACTTAATTATGGTCGCCATGTGAAATATATCCCTGATTTACGAACCTAGCTTGAACAATATTCACCGAGGCCGAATGTCAAGCTTTACAAGGCCAATGTTGATATTCATATGACATCTCACAATTAGAATTGTTCAGGTCATGAACACGTGGCAAGGTCGAATTCAAATCACCAAGTGGAGTAACAACATACTGACCTCATCAGAGGTCCATAATTGATAAATGAATTTTAGATTATAATTTCTAACCATTACAAGAATATAGCTATGGTGTTCAAGAGACTGGTGTATCAGAGAGGGTAGTCAGATCAAGGGTTGGATACATATCCTCTCATTAAACTTAACATGTAAATAGGCCGAATATCCTAATGGATCAGATGAGGTAGGATATGAAATCTTTGTACATACAACCACCATCTACACCTACACAGGCGAATAAAACGAGAAAATATCTTATTGTATCTATTTACATACCATTTAAATATATCTGAATTTAAAGATTAAAGATTTTAATTCAATTCTGAATATATTGTAGTATACATGGTGTATATTTCATAAGTATCCATCTGAGCACGTCTGTACATATTGCGTAGCTATACAACGATAATTACTTTGATTCATATCCGCTTTCTCCTACAATTCATTAATTACTCTGTGTAAATACTACGTAATCACATTCTACTTCCATAAACAAGGACGATCTAGTTACACGTATACAAGTTTAACATATATAAGGACGATCTACTTACATGTATACAAGTTTAACATATATAAGGACGATCTACTTACATGTATACAAGTTTAACATATATAAGGACGATCTACTTACATGTATACAAGTTTAAAATATATAAGGACGATCTACTTACATGTATACATTTTGTATATGCGTAACATATATAAGGACGCTCTTCGTTTCTTCTGGCGCTTGGAATACATATCGTTCATGTGAACGTCCTTCATTTTCTGCACACTCTACCTACACCTTCTCGCAAACAGTTGTCTTTGGAAAGTATTTCATAAAAATCCTTACGAATTCCAATAGAGTAATCCTATGTCCTTTTCATTTCAAACTAACTGTATTCAGGTCCAATGTCAATTCCGTCCAGTTAACACCACAGAAATGTGACCATACATGTAGGTCGTTCGTTCATATATTCTACGAATGGCCATTGAATATTTTCACATGCTATTTTTCTTTACTAAATGCCATTAAAACCTATATTATATAACACATTGAATATGATGAAAGGGATTTTCTCTATTTACACTAATCAGAATTAAGAAGGGATATGTCAAGCTCTAATCGTAAAAGTAAACAAGCTGGCCCGCGATGACCACGCCTCAATAGGTCACTTATCCCGAGAAATCCCGTATTATCTCATATTACGGTGTTAGATCCTACATTAGATCCGATTGTAAATTGACCAATTTGCATGGCGTAATAAAACGTAACATTAGCAGACAATCACCGGTATAGCGCACGTAAAGAGACGTAAAAAAGGAAACAAATCGAATGACCCCGCTTTACCCCCGAAAAATCTTTATACAGAAAAAGGTCACTACCCCAGCTTATAACCTTCTGCGAGATCTAGAGATCGCCAGCTCTTTTTACTGTCGGAGAAGAAATTCTAAGGGCATGTTCGTAGTACGAGCAAAATATAACGTGTTTTTGATTCAAAATTTCTTTTCAAATCCCATGAAATTGCATTCAATACAATTTTTTGCAATGTTCTAATAAAACCATTTTCATATGGAACTTGAAGTCACGTTCGATGGAAAACAACAAATACCTAGATGTTAAGGGAGCCAAGACCGTGAGCTACATCTAAGTCCACCAAATGTTTTAACAGATGGGAGTTTTAAGAATCATCGTTATGCCTGGACTTGATCATGTGTCGTCCGAAAGCGAAGAAGGTGCTTATTGAGGAAATGTTACGGATGACTTTGAATCTCTTAAATATTTTCCGCAGGATAACTTTGGTGAGTCAGTTGTAATGCCACTCAAACAAACATATGAATATTGGACAATGAGCAGGATTATATCACGTTAGTTGACGCCTGTCGACTATATTCAATGATCAACAATATGTATTTAATATCGTCTTCCGTGTTCGTTTGTATCAGTATATAATATAAAGAATTAGCGACAATGATACTGGTGTCAGAAGTGTACTATAGAAAGCGAGGCACAGTAACCCCGTAATTCAATCAGTGTAATGCACGTGCGATTCTATATAGAATCTCTTTAATAGCATAGCATACTTGTATTGTGACAGATGTCACTATTCAAAGGAATATAGGCATGGCATGCCGGGAAACTGTAATCCTTGTGGACTAAAGTCTACCAGCAGGGTTTACCACAGAACAATGTCAGGGAATTGCACAAAAATACATAACAGTAACAGCCATATTTAGATATAAATTTACATGAAATAGATAAACCGTTTCCAAAATAGTGAATTTAAAAAGTTTGATTGGTTTGTCAGCCCCGTAAACAGACAGGGTCATTTTAAGGCGATGTATCCTTGTAGTAGCTGGTGGCTACCCAACTTAACAACATACGGGAAGCCCATCGCATGTCATCCAGATCAACAAGGCTAACGTTTATTGCCCAAGGACACAACCTTGACAGCACAGACCAGTCCGTTCCTCAGCTTCCAGAGAAGCACAAACTGACCACGGGTAGGGAGCGTCGAACCACGCACCTCAGATCTTCAGCTGAGGTTACGTAGGCCGACGTAATATAAAGATGACGTATACAGTTATTTGTCATTCTAGGACTAAATCATTGATGATCAGGACCAAAAATGAAATCGGAAAGCAAGAAACAAAAACAAACAAAAAAACCCCGAAAAAACAAAACAAACAAAATTAAAAAAAACCGGCAATCCTCTCATATAACACAACAAAACGTTTGTAAGAAGTGATAAAAAATAGTGAAAATGAGGCATACTTACTTTCATTGAGGAAACTTCGGAAGGCCTCTTTCTTTTCCTCGGCAGATGGTTCCACTACCTTCTCCTTTTCCTCCTGAAGAAAGTGCCGAAATGACATGGTTAGTCTTTAAACAATTACACACTTATGAATCCTTGTTTATTTAGTTACATGCACTGTTACAATATCCAACAGACTGCTTCACTAATAGACGGGTTTGTTTCTCGAGTGATAAAACAATGTTTAGGGGCAAATTATCTGTCCCCTTTGGTTTGATTTCAGCTATCTAGTTCATGTTAGAAGTTATATCATCCCCCAGTCCATATCGAGACAATGTCATATCGTCGATCTTTGTTTTACCAAAGCAATGGTAGTTTTCACATATTCACTATGAAATCCAAACATACACCTGACGTTGATATAATCCAAATGTTCTGCATTCTGATAAAAAAAAATATCCTTAATTGCTTAATCAACCATCGGACGAAAATGTAATTGAGCTTAAATCAACCAAAGTCAGCGCATAAACTGCATTGATAAATCCCCAGAGATCTTGTTTGACAATAACTCGCTGATCACACGCCGGATATTGTAATCATAAGACCATCATGCAACATACAAAATGGTTCCATCACGATGAGTATAAACATACACATTACACCCGATGGCCTGCAGGACAAATTGATTTTCGACAAACGACTGTTCGTTGGTATACGGATTAAGGAAGAGCTCCCTGTTGTTACGTAATTTAAATCCGGCGTGTCGCTGGAATCACTTAGGAACTTCGTTTTAATCTACGTCATACCATTGTTGGCCTGGTACAAATGTATATATCAACAGTAGAATTCCAATCGAATTTTACTACAGCACATGGTCCACATAAAAAGCAAATCGCCAGGACTTGTCATGTTGATTGTCACTCTAAATACACTTCCATGCCCTCGAATTACGAACCGGTATCGATCGAGTGACTCAGATACGTCAGTTTACTCGATATATCTCTCTATAGATATTTATTATTGTATACAAACTTATATAGAAATGGATTTTGAGCGCATGGCAACAAATTGTGCCATAGAAACTTAATTTTTTATGTTTTTTTTAGAACAGGTTTAGTTGTGTATCACTACTTGAAAAATTGACAAATGTCTCCCTCTAGTATGTGCTAACCCTTTGGTAAATCCTGAAAGATTTATACCTGTCGGATATTGATTAATAGTTTCGTCGTAAGGTTCGGTAAAATACGGGTGTCCCGTCGCTTGATAAAGGACTGACACAGACGTTAGCAACTTACAATAACACCTGTCTTGTTTGTCTTTAAAAAGTCTATCGTTCTTATGCGTTTCTTCAGTTTTTCTGTGATATATTTGATTCATTTACGACCAAGAACGTTATGTAGCTTTGTTTTTAATGTAAAATAAGTTATTTTGGGTTTTGGATGTTTAAAAAAAAAATTTACAATCAAAGTCTTGTGGTAATGGAGACTGTTGGGGGTGCCTTTTGTCATGGAATGTTGATGGTATCAATAGTAATGCTTAAAACCTGTTTACCTTCCGGCAGTTAAATTAGTGTAGCAATATAGCTTAATGTGTGGTTCTGGAACGTCACATTGATGGTGTGCTATTTTAATCGTCTTTGATGTCAATTAAGATGTATTCAATATAGATCAACATTAATCCTGAAATGCGGGTTAAGGTATAAAACATAGAACAGACTGTCTGAAGCAAAATGATAAAGTACTTTGTGATACAGTGTAACTTATTCTGATATACACATTTTATATAAGTATATACTGTATATTGATATATATTAATTCAGACCTGTATATTAGACGCACGTACACGTGACCTTTTAATGGATAGAGAATTAATGTAGATCACTCTAGGAGTGTGACGTTATAGATGCCGTTCTTTGTAAACCTTAACCTTTTCCCCAGGCAACCATGTTTTTAAAATATACTGGTTCTACAAGAATATGTATTTGCTATATATTAAATAGTGGAAAACTACCACCGAGAGTAAAGGGTACCGAATTGAACTTTATGTACCTAACACAGCTGATAAATGTTGATGGTTCAATATAAATCTCGAATTATGATGAACCATATGTAGGGAAAGGATATTTAGTATAATGATGTATAAATTCAATAAGTAAAGACGATTTAATTCCTTTTATTAAATATCTTTACATAGACAGTGAAAAAATCTTTATATTCCGTCACGGTTGATTTAATATATTATTAAAGCAAGTGAATATATAGGATTGAAATCGATATTAAAGCATAGTGATCCGTAATGGTATACGCTAGCCAATGTAACATACACTTTATAGAATTTATTATAAGTTTGGGTCTATAATCAGGTTCAATCCCACAATTTATTATATACATGTATCTTACTTAACACTTTTACTTATATAAATATTGTACATATGACATCGCGTTTATATGCCAGGGAATGTAATTCCAAATTAACTATCGGTGAACCTGCATGTTATTTATCTTGATTGTACGATTAAAATTAGCTTCTTTATTTGTCACCGAAATAGAGACACTTTCTATTTTTATAGATTTTTATTGGTTCATCTGTTTCTAAGTCTAGGGATATCATCTATTTTCGTGATTTTGCTGTTAAATGTATGTCATATCAAACTGTATGCTTGAACTTTTATTATTTTAGATTAATACCATACCTTAATACCTATCTACTGCCAGATGGAAGCAGCAAATCCAACATTCACCTTTTTATCCCTTTTTGTTAACTACAATGTATTAGTCATTCCAACTGATGTTTCACATTATACTATATCGTCATTACGGATACGATGTCATGTTTTATCATGTCTATACTGTTATGTTACGCCAATCTATATATATATATGTCAGATTTATTTAAGTGTCTTGACACTTGATTCCGATTCGTTTTTTTGTATATGTATATGTTGTATATATATCGTTAAATGGATATTGCCAATAGATACAGTTTAAACTAAATTGTAGGCTTCATCCCTGAACTTCCATTGTCACAAATCCAGCATTTCTGATGTTGTTTGTAAATAATCATTCCACAATACAATCCCCATTGTTTGAATTGTTCTCTTCCGCTAGATATATAATCCCATAAACGCCCTAAATGTCCTAAGTATCATATCTTGTCCAGTTTACTGTATACTGCACATGTGCCCCGTGTTGGAAGACCGTACGTACATTTAAGCTGTTCATTTAACCACCAAAGTTCAGTAAGTATAATCAAACGTTTCACTCTTCCAAGCTCAGGTTCAATGAAGTGATGGCGAATGGCTCACTTTACCGTGCATTCTAGTTCATGTTCAATAAATACTTGTAAACGGTTCATCCTCTCAAATTGGCCAACGGTTCACTTTGTCAAATATCCTAGTTCAGGTTCAACAATTGTCTTGACACATATTCTAGTTCAGGTTCAACAATTGTCTTGTCACATATCCTAGTTCAGGTTCAACAATTGTCTTGTCACATATCCTAGTTCAGGTTCAACAATTGTCTTGTCACATATCCTAGTTCAGGTTCAACAAGTATAGACAAACGGTTTACATATATCACATATTCCATGTCATGTTTAAGAAGTTGGAAGCGGTCCCCGTACCCTGCCGCATGTAACCCAACATTCGGGCTCAAACTGTACGAATATATTGGATGGGTTGACCCAGATAGTAAACTTTGTTCAGCCTGAATGATCCCCTCGTATTAACGACTGCTATCAACACCTACCCCTGTACAGGTGAGTAGTGTGGTTATCATTAAATACCAAGAAGATGAGCGTTTATGGTATATTACATATGCCTGTGACACTTTAAATATCCAGCTCTACATGTAGTCTATAATAAACACACATCTGTTGGTTTTAATCCGTGTTAGTTTATCGTCCGGTCACACATCGCAGCGACGGGATATATATGGTCACATGTCGTGGGGATGTCGGCAAAGTAAACCTTCGCTGTAAATTCTACACGGACATTTCTAGTATAGCTCTAATGTTTACCTATATTGCATCATATCCATAATCCATCGTATTCCTTATAAGTCTGGAAATAATTTGAAATGAATCTTTGAAATCAAACTGGAATCTTTGAAATCCGAAATAGTACATTACCGGATTTCCCCCCGCGAAATCTGCCTGAACACCGAGAGGTACAATGTACATTGTACATGTATTATGCTGCTATTTCTTCGTAGTAAACTAAACATGACATGAGTCAAGGAATGTGTTTATAGTCCCATTAATATTATATCGGGGGTCTTGAGGGGGGAGGGGTTCATCGTTTATATATAGTGCGGGCACAGTGACCCACCGCTGACCTTAACGTGACATTTAAAATGAAAATCAACCTTACGTGACATTTTAGATGAAAATCAACCTTTTGTAGCTCAATTATAATGTATATCTTAATTACATTATTAGTTGTAATTCAGGTGATCCATTTCATTGAATGATAATTTTAATCACGTACATATACAATGAGCAAAATCACTCTAATTCGAATAATTTTACATGTTGATATTAATGTATATTAAAATGATATTTCAGTCACGTTTAACTACATATGATTATACATTAAACATGATGTCGCAGTGTTATTATTATTGCAAAATTACTAATTCGTCTTCACACAACATGATATAATATCGATATTAGTTATTAATTTTTATTAGTATGATATTTCAGTGCCGTGTGATTATTTATGGTAATTAATTCAACGTGAGGTCGCGACGTAAGTATTATGTATCTTATTGAAGATTAGTATTGTTGTCATATTATCCTGAGTATAATATATAAAATCAAACGTAATCAAGCCATATACCCATATATACTGTACACGGCATAAGAAACAGGCAAACAAAAATCGATCTCCCAAAGATTGCAAAATTTGCTATAATCATTTCATTTTCCGAAATTTTGGCCCCAGACCCAAAGTGGTGCCTACGGCGCTCGCATTACCACTAAATTTCTGGACCCCCTCCCCTTTTCAAATTCCTGGATCCGCGCATGATCTATAAAATCATAATTCTTAACCCTGCCTCTGAATACATGTAGTTAACTTTATGATATAATATATCACCTCGACCAGCACTAACTTCAATCCAATAGACGGTTGTAAAATACGTTACTTAATGCCCCCCCCCCCCCCCCCCCCCCCCCCCCCCCTCCCCCTCTAGATCCTTATGAGGGGGATTTCTGCAAGACATGAACACAGTACACTATATAATGGGGTAAATATTTACAATCAGAATTTCTTTGTGACAGTTAAGTGTCAGGTAAGTGAGTAAATGAGTACCTGTGTCAACCAGGATTAAAAATATTTGAATATTTGAATAAATTGCACGATATGAAAGAGATATTGGCGTTTGATGGCCCGGTGAATGAAGAACGCCTATGTACTTACTGGGTCAGGTAAGTCAGTCGTTGTGTTGAGACAAGCCTATTCAAATTCGGATTCTAATCAATATTGAAAGGGATTGATTTTATTGTGTATTTTAACTCCATATTGAATAAATATTTTACTGTCAAAGTCTTCCTGGCGGAACGCCCTACTGATGTTAACAACACTTTGTTTATGGAGTTCCGTACTGTGAATAAACAGTCTCGTCATTGGCGTTATTAAACGTGACTAAGCAATTTTATATTTCATCTACATATTGATGAAATGTTTATTTTATACATTTAATCTGACTTACACTTTAAAACAATCGGGAGATGATTTTTAATGTAAATATACATTGTGTCAATAACTCCATTATCAATAATGACAACTCCGGTCTACGTATCACAATGAAACGGATAATATCTCAAACATAAAATGTTGTCCTCGTTGTTTTGTTGAATGTTTCCTCAATCCGAGGTATTCTAAATGTATTCTTTCGCAAAATTAATGCATAACAATGACTGTTTAAGTTGATATTATCGTTATACTGACACATTTTGACAGTTTGTGCTACCCGCACCACCACCACAACGCCAGTCATTCCCCCTCCCACAAATCCGTTTCATAAAAGTACCAAAAATAATACGTTAATATGATAAATTGATATTTGTTTAAAGAAAGCTTTTTTCTAAATATACCAAAATGTCTAAATTGAAACTCGGTTAACTCGAAAACTCGGATAGCTCGAAGTTTTTTTCACGATCCCGATAACTTCGAGTTAACGAGGTTTGACTGTAGTACATCCGGTATGCTATGGAAAACGGAATGACATTTGTGAACACTTCAGTTCTGCGATTACCAATGACTTGTCAGAGAAAGGCTGTGTGAATTGTGTTTGCGCACGTTTATAAGGAATGTGTTTATTTGTGTCTTTCACTACAAAGTTGTATTCGGTGATATATATATATATATATTAATCACTCTTGATCTTTTGTTGTTCCTGTTCCGGTTTTCATTTCCTTACCGTCAATATCATATAATAGGATTACGTATACTCATTGTGGCCGATTATGTACTATATAAATTGATTAATGGAGAGTGCTAGTAAATTGGCAAAACTGCCAAGACTTAGTGTTCAATATTAGCGATAATCAAAAATAGCTTAATCTACTTACAATGCGAACTGTAGTGTATGAACAAATAGTATAATGTCGCACACAAAAAAACCATGGACGCAACTCGATGTCGTGTATAATTTATAGATTTACATCTTCATTCATACATAATTAAAATGTACATAGATAACATTTTCATGAAATGAACATGTAATTTATTGTAGGCTTTAAATATGCCATGTTACTAGCAGAGAGGCGCCTTCAAGCCGACGGAAATATTCCAATTTAAATATAAGTATATTTTGAAGTATGTGCCACACCTGTTTAAGCTAAAAGTAAATCACCACAAAGCTGAAATTCAAACATAATAGAAATTGCCTATTATAACTAGTCAACATGTAAACACAAAATCTGGAGAGATACCGATTTATGACGTATACATCTCTACTACCCTGTAAACCTAGTTATCTCCCTTGTTCCGATATTATATCGATTATCTACCCTTGATTTAACTTGGCAATTACGATAACTTAGAACGAAATTTAAGTGCACAACTTTAATATTTTCCCCGGTGAAATGGTTAATTAGTGGCATGTGCTTGGCACTAATCCCCAACCACAGATCTATATACGTACAACACCAAATGACACAACTTAGGGTTCGAGAGGAGACGTGGACAACAATGATACATGTAATTTATATAGACACCGCCCGACAGGGGAGGGGTTTATATAAAACTACCCGTCTGTCCCTTTATCGGGTCCGTACAAGTTGTACCGACATGAATCTACTAAGCAGAACCAAACACGTGTTCGTTGATCTTATTTTTTTTTTCAAATGTACCACTTGTATCCAAGATGGCGGAACAGTTATTCGTCATGTAAACGTACTTTTTGCTGAGACGGATACTCTCCATTTGCGATGAACTTTTATAAATTATATATGTCTATGTTTGACGGAACTATTCTGATATTAAGTTGATATCCGTCACGTTGTAAAACTGGAAAATCATAATTTTTTATGTTTGAAGCGAGCAACGACCGCCATCTTGAGAACTCGCTTGAGAGTCAATTGCATTCCATTAAATGAGATGGGGTTAGGCATACACATGGATATGTAATACACGTATGCTGCAAGAAGCAAAAGAAAACTACATTTTATTTGTAGGAACAGTCTAGACGGGGGAGGGAGTAGAGGGATCCGTGGGGGAGGGGGTGTTATACTGTATAACAGTACATGTACATTTGAATATTAACTTGACATCAAGGGACTAGACTGCCGACACAGTTGGACAGCTCCTCACCTGATCAGCGTGACAATGGTATTATTTGGGCACAATAAATCTGATTATTTATATTCGTTTATCGGCTAGTCATTGTTATTGTTACGTTATAATACGGAATAGTTGTTAATCGCTGCCCGCGTGTTATCCGCCAAGCTTCGATCTTCACAAATGTCTTCAGCACAAACATTGGTAGTGACGTAGGTTTGGGTTTAATACTTACATCATTAGGCATGGTATTTGTATTTCGATGACATCATTTTACGTACTTAAACCTAATACGGGTTTTAAAGGAAAACGCCATCAGTCGACCTACTACGGCTATCGGCAGTATTGTGATGATGATGATGATGTCACAATGTAATTAGCACAATGACACCAGAACGATGTAAAATAAACTTAAAGTTAAAATTACAAGATTTTTGTAGCCAATTGAAGACTTACCATTAATACGCTTTATGGCAAATAAAACATCCAAAATCCAACTTTATTTGCGATTTGACTTCTGTGTAAAATCATAGTTATACGACATTAAACATTATTTTATTGATAATTCAAACATTATTTTGTTTTGGTCATGTGTTTTTCCTGCTAAACTTTAACACTTTTCCAGCACTTTTTTTTTCAATTTTTGAGGTGCATTTTGTGTCCAAACTTTTAACGAAATGAAGCACTTATTCTATCTTTAACGTGATTAGATTAGCACTAGATTGAGATTTATTTTATTGATATAAATTGCAATATTTCAAATATTTTATCCCAAAAAAATGATTTGGAAACCAGTACATAGAACTCCCTCTCCTTGTGTTTATACATTTTTAGAATAGCTGTTTAGAAGTGCTGACAGATTCACGTATATCCATACATGTATGTGTGGGAAAAAAAGAAAGGGGTTCAAGGGTCTGGAAAGGGTGATGCTGGGGGCATTTCTTCGTCTCAGGAACAAATGTTGATTGCATGGTAACATACAATGTATGGTGACAGCGCCAATAGGGCTGCCCATGTTATGGAAAGTAGTACTTATACAAACAATACAGCGGATACAAATATAAACTGACATTATAAAGCCATAGATATGAGACTTAGATACAGTACAATAAAATACAACTACCATTGTCGTTTTAAATTACCAATTAGGAAAACTTAATAATCCACATGGTGAAATGCTTTGATTTTTTTATTGACAGGGTCACATGAAAATCTAGGTTAGGTAGCCTAGCATTATAAATACGTCTGAACCGGAAGCAAATGTATTGATTTTTACAAACGGATCACTGATTACCGGAAGTAGCCTAGTCTTACTTGCCATCTATTGTGTATAAACTTTATATACCTGTATCTATTGTTACAGACGTGTGCCGTATTGTATTATATAGGTCAATAGTAATAATAGTATTATACACCTTGAGCAAGAACTCGAACGCTTTGGCTGTACTTTGACAATAGGTTCACATAATGCAAATGAATTTGCCTTTACTTTTTTTGCAAAAAAAAAAAAAAAAAATACAAACATCTGCCATAATAATGAAACCGGACTTCAAACTCTAAATCGATTAAAAGTAGGCTAATATGAACAAAAATTAGATTTACATAAAGACTCATGTAAATTATGACAAGTGAGGATCAGACGAAATCGACGACACCCGCCATACAAATTTAGGTCAAATCGGCGGCCCCCGCCATACAAATCTAGGTCAAATCGACGACACCCGCCATACAAATTTGGGTTAAATCGACGACACACGCCATACAAATCTAGGTCAAATCGACGGTACCCGACATACAAATCTAGGTCAAATCGACGACACTCGTCATACAAGACACTTGGCCCTATTTGCTCTGAATGACATGAGACGGTCCTCGCGTATGTTGTTCAGTGAGGTATTCACCAACTACTACAAGGAGACCGCCGCTTTAAAATGACCTAGGCTATTTATTGGACGACAAACCCAACAAACAAACAAAACAATAGGTTGGCATTGTGATTATTTCTGATATTGGTTAAACTTCAGATTAAATGAAATGTTCAGATAACTGGTGGGAAATATAATAGGTATTATAGAGTAAGACCAATGGGCAGTTAACTCGGACTGTCAAAATTACAGCAATTACAGTATAATACATATATGTACGTGTATAATTAAGCTAAGAGAGAAACATCGCAGATTTATTCACACTATAGAAAATAATATGGAGACAGAAAAATCCAAAGAAAACCACTAATATTTACAGCTATCAACAAACAGCTACAGCGGAAGGGCAGGACGGCACCATAAGATAAGTACAAGTGACTGAGGACAAGGGTAGATAACTCTAAGCGCTAAACCTGTAAATTAAAAAAAAAATACATAGAAGTCTATATACATGTACTTAATAATACAGTCAAATATGACACTATTATCAGTTTATTGAGAAAAGGGGAAACAAAAATACAGAAATGTTGTGAATGATTTAGATGATGGACTTGTTAGATATCCGTAAGATAAACTACAATATATGTTTTGAACATAGATTATTCGCCTCGGGAACTAGACCGATGAGCGGAGATACAATCTTACAGTAATGTAAATAAAAACCACGACCCACTTAACAACAAATTTAAAGTCGCTCTCCCTTATACACGTCCGGGTTATGTCGTTAAAGTGGAACTAATGAATACGTGTCATTGTAAAGAAACACTATGCCTGCGTCACTGTCGCTTCCGCTTTACCATAATTGTCTACTTAAAGTACATAAACTTTTCAGGTCCAAACGACACATAAACGAGAGGATTTATATACATATTGTAACAATGAGACTAAAGTATTCAACTTCAAAAACAAAAAATATATATATAAAATAAAATTAAAATTTTTAAAAATAAAACTCGTGTTGAAAGCTATATTGAATCAATACTCTAAATATACACATACAAAGTGTTGGTATAATTATTTTTGAGTATATGGATAGTTTACGTAATTTATGCAGTGATACCAAACAGTGAGACAGCCAGCAGTACACTATAAACTTTGAAATTTCAAAACTAATTTTCTTGTCCTATTGGAGAAAAACTTACTGTATAAATATATAGGTGACATATACAGTCAAATATTAAACATTTCATTAAAAATGATTGCTTCAATTACACACCATAAACTAATCTATGTATACATAATTGTATTAGGTTACTAAATAAGTTTCACTATTAAGAACGTACATGTATGGCTAATATATAGGGTCGTAGACTGCCATCTCGACCCCCCTGCTTATTTTACCCAATTATTTATTTATTAAAACACAAATAAACATTATTCATAAACGCAAACTGTATCCTCCCTCCACATATACGTACATATATATATATATATATATATATATATCCGACTGTAAGTCTTATTCCTTATCAACTTTATACAAATTTAATTAAGTACAGAAATACATTTTGTATCATCCGGTTATGTAACTCATAAACAGAAAAATAAATCGTAATTAGATCAAAACACTAGCCTCTTTTTGATATATAAATAATGATATAGTATCTTATACATTGCTACGTACATGTATAGGTATATATACATATTGCATACGAATTCCATTTAATATAAGTTACATTCAAATAAGTTTAAGCTTTTGTAGCAGTCCCTAAACAGTTAAAGCCCCCCGAAGGTTAAATACCCTATATATTTGTATAGAGTATAATCTCAGGCGTCGACGGTAGAGACACTATTAATCGCCGAGGTAAGTGGCAGAGAATGCTTAAAAGTATCAAAGTACATAAAACCTTAAGGGGACATATCTTGATGTGTTGATTGATTTCATTTAAGGCGTTACAGTACGTCTATAGTATACATGTGGGAATGAGCATAATGATTCATTCTTTGGAATCAAAGCTTGATCTCCATAACGAAACCTCAGGATTTTTATGATGCTTTGTATTCTGGATAAATCTTTCTTATCCTTGAACTCTGGGAAAGGTTCCCCTAACAACCCCTCCTGCTTTGAATATTAAAATGAATCATTTCGATCTTGAGACAGGTGTTTCAGGGTAAAGATAACAGGTCTCGTAAATTCAAGTGGCAGAAATAGCTCAGCACACAATTCACAATTCCGTGTTAAGATGAAACATATATACCACTTTTTCATACAATAAAACAAAAAACAAAAAATAACAAAACAAAACAAAACAAAAATAAGATAAATAAAGTTTTACAATTGTTACAGTTGAAACAACATTCGGAAGTAGAGAGATTTTCTTTGACATGTTTCAATATCAAGACCTTCCTCTCCATTCGCCGTCTATTTCATTCCCCACGTCACGCAAGAATGTTTCTCTGATCTGTAGCTGATTTTGACAAAGTTTTTACTAAATTTTACCTATTTCTATATTCAAAATGGAGAGACAAAACGATGACCAATGATTTTTACAATATACGTGCAGGTAGAATTATTATCGGACGGAGATATCTACCGCGCTGGATTGATGTTGTCAGTGGATCCAGTCTAAATCCAAACAGATTGGTGATACAGCCGTACAGATCGAACATAACTGATTGCCAGGACTCGCTCTATCCTTTTGGCAACTGGGGTCATGACATAGGTCTTCGACTTTTCGTACACGTGACAAAATTGAGTTTGGATGTGATGGTCACATTAAAATTCACAATTTTCAAACATCATCCAACACTGATGTGATGTTAGCATGAGGTACTAATGTTTGGGTGTTTATCTAATTAGTATGTACGACAGTTATTTTCTATACCTCCTTCAACTCAAATGTGTTGGTGCGGTTATAATCGGTGGTGTATTATCAAAATACAAGCATACATCAATTCAAGATATACAGAACTCTTTTTTAAATATTAATAATTCGAAATGAGATTTAAGTATCTTTGAAGTACTGACTCATAATTACAGGTATATGTCTACTCATATCATGATATGAGTACGTGTGCCTTCGGCCCCCTGCAGGTAAATGTGCATGTAGTTACATGTATAAAACACAAGAACTATGTATGTATACATATGTGTACATGTACCTGCTGTGCACATAGCATGATTCGTATCAGACGACTCGATCTTGTGTCTTGTTTTGCTGTTGTTGACTGCGATGTCGTGAGATCGTAAGGAAGTCAGGCCGCGACAAATCGAGGTCTTTTGAAATGAAACTTTCTCCTTCTTGCATTAGGTTCAGCACTGAAAGCGATATGCAGGGAAGTAAACTGTAAATGGCTGACTAAGGTGACAGTATAAGGGGCCGGGCGACGTCATGGCAATGTGCATGCGACATGACATTCCAGTGACGTAATAAGGGGCCGGGAAATGTCATGGCAATGTGCATGCGGCAGGACATTGCCGTGAAAATACACTTTTAAACGCCATACCAGTTTTGCCCATAGACAGTCCTCAAACGACATACACGAAATAGTTCGCGTAAAAGACTTTGACAAAGTCGCATTAATCACGATTGATATCAGTAGGAATCCTGGCCTGTTTCGTATGAATCTAGTTAAAATCTAGCCGGTTATTCTCTCTACGTTACAAGCGACATCGCCTCAGGATGACCTTTTTTATCTCAATATTTCACTTTCAGGTCGAATTGTCAATTTTTCGATGTCATTGATCTCACCAATTCGTCACATCATCCATCTGAAGCTAACCATTTCAGTACAACATGTATATAGTTATATGGACGAAATTACTTAAACAGATTGACATGTTTTGCAAGCTATGCTCTCTATTCATGCTATTTCGCACATACGAAATTCACTTCCAAGATTCTGTAAATAGTAATTTGATTGAAAAATCTAAAAAGGTCATCCTGACGTGACCCCTTGTGAGGACGTTAGATGTTCATGTAACGAAATACCAATGAACATCTATATTTTAATTAGATTGGTTTCATGTACAAAATTAGTACAGTATGTCGTTATACACAGGTTTTAACTTCTACATTCAAATAATGATGCAACATGCCGTATTTTACGTGCAGATAACCATATCAATTTTAGTACGATTTGGAAAAGTTTTTTTTCATGTAAATAGACGGTGAGAAACTTAAGCATAAAACATAGTTGGAAAATCTTACCTGACCATCAACAGCTGCGTCAGAACGCCTGCGCGACTTAGATTTTTTACCGGAACCGGATGGTGTGGTGTCAAAGAGTTCGGCTTCGTCTACGAAATGTTCTCCTTCAACAATTCCCTGAAGATCTGATGAAATGTTTGGAACCGAGGTACGACGAAAACTGTTACTGATGCCTCCAAAAGATGCTCGGCGAGTGGCCGAAACAGCAATGGCCGAAATGGAAGCGCGTCTTGCTGGGGAGAGCAACAGATCCCCGTCTGGTATCAGACGAAGGTTTGGAAAACTTCTTTTTTACCAGAGAGATATCTGCAATAGACATTCGTCTCTTTTCCATTCCCTTCTTAGGGATCATGTCCGGCGCTGGGCCAATAATTGAGTTCCTGCGAGTCATATTCCGGCCGTGTACTTATGTACCAAATGTTTCACATGCTTCTATGATGAATACCATTTTTGTTGATTTTACTTCAATGACACATCATTATACCAAGGTCTGTATTGGACATGCAGCACGTGCTTCACGGGTGTACAAATATATACAGTAATCACTCTTTATATACCTTATTACTCAACACTATGACGTAAGCATCCTTATCAGAAAAAAATATGTTGAGCTATAAAAGTGTGACCATATTTCGTCATATTTTTTTTTTTTTTAAATAGTCGGCAAAGCTCTTCTTTAGTTCAGCTTCAATAACAACCAGAAATCAACATGAAATCACAGGTAGCCATACGTTTGTAATGCTTGCACGTCTACGATACTTCAATAGATGGGCGTTTTGAGGCGTTTATGTAAGCAGGGATGCTCCATTGAAAGTCAGAATTGATTCATTGTTCAAACAAAGATGAAAGACCAAAATTAGCCTATTGTTTCCAAACTACTATAACACCCGTGACAGTAGGTACACCGTTTAATGTGTGTTGTCGTTATCGCTCTCGATTTCCTTTCTGTAATCACAGGTTTTCATAAATGAGGAGATCAATGTCCAGATAATGACGAATACAAATACATGTCCATCCAATATAGTTGGAAAGTATTGATATTCTCTTTAATACAACACCGAAACCAGCACTTATTGTTCAAAGATATCATACTCTATAGTTTTTGCAATTAATCTATTTTAGGTATCTTATTACGGGTCTATATGTCAATGGTTACCATTACATTATATAATTTAAAAATACCCAACTTCATTGTGTATAATTGATGTAAGTTTAGATGTTCCCCATGGGTTGAGTGACGACAAAAACGTTGATTCAACAAACCGAAAAATGTAACATTGCAACTCTTAAATAATCATTCTCCTCATAGAATATGAGCTCTGAACTGTGTCCTACGCCACAGCCAATTTATTGACAACGCTTAACGACGTGTGACAATACAGATTCTAGGGCGTTACCTTGACGAATCCGACATTACTGACCACGGCAGCTCCGGAAGTTAGGGGGCAGTCATATCCAAACAAATTTTGGGATAACACTGATTTCATTCTAGAAAATATGTAGTTTGGATTAACCAATGATAATAATGCTCATTTATATATCCAACTGTTGAAATAATCCCTACTTCGTAGCCATATCACCAACCCACACGCCACCAATTTGCGTATATCTGCTAACACTATTCCATTTAAAGGTTCTTTTCCATGTTACAATGAACACACATCTATAAATCCTGGAGGAATCAAAGTGAGTTTGAAATGCAGCGAAATTCGATTATTTGCATATGTTTTTCTCCTGTTACAATTTATGAAAGCATGCAAATAACCGATATGCAAATGTGTGGATCCCTCTGTACATACAATGTCAGCGTGATAATATCCGATATATCTATTTTCCTTCCACTGTTGATAAATCGGTATCAAACATCATGATCAAGTTTCCTGTATGTCCGCCATGATCCCGTATGATTTGATATTCCCATGGTGTTATGATATATTTGTTTCATTGAATCCTTTTTAACATGATCCTCTTTGCCTCTGTTGTATTTACTGTTTAAAAGTGACGTTTTGAATATAATCCCTCTATATTGAATACATTATGTGTGTACCGGACAATTCAGAATGTTTTATAGTATCGTCAGCAACATTAGCCTGTCCAGTATGGTTTCACTTCGTCAGAATCAGTATACGTTCCCAAAGAGAAAACAACTTACACATCTGTACCATCCATCGCCATGCGTTCACCACTTCTCGTTGGTTAAACAAAACAACACTTTATAATAACACTATGTTGATAGGTGATATTTCTCGCTATACCTGACGTATGTTGTGGTGAGGGAGATCGTGTCTCCCAGATCGTGAATTACAAAATCACAGTAATCAGGAACGACAACACCTATTGTCAGGGATAATTAATGTCTAATCTCCCCTCCGGATATTTCTCACCCAGATCGACACATTCCGCTCCCGATATTATACACTTCATGAAAGAAGTGAAACTTCGCTTTGTCCAAATCTGTTTTCAAAACTATAACATTTAAATCTATATTGTTTAGAGCCTATTTTAAGAGAAGTCATGACAGTTAAACTGTACGTAAATCAGGCCGCATTCTCCATTGATTCATATAATTGGTGTAAGGCTATCCATTACGGGTCCGCCTACATAGCTTCAATCACGGCTCATTTGCGAGGTAATCTAGTGTCTTCTGACCTTGGTGGTTCAATTTTACATGTCGTGTTGAGTGTTAGACAACGTTTTCTCGAATGCCATATATCTTTTATTTCCAAAGAAATTAACTATACGAAACGAATCTTTAAAAAAAATTATCAAGAAATGTTTAGAAACAAATGTATTTCGTGCTAGTTGAATAAAACTATGAATCAACCAATCCGTTGAACTCCCATCATAAAATTGTCAAAACCATGTCGATAAATTATGGATATATATATATATATAGTCGTATTATCTACAGACAGGGAGATAATGGCCGTGACAGTAAACCACGACCTGGATCTCTTTGTCCATGATATCCTTGACAATATCCAGGACGTGTCACTCTTGTAATCTACTCCACGGTAGATTTTACCTACATGTATATGGTGTGTGCATTACAGTACTAAAGTAAGTATATATGCTTCTGTGACACTCTCTCCCAGAAGCTCCGGATATGTTAACTTGCTTATATTTATGTTGTGTATTTTCGACAGAGCAAACTACATTTTCCCAAAAAAATGAATATTATTTCAGATTTATTTCATGCGCTGCACTTGTACATGTACAATGTACAACATCTCCAGTTTAATACATAGACTTCTCGGTCTCCCCACAACTAAATGATTTACTATATGCTATTACTAGTGACCCCATCCCTTCATTAGCTCGTTTGAAGTTCAAATGATGTGAAAATTATATCTAATTAAAGTTTGGATTTTTTTTCTCTATCTGATAAATGTTGTTATTGTATAAGTCTAAAGGCATACAAGTATAAGAGCACACGGGTACTCGAAAGACAGAAACCCTGACATTCACAGTGCACTGGGGAACCTCCACCTGGGGAATTCACGCATTTTTACACCTCGATTCCTACGTCATTCTATTTTCAGTAGGATTGTGTATTTATGATTTTCCAAATCTCAAGACCCTACTCTTTATTCTCGTATATAGAAAGTACCCATTTCATATGCTATGTACTCAGGAAAACAGCTACAAACCTAAGAAACACATTTTCCTCAGGGACTTGGTTCAGGTGAAACACCAGCTGATTGGCTGATTTAGTTGTGCGAGTCTTAAATAAGACAGGAGGTATTGTAGTGAAAATCTCCCGTGAACTCCAAAGAAATATCCTTTAGTGTTTAAAGGCTGTTAAATACTCATAGAAAAAAAACGGAACAGCAGATTCAGTACCCCACGGTTAAACCTAACAATATTCCAATATTCCATATCTGATATGACAATAAACAGAGCTAAGGCATTCCGTTTGAAATTAATATAATTAATTTTTTTTTGTTTTCATGGTAAATACTCAAATGTGATTGGTCGAAAAATTCTTTTCATTCTTCTATGGAAGTAATTCCGAGAACGGCGCGAAAACTGTGACGTCACAAACGACAATTGACGTTGCGTATTGATTTGAGAAAAATAATCCCATTTAAAACCAGTAAAATTGTACATAAAACATGTTTTAAATTAGAAAATCATTTTCAAAAATTAATTATAAGCGTTGATGTCAATTATTTTTTAGTTTCATTGGGGTATGAAACAAATTTTGTTTACGCGGATTCATACAGTTTGCAAACAAAATTTGTTTCATACCCCGATGAAACTAAAACAAATTGACATCAATGCTTAAATACAGTGATATTTTAAAACTCGCTTACGTTATTGACTCCAATACACAGTTTCCATTTACATTGCATCTCATTCCAGGACCATGTTTTTTTCTTGAAATAAATATTACCCATCTTCTTAAGATTCCAAATTATATATCGACTTTATAGCATTTTGGTTCTATCTGCCAGATAGTGTTTGGTCGCCATGGCATTATTTGGTTACTACACTGCACGAAACGAAAACGATTTCAATACATATAAGATTGAATCGACATTAGAATAAATCAAGTTAAATGATATAATAGAAGTACTGTAATATCTAAAGGTTTATATGTTGCAGTGCAGATAAAACAGACACATTTTACAGAAATTATTATGATACAAGGAACAGGAAATATGTAATACGGAAGTAATCGGATCGTTGAACACAACAAAAGATCCATGCAATGATATATCGGAGTGTTACGTGAATAACATTTCTGACAAGCTCCTTTGAGTCTTCACGGATGATTGATCCCCAGCCATGCGAGGTGATGTATGACCGTATATAATTTTACCATTGTCCTAACAACTTGTCGCCTCAATGTCTCCAGTAAAGATAAGCTATTGTCACAACCAAACTATTTTTTGTTGATACCGTTTCACTTCAAAATGATTATTTTGATGACTGTTGCAGGATAAATAGAATACATGGTCAGTGTCTTAAAATATACCGTACGCTGTATTTTTGTCTCGGTACAGAAAGACAAAAGTAGCTCGCCAAGACTCGCCACTTTTGTCTTTCTTTACCCTCGCCAAAATACAGCTTATATATTAAGACACTGACCATATATTCTCTATTAATCCGAAAAGATCCAGAAACACCAGGTATGTACATGATACAACCGGCTGTATCACTTTGTAAGATTCATCAGATTTATTATACAACCAGGTGTATAGTTATGGAAAGATTTTCCAGATTCGAAAATAATGGGTTTGCGTATTTGTACAAATTAAGACTCTTAAAATGCATCACGGTTTCTTGACTTCACATCAAAGGCGGCGGCAGTAACGTGATGTTTTGTTTTCTAATCTGATAATTTATATAATCGTGATTAAAATATAATAGATTTGTGCTGATGACATCAGCGATTCATGAAACACTTTCTAATGTGCATTTATCACTTTAATGAAGACCTCTAAGGCCGTTTAATAACAGATCTCATAAATGGAAACTAATGTACATAAATATGTAAATGGTTTCGCTATCACTGAGCTCTTTTATAGCGTTACCTCAGCATTTAGCGTGTGACGTCATGACAAAGAGGTGAATGTGGAGGTTGTGTATGATATGTATAATTGGCTTGACATAGATAAGGCTAAAATGTATTGCCACCGTATTGGCCAAACCATTAGCAATTTGATAGAAGCTAAAGATAGTGTCATATTATCATGCCATATTCCACGGGTTGGGAAATGGATACAACAGTTTTTGATGTCTCGTGCTGATAATGTGGTCAGAGTTTAGACAAAAAAAAACAAAAAAACATCCAATCATATTTTTAAGTTATACATTGATTTCGGAGCCAATCCGAATGATGTCAAATATCATTGTCGCGAATGTTGACCGTCTGAGTGTAGAACAGATTACGACCAATGACAATCTGTAGTATAATGTTATGTCTATCTACAATTATATCAATTTAGGTAATTATACGTCATAATGACGTCAACTCATTTAAAAGAAAATCCACAATATCACAGGGAACGAAGATATATTTATGTTTTTCATATATACGCAACTTACATTGTGTTATCGTTGTTAGGAAGACACATTAAGTTAAGTTAAGTTTATTTCCAGATCAGGATTGATTGATCCTCTATACTGGACTCAACATACAATATATATACGGTATATACACAATGATATAATAATAAGGTATGTACAAATCATAATAAATAGTTAGTGTTCTGTTCCGTTAAATGCTATTTAAAAGTTGATATTGATATGTCGGCTCTGTAATTATAAATAATGTCTTGGTTTTCCCAGAATTTATCAAGTCTATTCTTAAAACAGTTTGTGTTAGGGGCAGATATCACGGTTTCCGGCAGAGAATTCCAGATCCTTGCTGATCTCACAGTGAAATATTTACATATTTATGGTATGAATGTAAGTCATTCTGTTAAAAGACTGTATCCTATTTTATCGATATTGCTATTAACTCCACCTGTTCCACATTTACATGATATGGGGACTGTGATCACCCCGTGGTCTGTTTACCTTTCCATATCCCGTGATAGCTCAGTTGGTAGAGCGGAGGACTGTAGTGGTATACTAGCTATCCTTAGGTCGCTGGTTCGACTCCGGCTCGCGGGATTTTTTTTATTTTATTTTTTTTTTCGTTTAACAGGATTAACCGTATTTATACTATTATTTGCGTATATAAGTACATATTATTGGTACATACCGTATATAAATACGTATAATTGGTAAATACCGTATATAAATATGTATAATAGGTACATACCGTATATAAATACATGTACGTATAATAGGTACATACCGTATATAAATATGTATAATAGGTACATACCGTATATAAATACGTATAATTGGTACATACCGTATATAAATAAGTAAAATTGGTACATACGGTATATAAATACGTATAATTGGTACATACCGTATATAAGTACGTATAATTGGTACATACGGTATATAAATACGTATAATTGTTACATACCGTATATAAATACGTATAATTGGTACATACCGTATATAAGTACATATAACTGGTACATACCGTATATAAATAAGTATAATTGGTACATACCGTATATAAATACGTATAATTGGTACACACCGTATATAAATACGTATAATTGGTACATACGGTATATAAATACGTATAATTGGTACACACCGTATATAAATACCTATAATTGGTACATACCGTATATAGATACGTATAATTGGTACACACCGTATATAAATACGTATAGTTGGTACATACCGTATATAAATACGTATAATTGGTACATACCGTATATAAATACCTATAATAGGTACATACCGTATATAAATACGTATAATAATTTATATACGGTATGCATAAATCATACTTAATTATACTTATTTCTATGGCGACAATTTACCTGTTGTCCTTTTTTTATGCGGTTTTGTTATTTAAACTTTATTTAATATACATCTTCCAGTGAAATATTAACATATATTTCAGTAAACTAAACTTCCATGGCAATATACTACATTTTTTTTCTATTAACTCTTGTCATATTATTACAATTTTACTGAAATATATTGAACCTTGGACATTTGGACACAAACATTTATAAGATACCCCAGCGACATGAGACACAGGTCAAAAGCTCATGGTAACCATACAGTGTAAGACATGGAATGCTTTGGTTGATTTATTCATGGAATGATAATTACTGTTAACATTGAGTGATATCCAGACAGGCATTGATCGAATTTAAATAGAATTGATTCGATCACTTTCATGTTGTCAAACTCACAGTATTGACCTTGTTGGAATTAGAAGGATTTAAAGAGCATAGTTAATTCTCATTTTGTCAATGATTATTTAATTGCATATCAAGATTTCAGGGCATTCAATCTTTTGATATAAAATAAATCGGCAACATAATGCTTATCGTCTATATATCTGACACAGAAAACGCAGGTAAGGATATTTTTCAACCTTGGATAGGATAGATTTGTATTTCGTTATATCATTGAAGTCAAAGAAATTACTGAATATAGTATTGTTAGAGAATGTCCCCGTTCGTTTGTATGCAGTATCTAACTTCTGGAAGGAATTAGTTTAGTGGATAGATATCCATACAGGTGTTGTTATACATGTACATTAAAAACAATGTCAGCGTAATTTTAGGTTTTCTTTAGCTCTTAATTAATAACATAAGCATGTTCATAATTTCAACAAAATTTCATATATACAGTTAGAAACTCAAACGTACACTGCCTTCTATAATTAGGCTTTAGGAATGGGTTTGTATACGCAGAGGAATACAATATAAACAAAAAACAAACAAACACACAAAAACAAAAAACAATTACAAACAAAAAAACAAAAACATAGGGAAAAAAACGAATATACAAATATTCCATAATAAATAGAAGTATGTAAGTGATCTGATTGGTCGATAGATTCGGTCCCGGTATCCTACCGTCAATGTCACAACTTTGATACATGGGAAGGGGAATGGCATCAACATCTGTGTAGATGTTCATTTAAGGTACAGTGGTCCATGAGTCCCCTTTTTGATGTTTAGGTTTGACGCTTTGGAACGAAAATGCCATATTTGTTTGCAGATTTATTTTTATAGGGTGAAAGTTAACCCGTGGTTTTGTGTTAAAGGATTCATTTTTGTACGATATAAACTGTACATGTGTATACAGAATCAGCGTGTGTGTTGTCAATATCGTTTTCCTTTAAATGTTCGACATTTACTGAAAACACACGTGCGTGTGAAATTGGTAGTATTTCATACAAACCAAGTAACGACATCTTAGTGATTTAATATCCAGTCATGGAGGCAGACGAAAAAAAAGGAAATGTATAGGATCAGAATATTTATATATCGTATTTGATAGAAAAAAATTCTCGGGCAACTAAAATAACAACGTTGGCTTTTTAAAACTCATGCCAGGTATTTAAAACTGGTTCCAGCTGCCCTTCCGAGGTTCGGGAGAAATACTGCTTTATACATGTACCATTGATCAAATTGGTTAATTTAGGGGTTTACTGAACTTTCTGTTAAATATATATAATAAAATAAAAAGTCAAACACAGATCTGCTGTCTCCCTAGTGCTTTCGCGGCTACATCGTGCCGCTCTTAGGGGATTATGAATTTTATTCGGTACATCATTTTATGACGTCATAGTTTGATGACGTCATAATACAAATGTAGTAGGGTACATAATTAATTAATCAAACTATGACGTCATAAAATGATGTACCGAATAAAATTCATAATCCCCTGAAGAGCGGCACGATGTAGCCACGAAAATACTAGGGAGACAGCAGATCTGTGTTTGACTTTTTATTTTATTATTATTTACCGTCACATGGACATTTTAACTTTATTCTATATATATATATCCCCACAAGAAGGACCAAACTGTATGTTGTGGTTTTGTAGTTATGGTTCTGTGTAAACTGTACTTATCCATTCAAATGTCACGGTGTGTCTTTTGTTAATCCCCTGTACCTTTTTACAAATGCTATTCTATGTATGAAAAATACCATCACGATTCCCTTACCGTCAAGGCTGAGCTTCGGTAGTGTATAGATAACGTTTAAAGGAGAGTATGAATTAACGTAGAATGCGAATCACATACCTATCCATATGTTAACAGTTAATGAAATGAAAACGCCGAACAATCATTGACTTAAAAGCTACATTTACTTTTGTCACTTTGATGTTAAAACTCACTGTAAACCGTTATATCGGAACAAAGGTAAAATAGATTCCGTAGTTATCCTCCAAACTATCAATATAAATCAGTTATAGCTATCGTTATATACCATACACAATACATTTTGGAGTCAAAAGATAGGCCACTTTAGCGTCAATAGCAATCAATAATCAACAATCAACAATCAACAATCAGCACAACTACTGACGCATACAAACTAATTAAAACCATGATTCAGCCATACGTACATTTACACCAGCACAAAGATCTGGTTTATTTATAGAACAGAATAATGGCGGGATATTTATCTTAAAGGTAGAACTAGTAAGTCAAACTGTTCTATTTTAAAACAAAATGCACATAACTGAACTGGTACTAGTTCAAGGGAATCTTATTGAGGCAGAACATCTACACATTAACACTGTATTAAATGAAATTAATGAATTATTTACTATACACATTTTTATTTTGATACTTTGATATTTTGATCCGTGTACAAGTACTAAACTGTTTTGTTTAAAGTAATAAATAAGCTGGTCTTACAATGTAACAATCCAAAGTCTTACACAAATCTACTTTCGGAAAGCTAATATTTATTTCTGTTTGAAGAATAACAATTGGAGATGAATCGTTAACATGATATTCAAAAAGTGTTTTTATGGGAATGACAAACAAGATCACACGTTTTAGAGAGTCTGTACAGACCCAGTGTGTGCAACCAGTCGATATTTCACTTTTGTTTTTTAACAGTATGAAAACGTTTTAAAATTGAAACTATCAGGATGCATTGCTTTAAATACTGCATGACGAGTCATTCACAATCTGTCAACATTAATACCCTTGGACATCTAGTCAAATTAATGACCGAATCTTATTAGACTACATTAATAATATATTGACATTATTTGATATTATTTGAACTTCATGCGTAAAAGTGCAGCGTACCAAGGACAAAATATGGATGTAATATCCCCACAATCGATATACAATTACTGGAAGTGATTGAAATAGAAACGTTGCAAATGGCAATGTCAAGTTATTAATCCTTATGATTAATCCTCGATGAAAGCAACAAGAGGATTAATCGGATTTTAATGAAAATAAAATATTTTTGCTTTTCATGAATAGGTGCATATGTAAACTGATCCATCGAAGGCTGAGAGTACTGTACCGCGGTGCAGGTACAGGTAGGATAATATTTGATGATCAATATAGTGTATAATACACAATTATAGCACATTTAAACATGAATTGAACGATAAATACCGTATATGTCGAGTAACGAACATAAAACTGTACAATTATGGCATGAAAGTAGAATATGAGACTGGGTAACATAGCATCCAATCTAATATATATCATATCAAATTAGAATTAATCCTGTATTTTTTTAAAATCAGTACTATGAATTAAATAGCATTGAAGATGGAGTAACAGAGAGTTAATGTAAATGGTAAAGAATCGTTTGTTTATTCATGATGCGCTCAATGTAAACTGTGATCGTTGTGATTATATCAAATTTTTCTCTCTAGCTTAACCTGGCAAATAATGATAAAATAACTCCAGAATAAGGATGGATTATAAATATCTTGGCATTCTTTTTGTATGCATATACAACTTCAGATTAACGCAGATTGTGCCTTGCCCTTGCGGCGTCACGCACACATACCCTCTCCATCCAAGTATGGTTATAAATATAGCCATCTCTACACTCGAATCTATTACATCAATCAATTTCATTGCATTTTCGCTCCAAATTAAGGGTGACAGCAAAAAGTTTGTAGCAAGCAAAGTTAACAAGAACGAATAATTTTAACAAACATATTACATATTGCCCCTAGTTCATTTAAGCAGAATGTAGGTGTAATTAGAAGACAACATAGTTATCAGAGCTTTCAAGTTACTCGATGCTGGGTTTTGTTATGTATTTTTCAATGAAAACTGTTCTTACTGCTTTTACAGTAGACTTTATTTTACATTGACTGGATTGATACCCAATACAGTTTATTTACACAGCAGGCAGTTCTACTATACGGGAATGTAACTATGTCTTAGACTATCTCTCATTTTAATGTCTAGGTCTTCATTCCAGTCCACTACTAATGTGAACTGAAGTTTTCATGAACAATGGTATATACTATTGCGAAACTGCAATGGTATAGACATAATTAACCTATATGGTAATCCAGGTGAAACCGTTTCCGGAAGGGAAACTACACGACACGTGGTTCTAGTTCTTAGTTCATCACAACTTTTACACATATATATATATTTTTTTTTTTTTCTTTTTCTTTTTTTTTTTCAAAATGATATTATACTCTACAAGTATCTATATCGTATGCATCAAACAAATTGATACTTGGGGTAGAAAACTATTAGCATTGCATTCACTAAACCGTACAAAATAATTAGGAAATGTGGTCGAGTTATAATGTACTAATATTAGTGAATCACCACCCTTTAGTCTCTCAAGGTAATTAGACTCCCAATAAACCATTGTTGCAAAATTGATAAATTATATCGAATGGGTTCATATTACTTTATTGTATGGAATAGGTTTACATTACTTAATTGTATGGAATAGGTTTACATTACTTAATTGTATGGAATAGGTTTACATTACTTAATTGTATGGAATAGGTTTACATTATCTTATTGTATGGAATAGGTTTACATTACCTTATTGTATGGAATAGGTTTACATTACTTAATTGTATGGAATAGGTTTACATCACCTTATTGTATGGAATAGGTTTACATTTCCTTATTGTTCGAATAGATTTACATCACTTTATTGTATGGAATAGGTTTACATCACCTTATTGTATCGAATAGATTTACATCACCTTATTGTATCGAATGGGTTTACATTACTTAATTGTATCAAATAGGTTTACATTACCTTAAGTTCTTCTAGATACTGGTCGAATTCATCCTTTTCGGCCTTCTTATTCCGTGGTTTGAGAGGTTTGACGGCTGTGTGTACATTTTTGACAGTTTTCCACGACGCCATGTCAACACTGATGCTGTTTTAATTTTCAAATAACGATCCACTCGAGAATTGCTTCATGCACATTTCTAACTCCTCAATCCCGGCGTAGTTTTGTTTGCTGAAGTTCCATATTGTCGTAGCATTTTACATGACAACTATGTCGTTTCTCTGTGATTCCGTCGATAACTATGTGATGTATTTCTACACCTGTTGAACATAACAGCCTCGTATTACAACAATACGGTATTTATTTTAATAGTTTTGGTTCGAGTACCAGATCTTACGACGTGTAAACATAATGTGCACCTTTGAAATATGTTGATTATTCTTGACTATTATCTGAGGAATAGAAGAAACCAAATAAATTTCAAAATAGCTCGCTTTTGACTTTTTAGTTTGTGTTCACTTGAATTCGGTTGACTTATATATGAACTTATTAGAAGAATTAGCCCGTCACTAGCGACACTGGTCGTACTGTACACTCCCTCGTATTTAAACATATACGTAGAAATCCGGATTAAAGGTAGATAACCTATTGCAAGAATAATAAAAATAACACCACAATTTAAATCCACGATTAGAAAAGTAACGGTCACGTGACACTGTGTCCCAGCAAGCGTAAAGCTGCATCTTGGCCTGTAGAACGTTTTCGCGGTAACGGCTTCATTTAACTAAAAAATATATTAAAAAGTTATATTTCAACGGAAGTAGTCCTCTTTTTCTCGAAGCTTGCTGCACGAGGTTGTCTGTGATTATGTTGTTACTTAGTGTGTAGTGTTTATATATATATATATTGCTACTAGTTCAGTGAGCGACAACGCCTTGCTGCAGGTTAATTGAATTCTTCTCCATGATCCGGTCCACTTCCATGCTTTTTATTAGAATGTCTCTCCACGTCTGTAATGAAAGCAACAGTATTTTAATGAGGTTATACATGTATTGCTTAAACTGATATTAATTATACTATTTATTCATAATATATAAAAACAAATCAAATGTAAAAAAAAAAAAGAGAGAGAAATAATTTCAATTCACATGCAATCTCGAGTTTGGAAGCTATTTTCTAAAGTAATACGGTCCTTAGATGTTTATTGTTTGGTTAAGAAATTAGTCGGCCATGTTTATAAAAAAAAACTGATCAGAGTTTTTAAATCCTAAGGGGTCAGGTGTACATTATTTCCATGGAGACATTCATTTCGGTATGAACACAAACCCGCTACAAGCCCCGGAAGTTAACGACTTATATAGATATATAAACCATCTTACCGATAAGAATGTTTAGTATAGCACTTATGTTGACATTCTGATTTAGAGTTATGCATGATTCTAATATCAAGTTCAAATTATAGATGCGTCATAAAACACACAAACATATTGAGAATATTTTTGTGTATTTATATAGAAAATATTGAATTGTTAGAAACATATGCACAATATTTATACCCCTAGCAAAAAACAACATATAAAATAAACATAATTTAGTATCACTGTACGAAATGTTAAAATGAATTGAAAAAAGCACATAAACATTTCATAGCAATATTGCAATATCACATTTGTCGATTTGACAGTACACGATACATATACAAAATATCGGAAAGTCCTACGGCTGACTCTGTTTGGAATCAGATATCAGATATCAGACAGTCCTACGGCTGACTCGATTTGTAGTCAGATATCAGATATCAGACTGTCCTACGTCTGACTGTTTGTAGTCAGATATCAGATATCATACAATCCTACGTCTGACTCGATTTGTAGTCAGATATTAGATATCAGACAGTCCTACGTCTGACTGTTTGTAGTCAGATATTAGACAGTCCTACGTCTGACTGTTTGAAGTCAGATATCAGATATCAGACAGTCCTACGTCTGACTATGTTTATAGTCAGATATCAGACAGTCTTACGTCTGACTCTATTTCTAGTCAGATATTAGATATCAGACAGTCCTACGTCTGACTGTTTGTAGTCAGATATCAGATATCAGACAGTCCTACGTCTGACTGTTTGTGGTCAGATATGAGATATCAGACAGTCCTACGTCTGACTGTTTGTAGTCAGATATGAGATATCAGACTGTCCTACGTCTGACTGTTTGTAGTCAGATATCAGATATCAGACAGTCCTACGTCTGACTATTTGTAGTCAGATGTCAGATATCAGACAATCCTACGTCTGACTGTTTGTAGTCAGATATCAGATATCAGACAATCCTACGTCTGACTGTTTGTAGTCAGATATCAGATATCAGACAATCCTACGTCTGACTCTGACTCTCTATTTTTAGAGAAAGCTTTAATGAATAATTTCATCTATCATAAAATATCTAAAATACTTTTTCATTGTCATTTCAATAGTACAAATCGCCCGCCAAAATACATACAACGAAGGTGAATGGGTTGAAGCTTAATGAAAGTTAGGCTATCATTTAGTTTCATACCTGTAAATCTGTTTATGTCTAGACAATGTACTTCCGCATGAATCTACTAGCTGTATATAGAAATACACAATTCCTTTGATACCAGATGAGAACGGCAGAATGCACTAGGTTAATACATTATAACACATCGTGTCAGGACTGTCGATTATGACTGATTGTTTAGATAGAAATATTTATTGTTGTCGTTGTTTGACATTAAACAAACTAAATTATAAAGCCTAAACTCTCAGCTTAAATCAGAAAATGATAATCTCATTATATATAAGATAAATACAGATTGAAATATAAAAAAAGTATTTATTTAAATATGTATAAGCCTTTTCTTTCTTAGCTGAAAGGATTTACATACTGTACCCATGACAGTTGAATAAGAGTTCATGGTACATTTGTAGTGTTAAAAAGCAATGGTTTCTTAGACTTAATGTGATGACCTCGGCAATGCAAAGCTATATAGATAATATGTATTACAGAAATAATTCATTTACTTATGATCGTAGTAATACAGGTATGGCTTAATTAATACGCTATTGTGTACTATGAGTATGTGTACTGTATATTTAATGGTCGTCATAGAAGGAAGTTTTACGTTTTGTAGCCCTTCTGAAAATGACCATGACGAACTACAACCATGAAGCTATTACAATATACATCATCAAGACTTATGTCTTTGACTACGACTACTTCCGGTATGACTCGGTTCTAATCAAATAACGAAAAACAAATTCTTCAGCTTTCCACGTTTTGCAACAAGTTATTACTACTGACGGAATTATTATCACAAAACTGTGCGTTGGCTACACGTGTCTGTCAAACTAACGCAAATAAATTATTTGATATCGGGTGGACGGGTGGCACAGTATTTCATATAGACGGCAGGGGGTTCGAATCCTCGATCAGACGTGAAAAGGCTATGGGTCACCTGCCCGACTACGTGGATTCCTCCGGACACCCCGGTTTTCTCCCTCAGTAAGATCCATCGCGCGATTCTATCAGGGCCAACAAGTGTAGTTAATATAATTTTATATAAATCAATGTTACTTCTGTTACATTTTTTGTAAAATAAATCAAGTTTAAATTTTCATTACATATCGCAAAACCATTAATAAAGAACAAAGAGAGATCATAAACGATTTCGACGTTTAGGGAAAAACTGCAGAATACTGAAAAAAAAGGAAATTACAAGGATACAGAAAGGAGGTTAATTCTTAGTTAACTTATAGTAAAAACTGCAAAGCTAATAAAACACCTACCTCATAAACGCTTTCTAATACATCCGTGCTCCATAACCATGACCTACTGCAGCCAGTACCTGTAATCCGTTCTTAACAACATCTAACTGACTGCCGCACGGAATGACACACACACCAAGGATACACTTGTATATATAAAACAATAAAGAAATGTCTGACAGTCAATTAAGAAAGAACTTAAGGAGAATTAAAACACCTCTTGGCACAGAATATCACATGTGTTTGACGAAAGTATTCTTGTTTAACTTTTGTTTAGTTGGTCACATTGACAATGGGCTCACCCTTGATACATTAATCATATTGTATCGGGATAATTCTCCTTCATTGTCAAGCACAGATTATGATAATCCGTTTGCATTTAGAAATATAAGTCGTGCTTACAAACTTCATAGTTATCCTAGACTGACATTGATGTTTACACCACAGGCGCTTGCATTGAAAATGTAATTAAAAAAAAAAAATTATATGGCATTGGTAACGTGTACTGTGGAAATCACAAGGTTGGCAACTCCGCCACGATTGTTTGTTTGTTTGTTTGTTTGTTTTTGTTTAACGTCCTATTAACAGCCAGTGTCATTTAAGGACGTGCCAGGTTTTGGAGATGGAGGAAAACCGGAGTACCCGGAGAAAAAACCACAGGCCTACGGTCAGTACCTGGCAACTGCCCCACGTAGGTTTCGAACTCGCAACCCAGAGGTGGAGGGCTAGTGATAAAGTACCGGGAGAAAAAACCACAGGCCTACGGTCAGTACCTGGCAACTGCCCCACGTAGGTTTCGAACTCGCAACCCAGAGGTGGAGGGCTAGTGATAAAGTGTCGGGACACCTTAACCACTCGGCCACCGCGGCCCCTTCACCGCGGCCCCTTCACCGCCACAAGCGAAACGGCACGCCATCTCATTTCAATCGACTAACAAAACTCATTTATTCAAACTGACACGGCGCATACTATATACTACTGTCACCTAGAAACATTCATCTTTAACATACCGTGTCACTCAATACGAATTGTTACAAATTATATTTAATTAGTCCCTGGTCTCACAAACGACGTCCTGTACATGCACCTGTAAAATAAAACATGCCGAGAAGACCCCTAAAGATCAAGCATGACCTTTCAACTCCGTATGTAAATGAAGAATCTGGACAGCTCGAGGGAGCAGTTTGAAAAATGGTGTCCTGAAGGAGGAATTCGGCGATGCTTTCACAGATTATTGTGTTTTGAATGTAACAATTCGTATTGAGTGACACAGTAGGGTATAGATGAATGTTTCTATAGATGACAGTAGTTTATAGTATGCGCTGTGTGCGATTGAAGTGAGATGGGTTGCCGTTTCGCTCGTGGCGGAATTTCCGGCCTTCACTTTTACACAGTACACATACCACTGATATCACTTTTTATTTAATTCTCGTTTTCAATGAAAGCGCCTGTGGTTTACACCAGTCGGTAACCTCTGTTGGCTTCTGTTCCAACAATTCCTGTAGTCAGGTGTTCCGGAAAATGTTGGTTTGCTTACATTCAATTATATTATACATATCTATTATTATTATTTTCGCATATCCGAATGTGACAATCCGACTTAGCGTAATCATTTATTTTGACGGAATAAATATTTATGTTTGCACTATACGACTGGGTGCTTTGGGCTTCATTAGTAGAGAATCCACCCAGTTTTATACAAACGAACGATGGGGCATGAAAACGATGATAAAATCACGGTATGCTCAGAAAATACACATTCTCTTTCTCTTATGAGCTGGGTAGTTTCTTTCACTCGGACGTAAACCTCAACTGGCATACGCCATCATTCTTTCATGGCCCTCTTGATTGTGGTACAGCACCTTAACCTTCTATACAGAGGCATCTGTGTTAACAATGAAAGGCTTAGTGAAGTCTTCATATGCTAACACAGGTGGATAAGCTAGAAGACTGACAATGGTATCAAAAGCCTTCTGCTGAATATCCCCCCCATACCCAGGGAATCTTTATCTTTGGCTCCTTAACATTGCTTGTGACATATTTGGAGTTCACAGGAAGAAACAACCACCTTAAATATTGCTCGTGCTACATTGGCGCCCATGTAGGGACTCCGGAATGATACTCATCGCTGCTTGCGAAAGCATCGCTGTTACCCCCTGGAAACTCGAGGACGAGTTCTTTCCTGGAGGGGGAGTATGAAACCCTGGTAAATACTAGCCGCAATATACCATTAGAGAGATCTTCTCTTTGGCTCGATCGGTTGAGGTCTCGGGTTCGATCCCTAGCGGAGGCAGTGATTCAAATTACATGAAGATGAAATCACTCTCATAAATAAAGGACTCGTATGACAGAATAATATCGATATTTTTCGGCATAGCCGTATAATATTCTTTTGGCGCCGGATATGACGCGACAGGTGGCGTTACTGGTCAAGATGAAGTATGTGATTGGTCAATGTAGCGGTAAATGCAAAATGCAGATATGCAGTTAAAAACGAAACAAAGTAGTTAAGATTGAATGTAAGCTGAATAAGTGGATGTATCTTTTCAAATGACACATTCATAAGATTATATTCCTGATACAAATGCAGTCCTATTATCACCAAAAATGATCCAAACTGATATAATTTCGTTATCCGTGCTTAAACGCATTAATTTGTTAATTTATTTCACCAGCTGTTTTACATTATAACAGCAAGCATTAAAACTATGCCGTTTAACTTTTTTAAAGATATTTCTTGTTTAATCGTGCTTCGCACTCGCGAAAATATCGATGTTCCGTCATACTCGTGAAATATATGTTATATTCAATGGAAAACTATTCAATTTGTTTTCTTTTTATTGCATTTTTAACAAAAACATCGAAAAATGAATAGTGTAAAAATGAGTGTGAATAAAAAACATAATTCATGACGTCGTCTCTGTATGAGGTTACTCCTCGCCAACTTGACGGCGCCATTTTTAAAGGACTCATCAACGCAATGTAAACGGTTTCTGCTGTTATCGGAGATTTTGTGCATGAAAAGCTAACTTCAAGTGAGTATTTTTTCAAAATTTAGTCTGAAAATTATAGAAATACAGCAAATAACCAATCTATCTCTCTTTGTTTCGATTTGAAAAGTCGGCAAATTCCAATAAGGTGAATACAAAGGTTCGCTCTGATTGGTCAAAAACGAAAAACTTGTATTTTCACTACAAACATTATACTTTCACTGTAAAATCTGTTACTTCCACTAAAAAATCTACAATTTTCACTGCTCACCGTTGCAGTGAAAATATAAGCTTTATTAGTTTGATAAATGTCTTTATCCTGCAACTGGCACCGCATTGTCGGAATACACCCACCGTATATATATATATATGCTGTATACGGCTGTGACGGAAAAGTCAATTTGAATGACCTACTCCAAGTGAAACAACATTTAAAAGGCAAACATATTTGGGATTTTGTTGATGCCGTTTCACTTAAAAATACTTATTTTCTTTTTTGACTGTTGAATGATAAATATAATAAATGGTCAGTGTTTTAAAATACTAGCTGTATTTTTGACTCGGGACAGAAAAAAAAAGTGGCTCGTTTTTTTGTCTTTCTTTACTCTCGCCAAAATACAGCTTATATTTTAAGACACTGACTATGTATTCTCTATATATGAAAAATGCAATAAATGTAACTATTTTATCAGACAAGGCAATCAAGGATGATTTTGATAATTCTGAAAATCAGTTTAATGAGATTTTACTCAAAACCTTGCAACATTTTCTTGTTCAGTGCCCTATACAAAGAATAAGAACAACGTGTAGCCCCAAAGTAAAACCTTGAATTTTGATACTGTTAAGTCGTGGTTTGACGAAGAGTTGAAATCACTTTATTTATATAAATGCTTTACATGCTTTAGTTAATAACAAGACCATGTCTAAGCATACTTTGTTATTTAATCATAAATAGAAAAATAAGTTACATGAGGCTTTGAAAACATAAGCCAATAGCATATACTCTAGGTTTGAAGGTAACATGCTAGAGGATCCATGTTTAAATCCAAAGCGATCTTATGGAAAGTTTGGCATGTCCGAGCCAAAAAACTCAAATCTAGATTGAAATGCTCTTCAATATTACTTTGAAAATTAGGCAAGAACGAAAACTCTGATGAGACCGATAGTGAATTGAACTTGATTGCTAATTTCTTCCAAGAAGATGATGTAACAATATAATAGGAACTATCAATACTCCATCAGATTGGCCTTTTGTTGAACATAAGAAGGGCGATATATCAGATCCTAATACTTTTAGGGGAAAATTATTGTAAGATGTTCAGGAAAATAATTGTTGACGTCGTTGTAAAATATCAGACTATAACTATGATCAAAATCTTATGATATTACATGTACTTCTTGGGCCAAGTTTGTGTTCAGGCCTGGACTTCGCACAGTTGACGCAATTTTTTTGTTTACATTCTGTCTAAAAAAATGTAGTAGAAACCAACGACTTTACTGTTGAGTTTTTGATTTCAGAAAAGCATTCGAAAGAATTGACAGGCTCAAACTCTGGTGTAAACTTTCAGGTTTTTGTTTTGTTTGTTTAACGTCCTATTAACAGCCAGGGTCATTTAAGGACGTGCCAGGTTTTGGAGGTGGAGGAAAGCCGGAGTACCTGGAGAAAAACCACCGGCCTACGGTCAGTACATGGCAACTGCCCCGCGTAGGTTTCGAACTCGCAACCCAGAGGTGGAGGGCTAGTGTTAAAGTGTCGGGACACCTTAACCACTCGGCCACCGCGACCCACTGGCCAGTCCCATCACCAGGTGGGTAATCCTTCCTCGGACGTATCGGCGTTTCCCAGGACGTCTCCAGAGGTGTGCCGGCTGGGCTGATCAGGTACATGTATATAAGTACAGTACATGTGAAATCTTGTGTTAAATTGAATGGAAAACTGTCTGGCTTTTTCGTTAATGATATCGGTTATTACTGGGCAAAACAATAGTTATTATGATTTCGAAGATATATTTATTACTATATGCTGGTAATATGATTTTGTTCTCTGAGCCTGCTGAAGGTCTTTAAGAAATGCTTAATAACCTGGATGCATATTGCGGGCGGTTAAATTTAGCAGTTAATGTTGAAAAACTAACATCTTTCTTATCTTTCTTAAAGCAGGTAGAATAAGAAACAATGAGAAATGGTATCTTTCCGATGTGTACATATTTTTTCATGCTTGGAAGTGTTGTTAAGTTACAATAAGTTTACTAATATTCGAAAACAACTTTCTACCCAAGCACGGAAAGCCATGCTCTCATTATTTTTCAAAATGTTCAAATTAAAATCTAAATATCAAAACTATGCTACATCGTTTTGATACATACATGAATTTGGGTCATATACTGTTTTATACTGGTGAAGTTTGGGGTGTATGTAAAGTCCCTGATGTAGAAAAGGATCATCTCAAGTTTTGTTATAAACTTTTTTAAAGTATATGAAAATCAGCGTGATTTATTTTGAATTAGGTCGCCTCCAATTAAATTTGATTAGAAAATATAAGAAAATAGCATACTTGTTTAAAGCGAGAACTGTATTAGATGGGAGGATAAGCCACCATATGTTGAAACATACTGCACAGTCAGTCGCAAAGCCGCTTGAAATTCTTTTTAACTTATCACTTTCCTCTGGTATCTATCCAAATATGTAGAAAATGGCCACCGTTATGCCATTGTTCGAAAAAGGTGATAGGCACTCTACATCTAATTACAGACCAATATCTTTATTATCAACCGTAAGTAAAGTTTTCGAGCGTGTTATTTATACACATATCCACAATTACTTTATTAAAAATTCTCTCTTCTACAAGTATCAATCAGGTTTTATGCCCGGTCACTCCACTGTTCATCAACTAATTGAAATATATCATAATATCTGTTTAGCCCTTGAGGAGAAAAAACACGTCTGCTTAGTATTTTGTGACATATCAAAAGTATTTGATCGTGTATGGCATAAGGGTTTGTTAATTAAATTAAATTCCTACGGTATATCTGGTAAATTGTTGACATGGTTAAGTAACTATCTTACAAACAGAAAACAAAGAGTATTCATATCCAATTCTTTCTCCGAGACTGGTAATATTAATGCAGGAGTACCTCAGGGCTCTATCCTTGGTCCCCTACTATTCTTGATTTATATAAATGATATTGCTGAAGTTCTGCTTTCTGCTTCACGTCTTTTTGCTGATGATACTTCATTTATGAGTACATCTGCCTCTTGTAATGAAATTGAAATAAATATTAACCAGGACTTGGAATCATTAAGTTCTTGGGCAAAGAGATGGTTGGTAGATTTTAATCCACGTAAAACAGAAGTAATTCTTATTTCGAACTCTAACAACTTAGAAGAAGTCATTGAGTTGGAATTTGAAAATGAGTTCTTAAACTTTAGTAATAACCATAGACATTTGGGCGTCACTTTCAATTCGAAAGGTAAATGGAGTGACCATATTGAAAATACTTATACGTCTGTTCTTAAAAAGCTCAATGCTCTGAGAAAATTGAAATACATGCTTAAACGTGATACATTAATAAGAATATATAAAACATTTATCTTACCGGTTTTGGAATATGCGTGTGAATTATGGGATGGGTGTAATGTGTTAGAATCAAATTTATTAGAAAAGGCCCAACGTGAAGCGGCACGTATTATGACTGGTTTACCTTCATATGCTAGTAGCAATTCTTTATACATTGAAACGGGTCTAGAGACACTTTCGAATAGACGTAATAGAAGAAAACTACAATTACTGTATAAGATGAAAAATAATCTAACTCCAGATTTTTTTAATGTTCTAGTGCCCCAATCTGTTGGTCAAAACACCCCTTATGCATTGAGAAATAGAAATATTTTGTTATTCCTAACTATAGGCTTTCAAATACAAATTCATCCTTTTTACCTTCAACTCTTCGTCTATGGAATGAACTAGATCATACTATTGGATCTTCTCCTAGTTTAAGCATTTTCAAAAATGCTATTACACCAGATATAAATACATTAAAACCTCCCAGTTATTATGGTTTTGGTGATAGGAAAATTAATGTAATTCATACCAAATTAAGGTATCAAAACAAATATGACTTATTTCGTTTTAACCTGGTAAAAAATGCTGAATGTATTTGTGGTAACCCCTGTGAAAATGCCTTTTGTGTTTTCTTTGAGTGTCCAAATTATGATATACAGAGGCAATTACTTTTTCTTAGTCTTCGAAATGTAGATATCGATGCAGCTATAAACTTACAGTAACTCCTATGTGGAAATGTTCATCTGCCTGTAGACACTAATTTATTCATATTCAGAAATGTGCACAAGTTTATAAAAACAAGTAATAGATTTTAAAATGCATGATATTTGTTGTTCTGTACTTCATGCCTTTTGACAAATCGGAGAGCTATGTGCATTAGATACATTAATACTGACTTAACCAAGCAATTGGCAGAGTCATATAGGCGATAAGCCAGTGACTAAATGAAGCCGACAGAATACTGACTTAACCAAGCAATCGGCAGAGTCATGTAGGCGATAAGCCAGTGACTAAATAAAGCCGACAGAATACTGACTTAACCAAGCAATAGGCAGAGTCATGTAGGCGATACGCCAGTGACTAAATAAAGCCGACAGAATACTGACTTAACCAAGCAATTGGCAGAGTCATGTAGGCGATACGCCAGTGACTAAATAAAGCCGACAGAATCCTGACTTAACCAAGCAATCGGCAGAGTCATGTAGGCGATAAGCCAGTGACTAAATAAAGCCGACAGAATACTGACTTAACCAAGCAATAGGCAGTCATATAGGCGATAAGCCAGTGACTAAATGAAGCCGAGAGAATACTGACTTAACCAAGCTATAGGCAGAGTCATGTAGGCGATAAGCCAGTGACTAAATAAAGCCGACAGAATACTGACTTAACCAAGCAATAGGCAGAGTCATGTAGGCGATAAGCCAATGACTAAATGCAGCCGACAGAATACTGACTTAACCAAGCAATTGGCAGAGTCATGTAGGCGATAAGCCAGTGACTAAATAAAGCCGACAGAATACTGACTTAACCAAGCAATTGGCAGAGTCGTGTAGGCGATACGCCAGTGACTTAATAAAGTCGACAGAATACTGACTTAACCAAGCAATCGGCAGAGTCATGTAGGCGATAAGCCAGTGACTAAATAAAGCCGACAGAATACTGACTTAACCAAGCAATAGGCAGAGTCATGTAGGCGATAAGCCAGTGACTTAATAAAGCCGACAGAATACTGACTTAACCAAGCAATAGGCAGTCATATAGGCGATAAGCCAGTGACTAAATAAAGCCGACAGATCACTGACTTAACCAAGCAATAGGCAGTCATATAGGCGATAAGCCAGTGACTAAATAAAGCCGACAGAATACTGACTTAACCAAGCAATAGGCAAAGTCATGTAGGCGATAAGCCAGTGACTAAATGAAGCCGACAGAATACTGACTTAACCAAGCAATAGGCAGTCATGTAGGCGATAAGCCAGTGACTAAATGAAGCCGACAGAATACTGACTTAACCAAGCAATAGGCAGTCATATAGGCGATAAGCCAGTGACCTAATAAAGCCGACAGAATACTGACTTAACCAAGCAATCGGCAGAGTCATGTAGGCGATAAGCCAGTGACTTGATAAAGCCGACAGAATACTGACTTAACCAAGCAATCGGCAGAGTCATGTAGGCGATAATCCAGTGACTAAATAAAGCCGACAGATCACTGACTTAACCAAGCAATAGACAGAGTCATGTAGGTGATAAGCCAGTGACTAAATAAAGCCGACAGAATACTGACTTAACCAAGCAATTGGCAGAGTCATGTAGGCGATAAGCCAGTGACTTAATAAAGCCGACAGAATACTGACTTAACCAAGCAATAGGCAGAGTCATGTAGGCGATAAGCTAGTGACTTAATAAAGCCGACAGATCACTGACTTAACCAAGCAATCGGGTCAAGTAGTCTAGATATATCTGGTATCTGATATCGTTTTGTCTAGCCAGGGAGCTCGAGGGATGAATCTTTCACAAATCGATATCAGTACCTGTAGTATCAACAGGAAACGAAAACAAACTTCGCCTCGTCTTAAGTCACAAGAGTTACCTCCCTTCGACAAGAAATTGTCATGATATATAATTTAAAAAAGGTTTACTACAGGGAAATAGCGCGAAATAGTTTTCTCTAATGGTTGCCCAATAGGTGGCGCACCTGTATGAGCATGACGTGCAGATAGTAAGCTAGAAAGTCAGTTCAGGACAACGCATCGGTCAGTGCAGACGGTAGAGAATTTGAGAGAATTACTTTACGTGTATTCAGTGCATAGCATATATAAAAAAAAAAACACTGCACGGCACATTCAAATCTCCTCAGAAGGTATATTATATATGCAATTTGTGAAATATCTCGTGTAAAACAGGACAATTCGGTGATTTACAATTAACAGTACCCAATCGGATGTAGCGCAATGGTGATGAGTTTGTGTTGAGAGCAATTCTACACACTGATTGTTTGAAAGACCCCACAGCAATCAAATTACAGCTGATGGTATTAATGGGATTTAATTCATAAATATTACTTATCTTAATAAGCAATATCAGAAGTTTAAAGCAAAGGAACCGAGAGTAAGATTCATTGAACCCCGAATGAGATGAAGTTATGTCCACAAATATACAATGTATGTAGAAGATCCAGAGCCAGATCAAGGCTAAACCATTTTGTTACTTTGATGTAGGCCAAAGGTCAACGAAGTAGGTGAAAGGTCAAAATATAGTTCAAAGTGACCTAGATTTGATACATAATACATCTCCTCTCCTATGTACCATGTTACAGTGTAGGTCAACTCATGACGCAAATATGAATTTCAAGTAAAAAGTAACACCAGACAAACTTTTTGTTTAATATATGTAGGTCGAAGGTCAAAATGTAGGTCAAATTCACCTACTTAGTACATGACAAGCCGCCTTACCTAGTGGAATCCATAACCTAAGTATGGAGTAGTGACAAGTAGTGTAGGGGAGACAGAGTCCGGATAATATAAAGTGCGGAAAGACCAACACAAGGCAAAACTATATTCCCTCCTTCTGGGAACCGGTGAGGGACGTCATAGTATTTCACAAACTTAATAGATAGTCTAAATGGTCAACCAGCAAAACTGTAATATGTTTACTCATAAAACGTATATGTTTCATTAAAATAATTTCAAAATGCATTGATATTCTCTAAACCAGTAACACCATACCATTAGCAGCCTACATGCTGTGTACAATCACTTACATTCACTACGCCTTTTAAACTACATACACCTTCGCTGAATAATATAAACCCCCAGGTCAATACAGAAATCAACATAACAACTCAAAAAATAAAACATTGTGAGAGTTATTTCCCTTTAAACATTTTACATTATGCAGGACTCGACTTTACTGTGTAGCACCACGTGTCCTTGAAATCTCGCGAGAAAACGACTGAGAATAATATGGAGTTCATAATAAGGGGACTAGTAGTTTATGAGGACAAAGCTGTTCGTCTGATTTTGGAGTGTTAGATTTCAGGCAGACATCTTGACAGACCCGTCAATGTTAATAAAGACATTGGAAGTTTTTTGCCAAGGCTCGTCTAAAAAGCAAACTCACCATGTCTGTTCTTCATTCATAAAAGAATATAGTAGCTCGGGTCCATTTGGTCCAACTGATAAACGAAAACGGTCCTGACCATACGTGAATGACCATCATCGTTTTTTCTAATAATGTTGTCAAAATATATAGTTTGATGCTAATCCTAGTCATACATCTATACATGTACAAGTTTGTGGCGAAGTCCACAAATCAGGAATTAGGCAATGGCAACTTAGTAAACACGAGAGCTTATTGAGGCAATGTTGTTGTTTTTCGAATAAATTTTGTCGTAGATTATATGTAGTTTGAAGGAAGCAACATTTAATTTTGAAAATAAACGAAAATTTGCCTTTTTGCTCCCCTAACCTCAAACAATTCCAAACAACATGGACAATAATGCTTACATTACATGTATATGTATTTCCCTATCGCAATTATTTGATAATCATCATGTATGAATTTGAAGAGAATATATGGAATACTTGTGAAACAGAAGAGTTTCTTTTTCAGTAGAGGAATTCTTACCTGTAGTCCCAGGGCTCCAAAGAGGGTGATGAGGTTTCGCTCTCTTCAGATGATTTTAAGCCACCGGAGTCCATTGCCTGCAATTTCCTTTTCATCCATTTATTTATTTAAATATTTGGAAAAAACAGGCGTGATTAAATGGTTAAATGTAAATAAGGAAGATTTGAACAGAAATAAATAATCCAACAAGATAGGTAATATAGCGAGCTTTTATTTTTTTAAATTCAATTGACACATTTTAATTTTAAAAATTCAAGACATAAAATATTGTATGTAAAACATAAAATATCGTATGTGTTAACAAACACTGGCTCATCTGTCAACATAATGAACACAAACGTGTTGACAAGAAATATCAACATAAGTTACAGTCGTCGTTAACAGATTTTAATTATTCATGATTAATAAGTTTGCAAATATAGTAAAAACATACCTGTATATCTTTTAGATCGTCATCTAAATAACATCAATTGTTTTTAGTGGTTCATCTTTTCATTTTATTTTACAAATATTTATCGTTTTTCCTGATTTTATCCTATCTGCGAAACTATCGAAACATATGTATATATCCTTAAAATAATATGTTTTCAACGAAATTTTAAAATTTATTACCATAAACACAGTCATATGTTTTACACCTATGTGGACATGCAAATCGCTTGTCAATAACCTAGAGCTAACTCTGGTCAACATTTACATGTATGATACACACATTGCTGTCAACAATAGCCTGTCAACATACGTATTGTAATGTGTATTTTCGTGGAGATATCATGCTACAACCTTATCAGTCAATTATATCTGGTAAAAAAATCTCCCGTCAACTTTAAGTTGTAAAAATAATGATATAAATACATTCAGTCAACACCAATGCGTGTTGAAACAATACTTGTTCAGGTCGTCTGTCAACGTGAATGGCAAATATGTTGATATGAATGCATGTTTGTATAAATACATATCACACGTGATGATACCTAGCACACGTGCTTACATCAAGCAAACGTGCTGATGTCTACATTTGATGATACCTAGCACACGTGCTGATATCAACACGTGCTGATACCTAGCACCCGTGCTAACATAATGATCGTATTCAAATAACGAAACACTCGGTGTGGATTAACATATAGTACATTTATACGAGCAGATTCGGTAACGTGGATATCGAATGTGTTGACGGCGCATGCGTATTGTCAAAAACTGTGAACTTGTAAATTTGTAAACAATGAATAAATCGGTGATCGACTGATCTACACTCACAACATACATCCGGGTTTTTTTTCTACAACAGTCCATATTGCAGACAATCAAATAAGAAAACAAGTGTTAGCCCTTACATTTAATAAAAAAAATAGCTACTTTGTTTATATTTTAGCTGTATTTATTATATTTAAATCTTCATTTTATGATATCATGTTGGTTTTTTTCAAATTTATTTTCCATTAGAGTCTGGATTAGAAAAGTTACTATAACGTTAAATGAAAAAATAACCTCTGAATTTTTATTTTTTTTAATGGCTGTTGAATTAAAATTCTATAACATATGTGTAGATATAAACTCTAATGTTCCAAGCAAAAACATGTTTTATTAATGTGGTGTCGATTTTCATTGTTTGCAAATACCACATAGTTATTGACAAACCCATTGATGTTTAATGTAAACATCAAAATAATGTAAAACACATTACTTAGATAATGTGTGGATGTATGGAAGGCGCTCGGATCGGAATGGTTTGAAAAAAAATAGCATGCAAATATTTACCAATATATATATATATATGTATATATTACTTAAAACACTGTTAGTGGACAAAATCGATGCCAACCGTTCACGGTAACGCCCAATGTCACGCCAAGATTACTCTCAATGTAGTGTCAAGGTCACACTCAAGGTCACGCCAATCACACACTAGGTCAATAAGTAGGTCACGCGGAGTCACACAAGGAATCGCGTACCACAGTAAGATATACTAAACATTTAAAAATTCTAACGCTATATGTATTTGATAATTGTTGAAACTAAAATATTCACACCAATCGAAGGAAAAAATGAATATAAAAACTGTAAAGGACATCGCTGATGGGACGTTTTCGTTACCTCACTTACATGTTACAATAATACTTTAACAAGTTTAATAAGATATGCTTAATAAAGGGACATAACTCAAACTACATTTGTACATTTAAACCGAAGAGAGACTTTATAAAAGTACCTGTGATACATCAAAATTGGATGTAAACTGTATCAGAAAACGATGTCTATATATATGACCTCACATAATAGTATGATCATTTATAAACAGAACAATGCATTGTGTTTCTGTACTTTGCAGAATTCAAACCTGATGCCGTGTCCAACAGCCCGCGTACACTATAGATGTGCGCGAGGATTTTAGGTTATCGGATGATTACTCAAAGGTCAACACTCTTATGACAACTCAATGATCAACACTCTTATGACAACTCAATGGTCAACACTTAGATAACAACTCAAAGGTCTACACTCGAATGACAACTCAATGACCGATACTCGGATGACAACTCAATGGTTAACACTCGGATGACAACTCAATGGTCAACACTCGGATGACAACTCAAACTTCAACACTCGGATGACAACTTAATGGTTAACACTCGGATGACAACTCAATGGTCAACACTCGGATGACAACTCAAACTTCAACACTCGGATGACAACTTAATGGTCAATACTTTGATGTCAAATGATTTGTCTACACTTAGATAACAACTCAGTGATTAACACTCAGATGACAACTCAATGGTCAACGATCGGATGACAACTCAATGGTCGACACTCGGGTGACAACTCAATGGTCTAGACTCGGATAACAACTCAATGGTCTTAACACAGACGACAACTCGACGGTCAACATTCACATGGCAACTCAATGGTCAACACCTAGATGATAACTCAATGGTCAACACTAGAATGTCAACTAAATGGTCAACACTCGGATATAAACTTAACGGTCAACGCTCGAATGTTAACTCAATGGTCAACATGCGGATGACAATTTCATGATGAACACCCGGATGACAACTCAATGATATACACTAGGATGACAAATCAACGGTCTAATTTCCATTTCTGCTTAAAATTTATTTTTTTCGCAAGGACGTCGAATGCATTATGTTTACTACCTTAAGTATTGTTGTTATTGATACAATTATTCTATTATGCATTGTCTACTGAAAAACTGCCCTGAAAATCCTAGATCCTGGAACCGTGATACAAAGTCAATAACTTGGAAAGCCCTGTCTGTCCACGATACTGTTGAGGGTGTTATTCCCAATAAAATAAATAGAATGAAGGCCAAGATGTATGCATGCCAATGTTATTTCAATTTCGGTTGTCTGATGTTAGATCTCTGTCCCTTCAGCGCTTATAAGCGGCTGTCCTGTCCTGGTTAACCAAGCGTCTAAAAGACCGTAATGCCAAGTAAAAAGAAAAAATGTCTGTCCAATTTTTCCTGTTAATGAGTAAAACAGCTTTTGTAACCCATTTTCATAGACTATACACATTATTGGATCAGTGTCAAAAGTAATGTAGCCCTCTGTGTGTGTGTTGTATATGTATACTGTACATGTAGACTGGGTTAATATTTAACATTACTGACGTCATGTTTTATTGTCCTCTACCTACCAATGTGTATGTAATTTTGTCATCGCTACCAATGTATGTTAATTCGCACTCTCTGCCATTCTTTGTGATGTATTTCCTCGATACCAGGCACCATACCTATGTTTTTTGCACGTTATCTACATAATCTCTCCAAACTGAACACACTAACCAGAAAGCCTGCCAGCACCCCGTGTTCAGCACGCGCGAAAAAGCCGCATGCTCTTTTAATGTCGCCTTTGAAGATGTTCTTAACCTTGTACTAAGTCTGGAAGACAGGCTTTATGGACAATATACTGTCTAAATGAGACAAAGGAAAATGGATCGAAAAATAAAATTTGAAAAATAATTTGCGTAACAGTCAGGAGTCTGAAGCTTTCGGACGTCTGATGTATCATAACTTAATATATAGGAGATTTGAGAGAACGTTTATGACATTTCGGTTTTCGCTAACGACTCTTAAAAAACAAATTATACAGTGTATACAAGTCTATCTTCAGTCTGTCTGTACCCGTTAAAATCGTTTTTATGTGAACAGGTCTCTTTGATAATAACTAGTGTATACAAAAATGCAAACATCAGCAACAAACAATCTATCGATTGGTTGTCGCTTCTAAAAGACGAACACAGATTACTGGAAAGCTCGCCGAGCATTTTCAAGATCACTAAACCTCCTAAAGGCATAACAAATCATAATTTGTTTGTTGACGTTGTATCTTCTGTGCAGTTTAAAGGTATTATACATGATAGTGAGAAAAAAAAGCTAGAAACCAGAATCATGCTTCCAATACGTAGCCACATTTCTCAATTGAAATAGTCTATTATAAAGCCTTCTACAGTGAACGGTGCGCCAATGTTATAGAAACTAATGTTCTAGTGAAGAACAACATACACAAAATCATCCCTTTCTCGTTTGGCTCTGAGCTTTTTAACAAGAGAAAGCGAGCAATCTCTCCATAAATCTCTGATCCGTTGAAAGTAAAATTTACCACGGTTAAACGTTCAATACGTTGATTAGACAGACATAAGGTCTTGTGTCGAGACAGGAAACATCGTGGGCGGTACGATATCAAATGCGTCTCAGGCTCAACGCCAGTTAACCAGTCATTGAGATTCAAGGTAGAACGAAATTACAGACGAGTAACAATACGGAACGAACTTTTAGAAAGTACACGTGTTCAACATTATCGACATTTGACAGAAATTTTTGGCACGCGGCCGTACCCTACGTTATTGAACATAGGTGTATTTTAATTACTGATAGTTCACTACAATTCATGGTAGATTAATAATAGATACACAACACAGCCATGAATAAAGATGGCCGCGGTACCGCCCACAATGTACATGTATTGTGTGTGAATCATAGGAAACAATAATTAAAGAGTTCTCACTCAATGAGAATCTGAGGGATTTTCCCACGTGATAAAAATATATCTGTTTGAGTTACCGGATTATGGAATAAGTTTGTTTATTACATACACAAATACGAAGTAAAATCAATCCAAATCATGCCAAGTTTAAGAACAACACAACATACAAATAGGGACAAAAAACCGTCCCAGCAACCACGACCATTCATCATCAAAGTCATTTCAATGTTTTGCATTATAAGCAGTGTCACATGTTAGGAAATCATGACTAGCAGAGAAGTACATGTTACGTCACACAGAAGTTATGATAACAGACGTCACGCGGCAATAGGGTTAGAGGATATTCGGTATAATTGTCAAATTAAAATCGATGAAATGATGCTTTAAATAAATAGTCGTCATTACAGTCATTACTTGTATATATAAAGTAGATGTTTACATAGGATAAAATACGCACTAGCCAAGTAATCAAATATACCGGTATCTGTTACTATGCCTAAATGTTCAAACACGAACTCATAGACACAACGTGATCTTTCTGACAAGTTCTTCAATCATTGCTTCACTGTTCATGTTAACCACTTATTGTGGACACTTATTGTGGACACTTTTGGGAACACCAGTTAGTCTGGCCCCGGTTTTATCAACATTCGTTAACTTAATTTTTTCCATATGAGAACGCCACAGAATTTTGGAGGAACAAATTACAGAATTTAAGAGGAACACATTTCAGAATTTAAGGGGAGCACATTACAGAATTTAAGGAGAACATGTTACAGAATTTAAGGGGAACATGTTACAGAATTTAAGACGAACAAATTACAGAATTTAAGGGGAACATGTTACAGAATTTAAGGGGAACGCATACAGAATTTAAGAGGAACACATTACAGAATTTAAGGGGAACGCATTAAATAATTTAAGGGGAACATGTTACAGAATTTAAGGGGAACACATTATAGAATTTAGAGAAACATATCTGTAATGTTTTTCTATAGAAAATGTTAGGTTAAGGAATGTCACTGAGGAATGTTGATGAGACCGGGGCCAGGATTAGGGACTAGGACACAGGGAAACGGATATTTCTCTATATTTCGTGGTTTTCGTGGACATGTATCGAAGGTTTACGTCAACTGGAATAAGGTACACATACATATTGGTTTAATCATGAAAAAACATCAAATTATCGACAAATGTACCAATACACATCTCATACACAGTCAATATAAAATCATTATTGCTCCATTGTGTTTCTGTTACTACTAATCAGAATATCAAAATAATCTGTTTGATGTATCCCTTGGGATTTCATTGCTTTGTATGAGGCAGATACAATAAATGTTTTAATAGAAAGATAAAAAGAAAGCTATTTTGAAACAAGCGTATTTAACAGAGCAGAAATAAGATGTATACGTCAGGAAATATACCGTCTTTATCCTAACAATCGACAAACCAGTTTCCATGGTCAGCTTTGCTTCCAGCATGCCGACAATGCCCTCTTTGATAAGTCGTACAGATGTTAAACTAGTCACGATATTACTACAAGGGATCTATCATTTATCCGGGTATTTAAACAACATCCGGGTACCTAAACAACATCCGGGTACCTAAACATCATCCGGGTAACCAGATACAATCTGAAATAATCACGTTGATGGATTACAAAATCTTTCGTTTCTAAATGTATAAAGTGAAGATTGTTCTCGTCTTCACTTGGAAGGTCGACAAATCTACTACTTTGCCAATCATGAGACTGTTTTTAATAAGCTGGCGAATAAAAGTAATTCGTGTAGTGCAAAAAGCATCACCTTATCATCTTAGCTGATGGTTATATAGGCTTATATATTACGTTGATCAGTCCTAAAAACTTTAAAAACTCTTGACCTAAGTAGCAAAGTTTTCCAAAAACTAGAACTAATATTGATATTTAATACTACGTCGTCGTTAATTTGATTTCGTGGGAAATAGAGGGAAGAGACATCCCTTTTTAATCTAAAAGCATAAAACATTGTAGCATTGCTGGATCGACAAACGACTCTAACTTGTTTAAGTGGCAGGTTTTCTCTTAGTCCTTTGAAAAAAGCTTTAATTTCAAGGAATTGTCCAACATCACAAAAGTATATTGTAAAATACGGAATAATTGCAAAATTTCAAGAGAACACATTAAGTAGAAAATGGACATGTTAAATTGACTCAATTATTGATCAATCTTCATCTAATTACCTCCCTTGTATATCTCTCGCCATCTGATTACCTCCCTTGTACATGTCTCGCCATCTAATTACCTCCCTTGTACATCACTCGCCATCTGATTACTTCCCTTGTACATCACTCTCCATCTGATTACCTCCCTTGTACATCACTCTCCATCTGATTACCTCCCTTGTTGATCACTCGCCATCTGATTACCTCCCTTGTACATCACTCTCCATCTGATTACCTCCCTTGTACATCACTCGCCATCTGATTACCTCCCTTGTTGATCACTCGCCATCTGATTACCTCCCTTGTACATCACTCGCCATCTGATTACCTCCTACACTCGCCATCTGATACCTCCCTTGTACATCACTCTCCATCTGATTACCTCCCTTGTACATCACTCGCCATCTGATTACCTCCCTTGTACATCACTCGCCATCTGATTACCTCCCTTGTACATCACTCTCCATCTGATTACCTCCCTTGTACATCACTCGCCATCTGATTACCTCCCTTGTTGATCACTCGCTCTGTAATTACCTCCCTTGTTGATCACTCTCCATCTGTTTACCTTCCTTGTTGATCAGTCGCCATTACATATGGTTCTCCTTAAACGACCGTAACTAACATCAACTATTTGTCCACAACAATAGATCGACTAACTAATACTCGCTATAGAGTACACTACTAGCTAAAACAGTTAAAAGCGCCACATGGTGGCAAAACATCGTAACGACCCGTAACTCCTACCGTGCCATCTATACAATACTTACGAAGAAACAAAAATTGATAAAATACAATAATAAAATCGATATGAGTGGAGTACAAGAGAATATTTCAATTTGGATAAGTCGCACATCACATCCAACAAATATAGCGAAATGTTTCGATAACTAAAAACCACCAAACCGGATATGGCCTTATAAGCACACAGGATCACGTGACACGGTAACTAGATGCACGTTTTTTTCTCGTCTGATGGTGTTTGTACATTTTAAAGATTGTTTATAAAATGATTAAAATCAAAACCAATTATACGAATCATCATTATTACAATATTTTAAACATGTATAGAAAATAACGATCATCCATCGTAATATCATGTATACATTGATGTTGACATTGCATGGGATATACAACTTGCATCAAATAAGTGTAGTATTTTTTTTTTTTTTTTTTTTATAAATCATTGACAGTTATTATGCATTTTCTATTATTGCCGCACAAAGATTAAAAACAAATGTGAATCGCTAGTTACCGGTATTAGTTATATATATATATGACTATCTACCTGTATTAGATAAGATATATACATTGTATGACTATCTACCTGTATTAGATTAGATATCTATGACTATCTACCTGTATTAGATAAGATGTATATGACTATCTACCTGTATTAGATCAGATATCTATCACTATCTACCTGTATTAGATTATATATCTATCACTATCTACCTGTATTAGATAAGATGTATATGACTATCTACCTGTATTAAATCAGATATCTATCACTATCTACCTGTATTAGATCAGATATCTATCACTATCTACCTGTATAAGATAAGATGTATATGACTATCTACCTGTATTAGATTAGATATCTATGACTATCTACCTGTATTAGATTAGATATATATATGACTATCTACCTGTATTAGATTATATATCTATGACTATCTACCTGTATTAGATTAGATATCTATGACTATCTACCTGTATTAGATTAGATATATATATGACTATCTACCTGTATTAGATAAGATATATATGACCATCTACCTGTATTAGATTATATATCTATGACTATCTACCTGTATTAGATTAGATATCTATGACTATCTACCTGTATTAGATTAGATATATATATGACTATCTACCTGTATTAGATTATATATCTATGACTATCTACCTGTATTAGATAAGATATAAATGACTATCTACCTGTATTAGATAAGATATAAATGACTATCTACCTGTATTAGATTAGATATATATGACTATCTACCTGTATTAGATTAGATATATATGACTATCTACCTGTATTAGATAAGATATAAATGACTATCTACCTGTATTATATTAGATATCTATGACTATCTACCTGTATTAGATTATATATCTATCACTATTTACTTGTATTTGTTATTGATATCTATCGCTAGTTACCTGTAATTGACTATTTACCTTTAACTATCACTATTTACCTGTAACTATCACTATTTACTTGTAAAAAATCTGATATATATCAATATTTACCTGTATTTACGTAGCACAAACGAACAAGTTTGTTTTTTTTAAATTGGTGTAAAACACTACAGTGAGTGAAGTTGTAAATCCCAGCAAGGCTACATTTGAACCTTTTATAACCTATACTTCCATTAACAGATAAATACTATTACATGTGTTTTTACTTTATTTCATATCTATAGTTCCATATTTATAAAACACTTTCTAAAACTTGTCAGTGTATATTTGTTACCATCATTTCAAAATCTTTAATGAAAACGACACATCTTACCGGAAGTGATATCCGTCGTGGTACCGGATGTACTAGAAGGTTAGTATTTTTCTCTTTTTTTTTTATTCCCCTCTCTCTCAATATCAACGCATACATACCTACCTCACATACTTTCTTGCAATTTACTGACAGTTGTACACATACGCACTCAACCTCAAAAAACAAACACCCTAAATAAATTGGTACCATATCTACACAGACACCCTAGATAAACTGGTACCCTCTCTAAACAGACACCCTAGATGAATTGGTACCCTCTATAAACAGACACCCTAGATGAATTGGTACCTCGCTATACTGACGCTCTTTTCCAGTTAATATAATTAAATTGTACAATGGAATTGGAATCCTCAGCATTGCTGATGGCGTCATCCTGCCCTGAGCTCACACTCTGCATCTGCAGCAGGTGTGATATTTTACCTGGTGACCTCGTGACCTTGTACCTGTGTTTATCTTTAGATCGTATATTATAGCACGAGCAAGAACATACTGACACGTGATCATTGAACTCTGGAATTTCCTGAGCACGTGACACAACGTTTCCATTGGAAGTAATGACGTCGCCGTCAAGTTTAACAGCTGTCTGCGCAGCCGCAGCAGCCTCTAACTCGTCTCTTCGTTCGTCTTCGGTATTCATCGTCAAAAATCGTAACACAAGCAAATTCATAGCGGCTGAAATCACTGTTAATCCAAATAGAATATAAAACAAACTAAAGGCGACATACTGGGGGTTCTTCTGCAACGCACTGTGGTTCTGTAGAGCGACGAAATCACCGAATCCTATCGTAGTGAGGGTTATAAAGCAGTAGTAAAAAGCATCTATATACTGCCAGCCCTCAAAGTGAGAGAACACTCCGGCCCCGGCCGTTAACACAATGATGGACAGATTCATTGCTACAAGGATCAGGTTCGATTGGGATACCTCGGAGTTTTTTAGCTTGAAACATTTTTTTATTTGTTTCAGAAGGACGGTTACGAATGTATTCAGCCTCTCTCCGACGCTTTGAAACATCACAATACACAACGGGATACCCGCGAGAGCATAGCACATGCAGAAGATTTTGCCCCCAGTCGTCTGTGGGGTACTGTGGCCATAGCCTGGAAAAAGAGAGAAAAATAGTTAAGGAAACAGAGAAGTATCACATGTATATAATACATAATATATAAATGCAGTTATAGGTAATTAGGTATTGATACATGCATTTAAAGTCTATACTTTTTGTTTATATACCAATGGGTTACACTTGTAGATTTTCAAGTCTGATTGTGGCATCATAGTCTGAATGGGAAATCGAGCCCAGATCGACTAGAGGAGAGACGAGTGCAGCATTAAGGTGTATTTACACTACATCGGTATTTGGTTTGTTTTTGTTTAACGTCCTATTAACAGCCAGGGTCATTTAAGGACGTGCCAGGTTTTGGAGGTGGAGGAAAGCCGGAGTACCCGGAGAAAAACCACCGACCTACGGTCAGTACCTGGCAACTGCCCCACGTAGGTTTCGAACTGGCAACCCAGAGGTGGAGGGCTAGTGTTAAAGTGTCGGGACACCTTAACCACTCGGCCACCGCGGCCCTACTACCCCGGTATACTCACACATTTGTATCCATATAGGGTGTTAATTGATACATGTATAAAAACCTGAATTATTTGAGTAGAATTGTTACTAAAGTGATATTAACCTATTAATCGCTCCTGTTGGCAATAGTCAATATAGTACAAACCGGCTTTATTTTGTGGTCCCAAACGTGTCCGGTTTAGACAGTTTATTTTGTGGTCCCAAACGTGTCCGGTTTAGACAGAGTGCACTGTAGTATAAAGCACCATCTCAAATTAATTCAGAACAGAGCGCAAAGAATGACGTCAGAGGTAAAGGATATGATTTCTGGGGAGAGCACAGTGGTCTCGTCTCATAGCCTATATTTAAAACATGTTTTATTCTCAAAATAAAGAGATAAAGGGATTGGGCACAACTTATTTCAACTTTTAAAAAGCGCCCTCTCCCTATATAATTAAAACACTTACGACGTACATGTAACCTGGACAATAATTTCTAAATCCAAAGAAGAAAAATATTAACATTCTCATAACTGTTGGTAATGTTAACACGACACAGGTCGTAATTTAATTGACCACATCGATGTCTTAACTTAGTAAGTAAAATGTTAGTCTTTCCATCTCCAAAATTATAATTAGCTGGGTACTACAGCTGTTCGAAGTCGAATAAATTGTGTAGCTTCACGAACGATGTTTGAACTGAAATGTTTCAGAAACTTCAAAATGCTTTTGCTTCTTGACTTCTAATGCTTATAAGAATATAGATACATTCTTCAAATACATATAATTAATGTTTCTTTGTTTTCATGGTAAATACTCAAATGTGATTGGTCGAAAAATTCTTTTCATTCTTCTATGAAAGAAATTCCGAGAATGGCGCGAAAAATGTGACGTCACAATACGACAATTGACGTTGCGTATTGATTGAGAAAAAGAATCCCATTTAAAACCAGTAAAATTGTACATAAAACATGTTTTAAATTAGAAAATCATTTTCTGCGCGGATTCATACAGTTTGCAAACAAAATTTGTTTCATACCCCGATGAAACTAAAAAAAAAATGACATCAATGCTTAAATGTATACCTACAAGCCATTCTGTATCCAGAAAGATTTTGCGTTGTCTATATTGTACAGAAAAACGCATGCCTATGACGCTATCTGATTGAGCCAACTTCCGGATGACGTACAATGAAAATAATCAACGCTAATATCTGGATCGTAAGAGGATGCAGGCAAGTTAATGGCAGATTAACACTGCCGTGTGTTCACGGAGTATCGCACGATAAAACATTTGGCAAATAAGTTTTCCTATATATCGTTCTATCTTCCAACCAGGAGCCCGACTGGATCCTGTGGAACTGACAAGTCGGAATCGTTTCTTCCAGTTCTAATTCATATGGCCTGTCATATTTCAAAACTGACATTTTAGATACATTTTGTTACACTCATTAAAGTGCCTGATTTATAAGTAAGCAACGTCGTTTTGTTTTTCGTGTATGTAAGCAAGTTTTAAGTCGAAATTACCATTGCATGTATCCGCATCTACATGATGCAGACACCCCTTCAATCCTTTGTCGAATAACATAGGGGAGGAAGTCATAGTTATCCTATTACAATGAAAAATTATTTTTTTCAAAACGTTTTAGTTGACATTTTTTTTTATCTCTAACACGATAAATGACTGAAAGGACGTTAAGACAATATCAAATGCTATATTGTTTTCATTTTGAAAAGTCTTCTTGATGACAATTTTTGACAATTGTTTTCAGCAAAATAATGGTAGCTGTTTCAGTTATCTTGATTTGGGAAATGAATCCATCGTTAATGTTTATAAGTCACTATGGTATAGACTGAAGAGCGATGAAACCGTAAAATTCATGTTTTCGTGATATATAAGTTTACATGATTACCAGGAGAAAACCCACGTTTTCTAACAAAATGATTTAAAAGGGTTGACAATATACTATTGTTCAACCGGAACCGGAAGTCGGCTTGTAATAAATAAAACATATATCAGGGGCATCATACACACGGTATCTGGAGCTAGTTCAATGGGTTATTGAGGTCTATGATGAGCCCATCACACCAGACAAAAAGAAAACAAAATGACAAATATTGACTAAATCATGTTCCGTTTAACATGTATATCGTATCAATATTTATTTGGCGAAAACAACAAAAAAATTCAATTGAACCACAGGGGCATGTCTTGTCTTATATTAAAAAATAGCCAGAAATACCTATATAGATAGGTATTTCTGGCTATTTTTTAATATAAGACTAGACATTCCCCTGTGATGGAACCGTAGTCCAGTGATACACATCTGCAATCCATCGAACGAAACCGCTAGTTAATGCCTATGCTTTGTAGACCCTGACAGTTTCTATACCACATGGAGGTATAAACCTTTGATATCCGAGAAGCAATCTTGACCGCTTGATCATGGTCCAAGTAACCTTTCCGTATTTGGCCAGACAAGGTGTGTAGAAGGTTAGCGTCTAGACAGTTAAGACTTGGCCGGTGTACGATTGGTTCTACATGTCCGGTTGCTCCCCGAAAGGCCATTTATGTAGATCCTAGTCTACAATGCATCGACTTTCATCATTTACCTTCCGGGTAGTTTTACATGTAGATTCTACGCCTCCGATCGTTCTCCGAGATATCAATCAGACCAGCTCCTACATGTAAATATTTGCATTCGGAACGCATCGGCCCGATTGTGCTCCGAATGTACCTACTTCAATTTGTTCCATTTTGCTTTATTTGCACGTTAGATTTTTCTCCATGAACTGTTCAGAAATACGTGTAGCCGTATGCCTCGTATATACAATACATGTATATCCCGTGTAGCAACTCTCTACTTTCAGACATAGTCCCCGATAAAAAATGTACCTCTGTCAAATAATGCTAACTGATAAGCTGATTTGAAATACTAGTGTCAGCCCGGTTTCCGAGACGGAAACGTAGACAGCAACCATAAAATGTTACAAACAATGCTCTATACAGCTGTCTTGAATGACGTACGTGTACTTCCTTGTTCCATTGGTTCAATCAAAACTACGACAGAAAAACACGACTTTATATATTTTGAAAATCAGAAATCTAAGGGAAAAAATTAGACGTATTTTCCTTAAAAGGACACAAAATCGATTATTTAAATCATTCGGTGGTGGCATAGCAACACAGAATACGTTAGGAAGTCTATGTAAGGAATCCAATAGAGATAAAAACACTCAATTCTTCCTCGTCATTCGGTGCTTCAGGTCAATTTGGGCCCACATTGAGCGCGGATGTCAGTACAGTATTGAAGTCAGCACGAAGTAACATAATTGTGAGATGAATTCTCCGATCATTTATGGTTGTCTCGTCGCCGCTCCCATCTCACTCAATATTGTGTTGTCACACAATCATTATATATAGACCTAACACGGCATCACAGATCTATGTCGAAATTTAATAGAAAATAGGCCCTTCGGGGAAGGAAAAGTGCCTAAACGGGACAAAAGCCCTTCATAAAAATACATAGATGTGAACATCTAAATAAAATACTGCAGAGTTTGTATGATCATTTCCATTGCGTTACATGTATTTGCACGTGCGAATCTTGTCCAAACAGTAAGGTGTTCTTGTTATCCATTTGATTCAATCGTCTTATTCACGATAGCGTAATCGAATTGTACGCTCAAACGCACATATTGCATAATTCTGCAAAATTTGTTCCAGGAGACAATGCTAAATAATGGGGTTAAACAAGTTGACACATAACCCTGTACTTAATTATATGGAGGCAGAAGTTAATCAATTTAATTAGGCGAAGCTCCTTGTCACGACAAAATAGTATCTTTGAGATAAATGATTGCATTTGATACATGTAGCCATTGATAGTGTGTCGCGAACGTCAAAGCCGAGGTGAACCGAAGGGAAACGTGAATGGTATAATCCATCTCGGTCTAATTGGAAGCACGTGCGGATAGTTAGTATTGAATGACCCCGATTTGTGACCACTCTAATTATACCTTATCTACCTCTATCGTATAAAAGCTAAATATATAATTTATATATCTACTTTCATTGTGGTCCCATAGTTACGCGTCCGGGAAGCGTTAAATGAACGTTAACTTTCGTGTAGGTATGCGCACGTGCGTCTGTATATCTTCTCATCTAATCAAAATCACCCCAATTTGATATTCAGGACAACTACGCTAAACCAACTAGAACCAAATGTGTGGCTTGCTCAATTACACCGACTAATCACATAAATTAAACAGAAGTAAATGTAATTCTATAACTCTGCCTCCCGCCAGCCCGGGGTCGAGTTGGTTTGGCTAAATATCATGACCTACATATGTTGTTTGTACCACAACATAAATAGGACTTTGATTTTGCTTCGAAAGGGGCCATTCAAAAAAGGAAAATCATAAATTTAACCGAAAATCGTGGCGAATTTTGGTATCATCTCAAAACCATGAAAGCAAATGTCGTCACAAATTTGTGATGTCATAATGTATTGTATGGTTAATGTATTGTGGTAACAATGAAAGCTTCTGATTACATTGTCATGGTAATTTATAATGTCGTGGTGTTATCGTGGTGTTGTCATTGTGTTGCACGGTAATATTCCTCGTTTTCATCAATTCAATATACGAACTACACGTATTCTTGAGAACATTTAAATCAGTGTTATTTCAGTAGGTCTACTCTTCAAAGAGAGAATTATACACAAGGGGGGTAAGCACGTATTTTTGTCATTAGACCGGGAGTCGGACTATGACAAAGAACCACTTTACGTAATTGTCTTCGCGCCTGGCATTATACTGATAAGGAAACTTCTTTTTCATAAAAAAAACTTGTGTATTTTCAAGAATCCATAACTTAATTGAATCATAGCGAGGTGAAACTAAATCACTGTTCAAACGTGATATCCTTGTAACTAACACCACAGAGAGCACTAATGGATCCGGAACTCCTGTCCCGATTTGCTTCGCTGTTTAGAGATATTATCAGCCTCGTTCTGAGTTCTGGCTTCAGACGTCGGTGTTGTGTTTCAGACAAGGGAGACTTGATCATGTGATTAGCCTTGGAACAATAACATCATAGTCTACATGTACATATGAATATTTTATGTATATGTACATTCTGTATCATGTCATTCTGTCTAGACGCGCCCATAAGATGCCTACATTTGAAATAAACAAAAATAAACTTAGTTTAACATTGACAAAATAAAACATTAATTGTAATCTAAACCGAGTCTAGTGCCTTGACAGCATGTGTTTTTAACGACGAAAATGATATGCGGGACTTCAGGAATTGTGACAATTTTAACGTCTGGAAATCAGTAACACACCGCGAGGACCTCATACAACGACGGCTTAAATATAGCAAAGGGAAAAATTGGTGGGCTTCTTCTTGTGAAAAATCGGCATGTCTGAAGCCAAACATGGACGGCCACCTTGTCGGCTTCTTTGCAAGAAACACTGTACTTTGACATGACGTTGGCCTGCAACCAACAAAGTGCATATCGAGTTCACTTCGGCAAGTCAACATTAAATTAGCTTCAGATTCCCGTGTCAGTATTGTTAAAATCGCGGCTCCTTGTACTTAGAAATCAATTCGTTTCGTTAAAAGGTATCATGGCATTAGTTGCAATGTGTAAATCGCAGTTATTTTCTTTCGTGAGTGAAGCAAGATTCATTGTTTTATGAACCAATGTGGATTACCATTGAGAGAAATATTCTAAGTCAACTCTTATTACCAGGCAAACTTAATCCCTAGGAATTAAAGCAGTCCCTAAAAACCTTTTTCGAACGATACATCGATGCATACAAAAGCTTCAAGAGTTTTGCTGCCTCAGATAAGAAATGCTCTATGTCAAACAGGAGGCCACAAAAATCAACCAATCAACGTTAACCAGATGATAACACCCTGGTGGTGATTGGGACATCTACAGATGAATTCAGACTCGCTAGCTGCGGAAACTGTGGTTTGCCTTTTCAAACAATTGTGTGTAAGAAATTTACACCAGTGACTGAATAATAAGAACAATAGATTTCCATGGGGCCTCAAATATGATTTTGCCCGAACCTGAAATTTAAAAAAAAAAAAAATGCGTCTTTTGATAATAAATACAGATATTTTTTCAACATTTGGCATGACTTGTCGTCCTGTCAGGGCTATAATTATCGATGTTAAGACAGGAACAGAATTGAATTAATGGTATAAAACTTCTACAGATCGATAACGCCTCTAAATATATCTGCCAAATTCAGCTTTTGATACATGTTCTTATATATCGTATGCGTTCTTCTTGCAGGCAAGCCTGAATTCTCTGAAACCCCTGTAAGAAAAACTTACTGCTCCATGGAATTCGAAATTTGTCTTATGCAAAATTCAGTGACATTTAGAAGTGAAGAGGGTTTTTTTTTTTTTTTTTTTTTTTTTTATAAAATCCAATAATACAGTTCAGATTGATGATATAAACAAAGTATCTCAAAGCGATACGAATTCCCTCGATATTCTACAACGACCAATACTTAACAAAAGATGGTAGGAATTGTCTGAACACAATGTCATTCAGGAAAACACAATTGAATATCATAAGAAGACTTAATAAGTGTGAGTACAATTTGAAGTAACGAAACTTTCTAAATCCGATAGTTAACGAAGTTGGTAATGCGAGGACGATACAAAATATGTTTATAGTAGGAGTGACCTAAATTAAAAAAAAAAATGGATCCCATGAGTATATGAAGTTTAAGGACATCAGAAATAATTAACGAAGTTGGTGAAGCGAGGACGATAAAAATCTATTTATAGTAACAGACAAGCCACTAGCTGTGACCTAAATTTCGATTCAGAGATTGAACCCCAAATTTGCCCAAAAGGTGTTGGTTGTCAGTGAATGTGTTCCACATCTATGAAAAAAAAAGTAAAATGAATTCGGTAGAGCTAGGACATCGCAAATGTATTTATAGTATACTAAGTAAGGATATTTTTTAATTTAAAGGTAAAAAATTAATTAGACAGAACTGTAGTTTATACTGATTATCAATCTTTTGATATAGAATGCACGTGAGAGAGTTTTCAAAACTGTTTCTCAACCAGCAAAAATGAGAAATTTCACAATTAGGAATGCATGATGGGAAATATGGAATTTATAGGAAATTACACAAGTGGTCATTAAGAAAATAGGCTTATTAGATGATCGACTACAGCTATTGCTATTCAACTCTTGGATAAAAATATCATGTACCCGTTGAGTGTATGTCAGAAAAAAAATGTTTTTCATAATATAGTATCACAAAACCAAAGATTACTAAGCTCTTGCTTTACATGGTGCATAAAATCAACTTTAAAACTAGATTTACTTACGCTCCATTCAACAAGTTCACTATAACATGATTTTAAACGCAATTATCCTTCACTAGTTTAAGCCAATACTTTTTGATGACAACAATTATACCATTAACATGATTAATGTGTAAAAGTAAGCGGCCATGCTCAATATGTTTGTTTGTTTGCTGGGAGTATCGCCCGGGAACAGCAAGGGTCATTTGTAGTAGTTGGTGACTACCTCACTAAGCAAGGTATGTGAAGCCCTTCGTAAGCCATTGAGAGCAATTATGGCAAAGTGTCTTGCCCAAGGACACAACCACGACAACACTGACCAGCCCATTTCTCAACTTCCCGAGAAACACAGACCGACACCGGAAGGGGGCGTCGAACCACACATCTCACATTTTCATTTGAGGTCACGTGGCCGACGCTCTAACTTTCTGAGCTATCGCTGCCCATTACCCAGAGTAGACCAAAGATGTACTCGCAGTCATTTAGCACATTTAAAAAAAATATCCAATTCACCTTCTCTAACTGGAGTGTCGGACTTAATCCCTCAACTCACACGCATAAACATGCTATGATGACAACTTTTAAATTCATAATTACCACGAATATTTTCATTTTTCCTGCTCAGCATGCAGTAAGCTTTTCTACCTTGCACTGAAAAGCTACCCAATGCAATAGTTACTTTATATTTCAGTTAGAAATCCAAGGTAACAAATTTGATCTACAAACTCAATTGGTATACTATCATAAGTTCAATTTTCGTTAGGATATATACGTTTACAATTCCTGAAAACAACAATTTTCACACTTCCCCATCGTAGGGAATGCCATTTCAAAAGTCTAACCTTTCTCGAAGGTCGTTTTGTCTTCAGAAAAAAAAGGACGGTTTCGGCTGCATACAACGAACGAATAAATCAATCAAATGCGGTCGTTAGCTTTGACAATTAAAATAATTAATTAAGACGCTTTGCCATTAATGCACAAAGAAAACAAGAATATGGATAAAAATCTCCTTAAAATAACCAGACATTATGTTCCAACATTGTCAATAACTACCACTTAAACTTCACACCAGATTTAACGCTATGATACATGTATAATGGTATCTATAACAATTAACTTCTGACTCAAGCTTCCCGTCATATAAGCCAAAAAAAAGTCTTTAATTAGTTTCTCAAATCTTAGTGATTAAAGTATTTAAAACAAAACTGGCATCTCTAGTACCAAATCAGGACCAAACGCTAAAGTGGGCCGTCGGAAATGACATTTTCACTTTCGCTACACGACAATAATTGCTTGGCCAAAGAAAAGAAAAAAAAAACTCTGATACATGATCTACTTCTGCGCCGAAGTGATGTGCAATAAGATATGCTCCTCATAATGAGTCGAATGAAACATATCAGATATGATTCTTAATCACAATGTGCATTTAACGTTATACAAATGTAATTCAATGTAATTATGTCCATTTTAATTTTATTTAATTTCCTTTTCTTTTCTTCCTTTTGTACGCTCAAATTTGAAGAATAAAGAATTATATGACCAATGATAGTGACACTTCTATCGATAACGAGGCTTTATTCGTGAAAAAAAAGTCGATGAAAAGAAATCTTGTTCTGTTTCACTTGCACAAGACAGACTTACATCTAGGCGAAGGTTTTCCAGCGCGATTTACGAAAATTAAGATACTGTACAAACGGACGAAGAAGATGTACATTTAACTCCTAGATACTTGAAAATGGTTTGATGTGTTTGTATTGTTTAACATCCAATCAACAATGTCAAGTGTCATGGTAGTAGGTACTATAGATGTGGTGTCTCGTGGTTTTTCGTGCCCTGTGGTGTCTCGAGGGTATTCGTGCCCTGTGGTGTCTCGTAGTTTTTCGTGCCCTGTGGTGTCTCGTAATTTTTCGTGCCCTGTGGTGTCTCGTAGTTTTTCGTGCCCTGTGGTGTCTCGTAATTTTTCGTGCCATGTGGTGTCTCGTAGTTTTTCGTGCCCTGTGGTGTCTCGTAGTTTTTCTTGCCTGTGGTGTCTCGTAGTTTTTCTTGCCCTGTGGTGTCTCGTGGTTTTTCGTGCCCTGTGGTGTCTCGAGGGTATTCGTGCCCTGTGGTGTCTCGTAGTTTTTCGTGCCCTGTGGTGTCTCGTAGTTTTTCGTGCCCTGAGGTGTCTCATGGTTTTTCGTACCCCCGTGGTGCCTCGTGGAGCTATATTTTCCGAGGTGAATCGACTACCTCTAAAAGTATGTTAAATTATCTATGCAAAAGATCATTGTGTTCATACGTTATTGAAATAAGAAGCGATGGTAGTAAGATATGAAAACAAAACTAAATCACGTTTCAAGGGATTGCAAAAAATATAATAATTTCAATAAATAAATTCTAACCTACAAAAAGCTGGTCGTTTTAATTCGTACACTGTATGGCAATTGATGTAATCACGCGCGTGCGGATTTGCACGCAATTAACAAGCCGGCGCTCAAGCTCTCTTTACCCGATGATTGGTTTTGATGATGTAGAGAGTATCAAAGTCTTCGTGTTAATGGGAACGGTTATCAGTTGTTGTTCTGTTTTTTGTTTAGATGTACGTATCATTACTCGAAATACGCTGTTAATCCGTTGGAAAACTACACGAAACGATGATTACATTTAATTAAAAGGAGTGTTTACCCTAACACATGGTGAAATTAAACACCAGGTTGTGTCATTTATAGAAAGAAAATTACGAATTGGTCTTTTTTTCTTCTTTTTGGTTCTAATTGCATTCAAAACATCCGATAACACTATAAACATTGTTTAAAAAATATATGAGTAAAACTGGTCTAACTTCACAACGTCAAGAGCATATTTTGTAGCCTTTATAAGGCATACATCAGGGAAAATTAAATGTGAAATTTTAATTTGAAATATGAAATGTGAAAAATGAAAAGAATACAGAAAAAAAAATGGAAAGACGAGCAGACGAATGATCTTTCTCTCCTCGCGAAAGGCAAAAAGGCGCATACACGTCTCTCAAACGATTAATATATCCAGATCTGTATCCAGTGAGCGCTTGATAGACACAATCAAGGACAGACATTTGCGTGTCGACCTTCGTATAATCTTAAGCGGACGTTATATTCTAATCCAATATTTTATCTCGTTACCATGGTATTTTCTCCGACAGAAGTGAAGTGACATTATTTCCTACTTGACGTGTTCCGAGATGTCGACGCCAGGGCGTCTCCGAGCGTCGTTAATAACAGTTTATAATGTATACAAGTTAACTAACGTGTGATCTTGAAGACAGCCATCTTCACCCGCGGTCGTCAATACAATTGTAGCGACCAGACCAAGTTGGCCTGCTACTGGAACACTTTTGGGTTGGTTCGTTTTTGTTAACAGCCAGGGTCATTTAAGGACGTGCCAGGTTTTTGAGGTGGAGGAAAGCCGGAGTACTCGGAGAAAAACTACCGGCCTACAGTCAGTACCTGGCAACTGCCCCACGTAGGTTTCGAACTCGCAACCCAGAGGTGAAGGGCTACTGATAAAGTGTCAGGACACCTTAACCCCTCGGCCACCACTACTGGAACACAATTCTCATATATTCTCTTATTCTCTTATATTTATCTTTTTTTTTGTATTATGCAACGCTCCATAAACATGGTCAATCGAAAACTATTCTTTGCAATTGAGGACAAATGTAAATCTAAACGTTATATAAGCCAAAATGTTACATTTGAAACGAATTCATTCAAATCATCATCTTTACATTTTAAATTTCAATCTAGTGCAGTGTATAATTTTTATGTATCAAGGGGCCGCGGTGGCTGATTGGTTAAGGTGTCCCGACACTTTATCACTAGCCCTCCACCTCTGGGTTGCGAATTCGAGACCCACGTGGGACAGTTGCCAGGTACTGACCGTAGGCCGGTGTTTTTTCTCTGGGTACTCCGGGTTTCCTCTACTTGCAAAACCTGTCACGTCCTTAAATGACCCTGGCTGTTAATAGGACGTTAACACAATAACCCAAACCAATGTATCAAGAACTCATCGTATTCATGGAATTAGGATTTCACCCTTTAAAGGTCTTTAACTATCACTTTGTACGAAGCGCTGTCCGTTAATCACTGTACTTACTGTAGTACATATGTTAAAATTCAATAAACAAAACTTCAAGTTGCGGCAATTATCTTAACCAAATGTACACTCTTGTCTGTTGGGAAAGGGTTGCTTGAAACTACAACACTGAGAGCAGAGAGAGAGGTTTGAAGTATAACTGAATGCGTGATAAGGCGAGACAATGCTTTGGCGTTTACATAAAACAACAGCACAAACGGCGTTTCAAATATAACCTATTATAACCTAATATAAATCTATTCTCTTGAGAGCCGATCTAAGACATTTAACTTTAACTCATGAGCCGAAGCACGATGTATTTCATCTTCTGGTATTTTTTAAATGATTCAGTAGAGACAAATATTATTACACTTCAGCTCATACACGGCAATCTAAAATTTCAGATGGTGTTCTGTAAGCGAGAACTACACTGCTTGATTGATTTACAGAACCTTTCATTTGTTGTAAAACCGCACACGGGTACACACGCCAGAACAGAATGATAAACATCTCTGCAAAATAATTTTCTCTCTCACAAACCTCTAATCAATACCAGTGTCCAAAATGCTACGAATACCGATGATCATATATTTAAACCTGTTGCCCCGGTTACTCCATCACTCCCAGGGACTATATTTTACGACCTGATCACTACAATGGCGCCTTTCAATCTCCGTCACAACCACGCGCCAGACTGCACATGGTTTTAATGTCGGATGACCATAAACTATCCCCGTATAATTACGGATATGACAAAAGAACGCGAACAGATCTGTTCTTAATCTACGTTAGCATGGTTAGTTTTCTTCACGGAGGGAAGATTACAAGAAAATTGTCAAGCATCTGTATATGAACTTTGAATGCATCAATTCAAAGGAGTTCGTGTTTATTTATTTATTTATTTATTTATTTTATTTATTTATGTGTATCGGGTGGTGTGTTTCCACATCGACATTGCAGTACGTGATTTGCGGTCAGCCCATAGTTGATTTGTTTGTAAGTTGTTTTTTTGTTCTGCTCATTGCTTGGTTTCGTTTCGCTGACAACAGGCAGTGATTTGTCGACGAGTTGATGACAGCAATTTAACACCCACAGTAAAAGAACATGAACTCTCAAACACTCTCACGGTCTCAAACAAAAATAACGAACAACAGACAGAGTTGATGATCTTGAAACCTTGAATTGAAAATCGAAAATATACGGGAGGTATTGACAGGAGAGCTTGTAATCTGTATTCACATTTTCATTTGCATAGCGAAGAACATTTCGACATATAGATGATATTCGGACATGTGAAATTGTTTTAAATTGAGGGACGTTACTAATTATATTGAAATTGGCATTCGTCGATGTGGGTATCGACAACTAAAAATTGTTTCACTTTTTCCCCCAAAAATAAATAAATAAATGTTTTCAGCAACGTGGGATTTCCAATTGCCAGTGCAAAGCTAACACGTTTTATAAGTGTAATACTGAAACACCCCAGCCATGTCGTTATTCCTAGAATGATTGTTCATCGCCCCTAGTGAAGGTACTTACACCGGTGCTAAAATGTTAGTGGATACAAGATGTGGAGGCATTCAAAACTCCTACCTAACAATATATCCCCGATCACTGTACAGTGTCATGAATATGGGTCGTGTTGAGCAACACGTGTACAATAATAAACAGGACCAGTGATATCTATGTAAGTGTCGATACGCCTTGACTAAGTCTTATTTAGCAAAAGCACACTAATAAAAACTGTAAGCTGTTTCGAAATCCAGATAGTCTCCTTCCATCCTAGTAAACTGTGTCTCGTGCCAAACAAAGCGGGATGCTTCCCGTTGACGTTGCGTAAATCTTTTAACAGAGCCCCACTCGATTTGCACTCTTCTCCTTCTAGAATATATCTTCTGGTCACTCGATTTGTAGCTATCTGCTTCTGGAAGATCTTCTACTCTTCCGTCTCGAAGTTGAAAGATTTTTCTTCCAAGATGGCGGCGACCATGTTTTAAGTGTGCGAGTGATGAGTTTCACTAGAGGAGGATTTATGACACATACATGCACATGTTGGTGTCATAGTGTTTGAGATAACTTCAAAACTTGTTTGTTTTGGGTTATATTCTACCGGTTTACTCGATTTACATATAACGGAATGCGATCTTCTGAGAAGGGCCCTCTTCTGAGAAGAGTGCAAATCGAGTGGTGCTCTGACGTTGTTAGTTAATGCTTACTGGCGAAGTATTTTCTTTACGTGTACGATATACACTGGTAATGTGTGGTGTTATTGAGATTTATTTTTAAAAGTACCAAACTGCCTTCTTCGGAAAACGTGCAATTGCACGTTATGATTAATATGTCTGTTATCATGTGATAATTATTTGACATTAACTTTCCAGAGAAGGCAGTAAATACTTATATTTTCGTTTTACATTTATTTTTCTTATATGAAACATGTTACAGTGATATCACATCCCAAAGTCGAATTCCAGGCTGTCATATGCGACATTTTCTTGTGGACGTCACGTGTACAAGCGACCGTTCCAGACAATAAAATACAATAAAATACTTCATGGCAAAAAACACAAAATAATCAATTCAATTTTCATCATGAGGACGTCCACCTTGCATACAACAACTACATAAATCTTTGCGAGTTACAGTGATCAGTCGGGGTTTTTAATCCGGTAGCACGAATGTTCGTGAAGTAAAAATACACCTAATACAGTTTGACAAAATGACGTCATTTAGTGACGACGTCACGAACATTGTATTTCATATGAAATGATGACCTGATACGTTTCTTTTTGTTTAGAAGGTTATAAAAGTAAAAATATAGCGTCTTCGTGACAATCAGGGTCATATGAATACTTGTCCCTTGGGAGACTTCACACGGAGGAAAGAAAGAACTGGAATCAATGAGTAGATAAGGGAAGAAGGGAATAAAAATATCTCATCGACCCGAGAGATTAAACTGACGACGAGGCAAACAAAAACAAAAAACAAAAATAAACAAAAAACAAGTAATCCTGATGTTGTAAATCTTCGATAACATTTCAATACAGTACAATGTATATGTTGTAAGTCTTCGATGACATTTCAATACAGTACAATGTATGTGTTGTAAGTCTTCGATAACATTTCAATACAGTACCTGCATGAGTTGTAAATCTTTGATTACATTTCAATACAGTACAATGTACATGTTGTGTTCTGTGGTGCTATGTAACAGTTAACCACCTGGCAGATGTAGCTGAAGTTTATTTTCCCTTTCAGTTCATTAGAGCACTGGCCTGGTACGTAGTTAATACACTGTTCCACGTTCGACTCATTGAGGAGACAGTTTGAAATGGCGACCTCGAAAACGATTGGAAATCAGGTATTAGAATGGTTTTATCTCTTAACGCTCTAATTTGTGACTAATGTAACGAATAAAATAGATTTGTATTTTTGATAATGAACTTCTAACTGAGAAGTTCTCTTTTACAACTAAGTTCGACACATTTGTGTTCAATCATGGAGAAATTATGCGAAGTGTTAGTATAAGGGTCTTAGGAGTGCTGACAGGACACTAATTACCATATGAGCAGTGATAGACCGTTGAGGACACTGTGGATCACGCAGCGCCCTCTGCCGAACATCTAATGACAAGTTTCATGCCGCTTGTGTAGAACGCGACACAGGCTTTTCTATCAACTTGGATCAAGGAGGCCTAACCCCGCTAGTCTTTCTTATCACGCCAGTTAAAATCATCTGATGACCATTAATACGATAATCAGCCTAGGCCAATAATTCGCGACTGATCAAGATATTTTCTCATCATTTATATTTTTTTTATTAACTCACAACAGTTAGCAGAATTTGGGTTTTTAAAATCAGGGTGATTGCAGTTAAGTGTTCCGTGTATCCATTACATTGCGGATTGGTATTCTAGAGTTTACCTCTTTTAGACCTCTTGGGAACAAAGAGGACAGATATGACGTTTGGGAACAGAGAGGACAGATATGACATTTGGGAACAAAGAGGACAGACATGACATTTGGGAACAGAGGACAGACATGACGTTAGGGGACAGAGAGGACAGACATTACGTTTGGGAATTGAGACCACAAACATAAACTTTTGGAACATTCAATTGTATTTGCAAATAACTTCCCAACGGCATTTATTAAACAAATATTCTCTCGAGTTCGATACCAATCCCGAAACCAGTACAACCAACAATCTCGAGTTCGATATCAATCCTAACACCAATAGAACCAACAAGAGTTATTTTTATATTCATGTGCTACTATTTCCCTGGATATTTCCAAGAGTCCCTGTCAAAGTTAGGCTTTGTGTGTTAATATATATAGCAGACATAACTTCAATTTTCCTTCCCGACTTTGTTTATAATTAAATGTATCATTTATAAGATAAATGAGCTGTAAGTGTTATACGTTAAGTTGGGCTACAGTGTGTTTAAAGTTGTCTGTAAACATTTCCCGCCAGACGGCGTCTTGCTCTGGTAAGATAAAACGCTTGCCGTTTTTGATGTCTAGCCCTTCCCGTATTTCGTTTAGCAAAAGCTTCAAGACTACCGTGAATGTAGTCGAACAGATGAAGAACATCAACTCTATTTTAATTAAAAACGAGCTATAGAATATCTCAACCAGTCATCATTACTACTAGCTATGTACATACAATATAAGTTGACAAAGAAGTAGCGCAAAATTTCGTGTATGTGCATTTTACAATTTACTTGTTACATTTCTCGGTAGAATATCAAAATAAAAGTAATTTAAGCTTAAGTTGAAATTAAAACGCGAAATCAATATCATTTTGAAGCATTAGAAGATTGTCTTTTATTCAAGTATAATTCATTTAATGATACATGTACAATCTAGCATTCACCTCACCGGAATACAAAAGGTATGATAGATAATTAACTCAATAAAACAAAAACAACACAAACAGTTGAAAGGTACAATGTAATGGGAAGTTAATAATTGAATTGAAACTCTACGAAAAAAGATTTAATCGAAAGAGAACTAAACTGTCTAGCTTCCGTTTATTCGTTTCCTGTAATTCTTGGTTTTATCGAGTTTATTGTATGAAAGAACTGTTGTTATTTATGAGACGAATTACATTAAAAGACATTAACCGAATTAAATGTCGAAATTGTTGTGTTTTGAGTTGTTTAATTTAAAATAAATGTGGCTGATCTGAGAGTAGAGTAAAGACAATAGTAAAGGGACGCTATAAGTGCATGTCACGGAGGTAGATGGGTGATGGTGGTGCTGGTGGCGGCGGCGGCGGTGGGTGATGGGTAAGTGATGATGGTGGCGGCGGTGGCGGTGGGTGGTGATGATGGTGGCGGCGGTGGGTGGGTTGGTGGGTGGTGGTGGTGATGGTGGTGGTAATGGGGGTGGTGGATGGGTTGGTGATGATGGCGGCGGTGGTGGTTGCGGCGGTGGGTGGGTGGATGGGTTAGTAATGATGGCGGCGGTGGCGGCGGTGGCGGTGGGTGGGTGGTGGTGGTGGATTGGTTGGTGGTGTTGATGGTGGTGATGGTCGTGGTGGTGGTGGTGATAGTGGTCGTGGTGGTGGTGGTGGATTGGTTGGTGGCGGTGATAGTGGTGGTGGTGGTGGTGGTGGTGGATTGGTTGGTGGCGGTGATAGTGGTGATGGTGGTGGTGGTGATAGTGGTGTTGATGGTGGTGATGGTCTTGGTGGTGGTGGTGATAGTGGTGGTGGTGGTGGTGGTGGTGGTGGTGGATTGGTTGGTGGCGGTGATAGTGGTGGTGGTGGTGGTGGCGGCGGTGATAGTGGTGGTGGCGGTGGTGGTGATGGTGGTGGTGGCGGCGGTGATAGTGGTGGTGGCGGTGGTGGCGGCGGTGATAGTGGTGGTGGCGGTGATAGTGGTGGTGGTGGTGGTGGTGGTGGTGGATTGGTTGGTGGCGGTGATAGTGGTGATGGTGGTGGTGGCGGCGGTGATAGTGGTGATGGTGGTGGTGGCGGCGGTGATAGTGGTGGTGGCGGTGATAGTGGTGGCGGCGGTGATAGTGGTGGTGGCGGTGATAGTGGTGGTGACGGCGGCGGAATATTTCAGAGTGTTTAAAGTACAATGGCCAATCTACAGAAACTTTTGCCAACATTTTCAGAAAATTGTTTTATCCTGTAATAATTTTTGAATGGTCGTGTATTTTAAGAATATCCTTCGTCCTCCAATTATCGTCGTTCAAATGAAGAAATATTACATTCGCGTCAAACAAAAAGCAGATAATATACACAATCTACATGTATTTTGCTCCCTGTGTGTTTTATTTGCACATAAAGTATTTCTTGGAGCATAAATGATACAAATGCAAAAACCTTCCCTCACAATTCAATAGCGGTGGGTTAATATGCCCACAACCCAATGCTTACCATCTGCACACACAAAATAAATAGATAATATAATATACGATTTTACGATTAAAACGTATATGTTTGGCAATATATCAAAATCACACAGACCGCCGTGTTATCTGTACGGAAATCGAAAGTACGAGTAAATCATTATTAAAAAGCATAAACGTTACAACAGGTGTTTACTCTGGCCCAGTCTTCTTACCTGATCATCTGCGTAATTTCGTCATTAATTTGAGCTTCAAATGCATGAATGGCTCTCTATGTGAATGGGAGTATAGACACGCATAGTATCTTTGGGGGAAAACTGTGATCCCAAATTGCAAAGTGATGATATATATAGGGTATAGATTAAGTAATGGGCATTGACCTGTTTCAACTTAAAGGTGACAGTTTTCAAAATAAATGTTAAACCTGAGTTTTTGAATACAAACCTTAAATCTATAACATATAAATATTCTTATTTGCGAAACATGTGTTAACTTTAATGCATATTTCTCATGATAAGGCCGTCAAGCATTAACTAGACTGATTATAATTTAAGTCTGCATAGCTCATATGGCAGAGCATCTTCGCAAGTCAATGCTTCTGGCTGCGTTACACTTGACTAGCGAAGATTGTGGTGTTGTCGTCAACGCTTAACACAATGGAAGCCCGGAGTTCGAATCACCAAAAATTTTCGTTTTATATTGTGTTGTTTCTTAATACCGGTTAATTTGTTTGGTCATATTTGAAAGAAATATGCAAGATTAAAATTGTATCTTATATAAAAAATTTAGTATTAAGAAAAATAATGTTGAGATAGAACAAAATCCACTTGGATATAAAATGAAAGAGAAATATCCGATATACTCCTTACCATTCTAAATAAAATGTAAATAAGTTGCAGCGTCGACAATAACATAAATTGGGGCCGCGGTGGACGAGTGGTTAAGGGTTCCCGACACTTTATCACTACCACCTCCACATCTGGGTTGCGAGTTCGAAACCCATGTGGGACAGTTGCCTGATACTGACGTAGGTCGGTGGTTTTTCTCCGGTTACTCCGGCTTTCTTCCACCTCAAAAAGCAGGTTCGTCCTTAAAGACATTGGTTGTTAATAGGACGTTAAACAAAATAAACCAAACCAAAAACATAGATCAATTGGGAGTGAAAAATTCCTAAATGTCAAATTGACTATCAATTACAAGCAGTGCTGACCTCATTGATAATGTTATACATTCATACAACGTGTATCTATGAAGAAGAATGTGTCGGTCACCGGAGTGGCCATGATGGACAGGGTCATCGAAAGCTTCCGGAAAGCTAAGCAGGAAATATCCAATACCGGGTCATTCACTTAAAACTCCATATCTTTATCCCTTCCGACCCTCAACTCTTCAGTAGTGACAACAATAGCGACAGTTCGTATGACTTCCTAGACGCCGTTTTACCATTCCATGCAATATCCCACGCCCCGTATTCGGATATCTCCTATGAGAAACTCGTCTACGCTGGGGTATCGTAGTCCTATCTGCTTCCGAAATGGATACCAGTGCTTAGTGTAATTAACGGGGGGAATGTTGAAGAAAATAATGCGCTTTGTGTGGTCGACAGCATTACCTAAACGACTTAGTTACACCGATATGATACATTCAACAACAGATGCGGAGGACGGAGTGATATATGTGATAGTTCATAGGAGGTTTATAGGAGGATGCGGATAACGGACTGATAGTTAATGTTATTGGAGGTTGCGGACGACGGAGTGATATTTAATGGTATGAGAATATGCAGAGGACGGAGTGGATTTAAATGCTATGGGAGAATGTGGATGACTGAGTGATAGTTAATGGTATTCGAAGATGCGGAGGACGGACTGGTTATTTAATGTTATTGGAAAACACGGCGGACGAACTGATATTTAATGTTATTTGTAGATGCGGTGGACGAACTGATTTAAATGCCATGGGAAGAGGCGGAGAATGAACTGGGTTTTTATTGCCAACGGAAGATGCAGAGGAAGGAGCGATATTTAACGTTATTGGAGGATGTAAAAGACGGAGTGGTATTAAATGCTAAAGGAAGATGCAGGAAACAGAGTGGTACTAAGAGCCATGGTATGATGAGGATGATGAACCTTTATCCGATTCTATGATTGGAAGCGCATGATGGATCGATATTCAATGCTATGGGAGGATGCGGAAGTAATATGTAATACTTTGGCAGATTATTTGACTGGAAAACAGTTAATGTCACGAAAGGATGTGGAGGACGACGGAGTGACATTTAATGCAATGACAGGATTCGGAGGGCGGAGTGACATTTAATGGAATGACAGGATTCGGAGGGCGGAGTGACATTTAATGCCATGAATTCACGTTAATACCCAAAATACGTGCAACCTGCTAGATGCAACATCTAAAATCTGAATATTGTTTTGTCATTTTGAATTAATTTTATTCACTTACAACTGATAATTTCAAGTTTTGGTAAAACAGAGAAACAGACCAACCGGTTTTACATTTGAGTAGGAAATCATGTATATATAACGGTAACTGTTTTATACATTCGAACAGATCCTGTCATTGAGAAAGGCACCAAAGCCAACATGTTCCAAGCGATAAAGGACAGATTTGAAATTTTAGAGGCGCCACTTTGCCCAAAGCATCACTAAATATACGTATATCATTTGTCACCGTAGAAACGTTAATTTGATTTGTCTGGAGTTTTAAAACCCACAAAATCTAAATTGCGGAATATAGTTCTGGGTACACGAAACTCCAATGACATGGCAGGCAGCAGGTCTAGTTCCTGGAATATCAATAAAATACTCGGTTATCTACCGGGCGATCGCAGGAACCAATGATAACCACTCAAATTAAGATGTCGAAGATAAATTCTCCTCTCAATTGAGATTAACTACATCTAATAGCGAACAAAACGTCAGCGAGGGAAAAGGATTTCAAAAGATTGTAATCTAATATTGAATTTGATTTATTATGGTATACATAGCATTTATCGACTACTCAGACCTGGTTCATCGGAACCGGAAGTAATCGGAAGAATTGCGGTGTTAACCTGCAGGCGACATATTCGGGACAAAGGAGGGAGTAATGGAGAAAATAACGATGACAGATCGACTGTAGGTCGTTCAAACAACTAATCACCTAGCCTAGTCGTTATTCCTCTCTCAACCTCTGTATTTCAAAGCTATTCAGATGTCAATTATGCTCACATCAAAAACACAGGGAGTCATGTACTCCCCTGAACTACGGGAAACAACGATATATGTACATGCCTCGCATTGACCGAATTCATCGACCTGAATCTTACCCACAATTCTCCAATTTGCCTTCATACTTTCAGTGCAGAATCTCCATGTTTTTTACATTAGTATAATGTAATATTTTTGCCGACATCTTGTCATCTACGTAAATTCCTAATTATTACGACTGAAAGAGTTTGCCAGTTTATTAGTTATTTAAAGGGACTTGCATTATCAACATGCCATTGTGTCAGCCTACTAATGAAAAATCCATGCACGGCTGGGTGTTTATTGCTTTCGGTGGTATGTTTTGTAATTATAGAAAAATGACTACATCAAAAGAACAAAGTATATATCACGGAGAAGATCAAAAATTGGACGCGAGGGGTGTGACCTTTGTGGTTGATGTGACGAAAGATAGGTGCAAGATATCACTACTTATATGGCAATACACGTGACAACTTGCGTGGTTGATAAGATGACCAAGTCTGTTATAATTACATATAAGGGAGTGCACGTGGGAGAGACACGAAGGAGGCCTCTGGGAGTACCTATTAGAACTGGTATCAAAACGCCTAGGTCACGCAATGCGTGGAAACAAGTCGACACGGCTGTAATCTGATATTATAGTGAAGGGGCACCTGTGCTTACAAATTTAAGGTTAATCAGTTAATAAACAGAATTCATCTCGTTTATTAACCTATTCTCTTCTGTTTCCTTGTCATTTCAGATAAACAAAATTCTACCAAACGGCCGATTTCGTAACGACACCTGATGCCCTCTCGCGTGGTTTCCCCAAACCTTATTAGGTTACCCCGTTAAATAAAAGTTGCCTTCCCAAGACGAATTTTTCCTGTAGTTTTACATCTACAATGTGTGACAATACACAGTGTCGCCCCGATATAATTATTTTTAGCATTTCTCGAATTGTTTGCATATTTTTCGTAGCTGAGACAAAAACCTAACAAAATGCTGCACGTGCTGACAGGACGCTCTGGAAATAGCAAATACTACACAAGTTTAGGAAACTCTATCCCTTAACAATATTGTAGAAAAAAAATCTTAAGATCTCCAAACCACCTGTAAATGTGATTAACTCATTGCATGCAAAGCACGCGCTGCTTCCATAAGTAGGTTTGCCGTTATCGCCACTATATTACAATATCAGCACTGTAACATCACAAACTTCCCGTGCCGTAACATGCATCTTTATAACAGTGCACACACATAATTGCACCAGGCTCCACGTGGTACGTTTTTTTCTCGAAATTGCTTCTCCTACACATCTGACATAAGATAAGGAGCGAAGGAGTAGGTACACAGATTGTGTGATACATAAAGGAAAATGAACGACTCAACAGGCGAGAACAAATGCACGTGAAACCGTTCGGACATCGAGGTAAAACCCTCTCGGACGCCCATATGTAACCTTTCGGACACCCCCGTGTAACCTCTCGGACATTCACGTTTAGCCTCTCGAACACCAACGTGTATTACAATATTTCGGCCATCCACGTGTAATCTCTCGGACGTCCACGTGTAAAATATAACTTTTTGGCCATCCATCTGTAACATCTTGACCATTTATGAGTCACTCTTTGTCTCAACCTTACTCAAAAAGAATACATATCAAAATATATACAAACTTAATTAATGATTAATGATCTTGAATGTATCGCAGAAATCCGTATGTAAAATCATTATTGTTTTGCATACAAACAAGCCTCTAAATACAACCAGGGAGTATTGAATTACAAGAAATCCTGAAAGGAGTAGCATTTCGGGACTTTTTTTATTAATCTTAAGTAAATACTTATCTTATTGATCGATAAAGTTTGAATTTTTCACATGTTTATACAGCAATGAGATCAAAATTTTCAGAATGAAAGATCGGGACAATGGTAGATAGTCTTTGAGTACAAGTGCTGGTAACAAACAGCAGAAGTTAAACGGTTCAAAACCGGTACATACATGTGCATCCGTATGTTCATAGCGATCAGCTGATACTTCGGTATTTTCTGAAATCTCATTTGTTTGAAACCAGCAAATCTAGATATAAGTACGATCACGTGCAACGTATTAATGACGTCATCAAAATCAATCATGGGTATCTGAAATCTGGCAGTGATATGTAGATGAACAACCGTCCCGTCAGTCAGAGGGTATTTTATATAGTGATATGCGTGTGTCAGCAGTGCTGTTGTGCCAGCGTTTCCCGAGATGATACCAGGCGCATGCATTTTCATGACGTCATATGAATTAATCTGATACATTTTTTTCTCTGTCAGGTTAAGTAATCGTTTGCAGAAAGAAGTTATGCTGACCTTGGTATCTATTGGAAAATATCTAGCTGAGCAAAAAAGATACATCAATTCTAAATTTTGAATCATTCCCCACCTGTGACGTCATATCTTTGTCATTATCAATATAAATGCCACAACATGGCATACATATGAATAGACGTACAAAACACAGATGATTAATTATATCTGAAAATCGCATGGAGGTTTCGGTAACTCCAAAACCTACCCCACCCAAACCCACCTCAAATGTCCTCGCATATCATAAGCAAAATCGAAGCTCAGATTCGTGATAACTATTTTTAACTGCGTTCAACATGTGATTTTAATGCAGTTGTACTCAGAATTACCTCAGCCACAGGAGTAAATGTACCTTACGGTGGGCGGCAGGTTCAACACAATGATTCACATAAATTACCATTTGTACGCTTAATCAAGATTTAGAAGAAACAAAAAACATTAAGATAACAAGTTTTGCAAAGACATTGCACTTTTCTGGTGTGATATAGGTTGGTGGATAAAGGTGTGTTTTTTTTATCTAAATCAGATTGTGTGAATCGTGAACTAATCGTATATGATTTACTTAGGTTTCAAATCACGTCCAGGACTTATTAGGTGACGAACGTGCAATTCCTTACGATCTGATTGTGACACAATTTGTCATGATTGTGGAACACTAAATCCTGTTGATATGGACATAGCATGCCAATGCACGTGCTGAAGACTACGCCGAAAAGGCACCATACAATCGAATTAAAGTATTTGAATTATGTACAGAATAAATCAATTAAAACAGGTACGCGTGGAATATTCAAATACAATATAATTACATTCGTCCCATTGTTGTCTCAATTCAATCAGTGCGCGCGCGTCATTATTTTAACTGAGAGTGAATGTTTTATGAAATAAATTCCGTTTCGGGATCGCTAATGTTCTATGACGGGAAATGAAATGAGTTCTTGATTTTGTGTTCATGTGTTAAAGTACAAGTACGTTATTGACGACTGATGAGCTGAATTAGTGAAATTGTTCCAGCATTTCAGGAGTTTTGTCACATGTAACATAAATTTCCCGCAAAGTTTTTTTTCTTGAAATACAGACTGCATGTACACATACAGCATACTTCATGTGCAAACTAAGTTTAGAGCATTAAATTCAATATTTGATACTGCATGATGGCTTTAAATGACAAAAGCTGATGATGTGACCAGGAACAAGGCAGGGCAGACCCAACCCAGATTTTTCATGGCTTTCAAATAGAAAATCCCTACATGTAATAAACACTATAAGCAGGATACATGGACAATTATAGGCTCATATAAAGTGTCACCTCACAGAAATCTCATAACCCGGACGTTGTTACATTACATGTACATGACCCTAGTCTAGCCGGGGCCGCGGTGGCCGAGTGGTTAAGGTGTCCCGACACTTTACCACTAGCCCTCCACCACTAGATTGCGAGTTCGAAACCTACGTGGGGCAGATGCCAGGTACTGACCATAGGCCGGTGGTTTTTCTCCGGGTACTCCGGCTTTACTCCACCTCCAAAACCTGGCACGTCCTTAAATGACCCTGGCTGTTAATAGGACGTTAAACAAAAACAAACCAAACCCTAGTCTAGTCTAGTCTAGCCTATTCTAGCCACAGGGGTTCGTTACAAATAATATATAAGAGACGGATCGCACTGTAGGACTATGTATATATATCCGGCCCATCTCATATATCATACTATTTGTAAAGAGTCCCTGTGCTCCAACATATTGATACTGACGCTGAGCTAAACTTCGCTAATCTTTATATGAAAGTGCTCTATTTTTATGGTACATGTCCTTTGTTAGTTAAAATATAGAAAATATTAAATTCCAAGCTACTTTCTGATGTCAACATTAATTGGTAAGTGTTAACTCTAGCCCGAGTTTCCTCTGACCCTGACACCATGTATATTGCATACACCAGATGGAATCAGGGCCAGAGGAAAATTAGGCTACGTTAACTCCCATCTCTCACGAAAACCTCAAGTGTATTTATAGTACAGATGAACTTCACATTTCGCTATTAATAGACTCAAATGCTGGAACCAGAGTTTCCGTCTTGAAGAATACGCTATTTCTGGAACGAAAAAGTACCGCCTGATGTCAGACCTCTTTCCGCCTGCCCCCGCAGTGCACAAGAACCTACCAAAGAGATTAAAAGCGCCGTCCTTTCCATATAACATTCCTTCATTTAAGCCATGATTTTTTTAAATATAAATACATATATTGTTTTCATCACCAAATGGTTGCTGAGGTTTCCCTACGAATCCACACGAATGTACTTTTATGACGTACGAAGATTGGCTTTAAATATAACTCCACCTTGTCGCGTCTGCTTTTGATTCTAAGCGTTTATATGACAAAGATGAAGCAGACTTTGTAAAATGCTTTTTGAAAACGTTTAACTTTTAACTTTCTTCTACACCTTGTCATGATATTTATGTCTCAACTGGATATGACCCTGTCTGATCTATAGTGTCATGTGACCTCAATGTGTTGACTTTGTCGTTATTGTCGTGTTGGTGTCTTGCCATGTTTGACCTCACTTGACCTTATCACCATTAACCTTTCTAGTTTTGTCGTACCTGCCAGTTCTGGATAACGATAAGCTACCCCCTATCGTGTGTATGTATAACTTGAGTGACCCTACTGGACCTTCCAGCGCAGACGGTTATAATTACATAGATGCAGACACTATACAATTTTATAAAATCTCTACGTCATACAACAGACGATTTTATCACCCTCCTTCCGGTAGAAGTTCTCACGTGCCAGAACATGACGGCGTCCTCTCCATCGTAAAGTGTGTAATGACAATCGGGCAACGTGTTGACAGCGTGCATACGTGTACACTAATGATTACCGAGTTAGTTAAAGAATAACTAGAATTTAGTCAAATTGTGTATAAGTCTTTAGTCAAATCACACACACCAAAATCAAATCAAAAGAATTATAGTCAAATTAAAGGGAGTATAGTCAAATTAAAGGGATTATAGTCAAATTAAAGAGATTATAGTCAAATTAAAGGATGATAGTCAAATTAATGAGATAAAATTCAAACATAGATACTTAAGCTACATCAAACACATACATATCAAATCACAGACACTTAAGTCAAATAATAGAGACTGTAGTCAAATCAAACAGACTGAAACTGTCTATATTGTAGTCGAGTATACAGTCACCATCACCAGTGTAACTGTCTAACTGTCTACATTGTAGTCGAGTATACAGACACCATCACCAGTGTATCTGTCTACATTGTAGTCGAGTATACAGTCACCATCACCAGTGTAACTGTCTACATTGTAGTCGAGTATACAGACACCATTACCAGTGTAACTGTCTACATTGTAGTCGAGTATACAGACACCATCACCAGTGTAACTGTCTACATTGTAGTCGAGTATACAGACACCATTACCAGTGTAACTGTCTACATTGTAGTCGAGTATACAGACACCATCACCAGTGTAACTGTCTACATTGTAGTCGAGTATACAGTCACCATCACCAGTGTAACTGTCTACATTGTAGTCGAGTATACAGACACCATCACCAGTGTAACTGTCTACATTGTAGTCGAGTATACAGACACCATCACCAGTGTAACTGTCTACATTGTAGTCGAGTATACAGTCACCATCACCAGTGTAACTGTCTATATTGTAGTCGAGTATACAGACACCATCACCAGTGTAACTGTCTATATTGTAGTCGAGTATACAGTCACCATCACCAGTGTAACTGTCTATATTGTAGTCGAGTATACAGTCACCATCACCAGTGTAACTGTCTATATTGTAGTCGAGTATACAGTCACCATCACCAGTGTAACTGTCTACATTGTAGTCGAGTATACAGACACCATCACCAGTGTAACTGTCTACATTGTAGTCGAGTATACAGTCACCATCACCAGTGTAACTGTCTATATTGTAGTCGAGTATACAGTCACCATCACCAGTGTAACTGTCTACATTGTAGTCGAGTATACAGTCACCATCACCAGTGTAACTGTCTATATTGTAGTCGAGTATACAGTCACCATCACCAGTGTAACTGTCTATATTGTAGTCGAGTATACAGACACCATCACCAGTGTAACTGTCTATATTGTAGTCTCGAGTATACAGTCACCATCACCTGTCTAACTGTCTACATTGTAGTCGAGTATACAGTCACCATCACCAGTGTAACTGTCTACATTGTAGTCGAGTATACAGACACCATCACCAGTGTAACTGTCTATATTGTAGTCGAGTATACAGTCACCATCACCAGTGTAACTGTCTATATTGTAGTTGAGTATACAGACACCATCACCAGTCTAACTGTCTATATCGGTGCGTTTAGTACACTGTATACAGTATTACCAGACAAATTCTGACAAAATAGACACATTTTAAAACCACGAAAGAAGGCTAAGCCGAAGAATCGATTTCTAGTAAAACGCGAAACTTGAGCTGTCAAACTGACTGTAAAGGAAGTATATATCTGAGAAGAAACTGACAACCAAGGGCCAAAGAGTATATATAATGGCGTACAGCGTTAGAGTATACAGTACCTATGTTTGATAGTATGCCAGTCACATGGTTATGTTTATAGTACTTCAGTAAATATCCATCAACTAGCTACAACAAACAGTCACGTGGTTAGCTTGACAGTCCTCCGTAAATTCCACGAAACAGTTCTATTCACGTTTAGTTTTGTGGATAATACAGAATGTATAAGGTTGAGGTCAGGTTTGGAGCCATAATAATTCAAATGACCGTTCAATGGAATTCAAAATTAAGAAATGATAATATACATATATGCAGAGGCTATCATATTAGTGGTGACTGGATACTGAGACTGCCGGATTAGTGGTGACTGGATACTGAGATTACCGGATTAGTGGTGACTGGATACTGAGACTACCGGATTAGTGGTGACTGGATACTGAGACTGCCGGATTAGTGGTGACTCCATACTGAGACTGCCGGATTAGTGGTGACTGCATACTGAGATAACCGGATTAGTGGCGACTGGATACTGAGACTACCGTATTAGTGGTGACTGGATACAGAGATTACCGGATTAGTGGCGACTTGATACTGAGACTACCGGATTAGTGGTGACTGGATACAGAGATTACCGGATTAGTGGTGACTGGACACTGAGATGACCGGATTAGTGGTGACTGGATACTGAGACTACCGGATTAGTGATGACTGGATACAGAGATTACCGGATTAATGGTGACTGGATACTGAGATTACCGGATTAGTGGTGACTGGATACTGAGACTACCGGATTAGTGGTGACTGGATACAGATATTTCCGGATTAGTGGTGACTGGATACTGAGACTACCGGAAGAGTGATGACTGGATACAGAGATTACCGGATTAGTGGTGACTGGATACTGAGATGACCGGATAAGTGGTGACTGGATACTGAGACTACCGGATTTGTGGTGACTGGATACTGAGACTACCGGATTAGTGGTGACTGGATACAGATATTACCGGATTAGTGGTGACTGGATACTGAGACTACCGGATTAGTGGTGACTGGATACTGAGACTACCGGATTAGTGGTGACTGGATGCTGAGACTACCGGATTAGTGGTGACTGGATACTAAGACTACCGGATTAGTGGTGACTGGATACTGAGATTACCGGATTAGTGGTTATTGGATACAGAGACTACCGGATTAGTGGTGACTGGATACAGAGATAACCGGAGTAGTGGTGACTGGATACTGAGACTACCGGATTAGTGGTGACTGGATACAGAGATTACAGGATTAGTGGTGACTGGATAGTGAGACTACCGTATTAGTGGTGACTGGATACTGAGACTACCGGATTAGTGGTGACTGGATACTGAGACTACCGGATTAGTGGTGACTGGATAGTGAGATTACCGGATTAGTGGTGACTGGATACAGAGACTACCGGATTAGTGGTGACTGGATACTGAGACTACCGGATTAGTGGTGACTGGATACTGAGATAACCGGATTAGTGGTGATTTGATAGTAGGACAACATGATTAGTGGTGACTGGATACTGAGATAACCGGATTAGTGGTGATTTGATAGTAGGACAACATGATAAGTGGCGACTGGATGAGCGGATACTTTGTTAAACCGGATTAATGGTGCCTCGATACTAATGTTGACTGGATACGTGTGCAACCGGATCAATGCTGACTGGATACTTGGGCAACCGGAATAGTAATGACTGGATAGTAGGACGGCAAGATTAGTGGTGACTGCATACATAAACCATTTGTTTAGTGTTGACTGGTTAACTTGATATTGTAAGAAATGAATTACTGGCGACTGGGTACTGGAAAAATTGGATTAGTGGTTACTGGATATGGAACATTTGAATTAAAGTGACCGGATACTGGAACTGCCTTAAATCCGCATTGCTCATTTATAATTATTAAATTATCTGTGATATTAATCCCCAAAAGCTCTCTACAACAGTAGCAGTAACAAGATAAAAAATAAACCAACCCCAAAAATTTCCACGGGAATTTTAGCTGAATGATAATCACTGGTTCTACGTAATTCTGAATACAAGACTGGCATGTCTACAATTAGCGGTAGCCTAGTGCCGTGGTTGGAGTAATTAGTGCTACGATTAATGCCCGTCACTTTATACTCAACGGAACAACATATGTTTCCGAACAGTGGCATTTAGGGTAACATCAAGGTCGGGTATCGATTTGTAAACCTAGCCACGAGAAATTGCCGTATTTAATTGTGAAGGACTACCTCAAGTCAACAGACTTTTCTTTCTATTATAGACAAGACGGGATTTATTTTATCTTTGGTGCCCTGGTATCCGTTACGCTTGTTTTTTTCTCTCTCTGGCGTGAATCGTTTACGAAGAGAAATAAGAGAGAAAATGGTTTCATCGTCCCAGGGATCAAGGCATTTGTCAGTCTATACATTCTGCATTGGCGAAATTGAAATTTCAGGAAGTATGAATAGAATATATTAAATACCATTAATATGTATTTATCGAAGAAAGGTATTGTTTTTACAATCTACATGTTGACCAAACCCTCAATAGTTTCCATCAATCTCTTCAATACAAGAGGACGTGGCTAAATTCACTCCGAAAGAAAACTTGTTTAAAATTGTATACAGTTTGATTTTAGAACTTATCCACGGATCTAAAATCTTTGTATATACATGTACATGTATCTGAAATGTTTAGATTATCAGTTGATCTTAAGCATGTTTGTAATCTTTGGGATCGGCGGGCCAACAAGCACTGCATACCCGTGTACATAAGTCATTCTGTTTTGTCCCTAAAGTCACTGCCGATATACCTCTCTTGTATGATTTCAAACCTTTGTTAAAACAGCTTCAATTTTGTAGAGTGGTTATTCGCATCCACAAATATCTCAAACGTCCTACAATCTTATAATAAAGACCCATAACGCCGTGACATAGCTAGTGGTGTAGCTGTGAACTTCATAGTAATATACAACTGCGAGGAAAGGATTCAAAAACAAAAACTGTTTCTCAACATTTTACGGCCAGATCAATTTAATCATATTCAGCAATATTTTTTTTTTCATGTGAATAACGAGTCATCACCAGGTCTTTGACACAAAGTTGCTGAAATTGACAACTGAAGGTCTGAAATCTGACAGCAGATCATCATTTGCGTTCAAATTATATTAGAAATATTCATTACTCAATATTGCACACACACACAAACACCCGATTTCACTCGTTTCCTTGTGTTGTGCTCGAGAATATCATGTAAATTAGTTAGAACCCTTCACATCGATAATTAGCTGTATCAAATTACATGCCATCTTCACGAAATTGCGTCAGTTTCTTCCATTTGAGATTAATTTCCTCGTTATTAAATGGTGATTGCACAAGCGTGAATTAGTGAGGAACGGTAGTGGTCGATAATATTACCCGAAGCAAAATTTTCAAAATATCCGGAAAGAAGTGCACGCGCAGATCAAATGTCGTACTGACATGCAAAGCCTTATTTTTCAACGTTAGACTAATATAAGTTACATGTATATTAAACTTACATCCTTAAATCATATCAAGGGTCACACACAACAAAAGGTTTTGAATAAAAAAAATATTAACAAATGATTACAAAACGCATACACTATTTAATTGCTAAATCAAGCTCGTTCGAACGCTTTGATCCTCTTCAAAAACGAGTATCAGTTCATGTGGTAAATGTGGTTTTTTTAATGTGCATAATACAAGTTTTTCCATGATAAATTTTCACATATACACAATCGTTTTAATATAAAACTATTATGATACTGTATTCTGCTATCAATAATATGAATGAAGGCAAAGTCTTAGAAGAGCGCAGCTATGACAGTAATCACTCACCGTTAATCATTAAAGTTTATGAACATGTACGTGTATACTTGGACATATCGCAGTGTGTATATACTACCACATTTTAGAAATTCAGACTCATTTCTTTTTTTTGGGGGGGGGGGGGGGGGGGGGGGGGGTCTTAACTTAAACGAATGACACACAAAATATGCTACAAACTAGGCCAAAATATAATAGGTGATAATACCCTCCCCCCATTTAAAAAATCTAAATCTAAACGTGTAAACACATTGTAACATAAACTATGTATTACATTTATACATCTGTACATCTATACATATATCAGCTGAAATTCTTATTGTTTGTCCTGATGTGACTTTCATTGTCTTAATTACTTTGCATTGTCTGATTCCAAGTGATCGTACATATAATATCCGTGATGACATGTGCACTGAATAATGACATCAGTATTCTACTGCCATATTTCATATGTTACTAAAAACGTAAAAGGTCAGATAATGCAACAATATTCCCATGATATATATAACAGGAAAGCGAATATATTGACTCCACGAGGGATTGAACCCGCGACCCTCTGCTTACTGGTCCGTCGCTCTACCGATAAGCTTAAGGGAAATTTCCCCACTTGAAATCACTATGTACACTATTTACAATTAAAACCTGCCTCACTATTCCTCACTTTTCAAACGTGTTTGCCCCGAACACACATTAACCCAGGTTTTATCCCCAACGAAGCCTCTCATTTCCCTATAGCTTGCACTTGGAGTGGTCAACCGATGTAACAGAAAAGCAAGTAGTGTGCCCCCACCGGGATCGAGCCCGCGACCACTGCATGGCTTAAATGGCCAGCTGCTTTACTTACTGAGCTAAAGGAAGCTGGAAGGCAATCGTATCAATAAACTAGTTACAATCAAAACTTGCGAGGTATATCTATATCATCTTTTATTTTATGCATCTGTTGGGTTTTGGTTTTGTTTTTAGGTTAAAGCATGGACATATATTAGTGTGTGTATATCTAAGTCCGTGGTTGAAGTAACAAGAAGCAAAATCACTCGCTTAGACTATTATTTGAGATGTATTATAAGCATGATATTTTATTAAGATAATACAAGTTTTGATGAAATTTTATGATAAAAAAAAAAGCAGCAACTACTGCAGTTAATACAATCTATACCCACTTTGAAAATACAGAAGTTATTCGTTTCCCGTAAAATATCACATATTTCACAGAAATCTGGACTACGAAAAACTCGTAAAATATATGCGCTGAGAAAGCGCGGGAATCAGTGGCATAATCTTTGACGTTGAATTCTTATGACGTCACGCTTGACGACAATGCAACACCATTCGGTGTTCAATTCAGCAATCTTTCAGGGTTTTCGGTTGTAACCTGGAAAGTTGTGCTTACAATGCTGTTATCTAATGATAATGCAATTAAAAACTGTTCTATTTAATGCACATATGCAGCAAAATAACCTCTTATTCTACTCTCGCATCCAATTTGATCAGCACCGAAACTGGGAGGGTTCAGATTTAGGTAACCAACGAAATATCTCAAGCCAATCTAATTCGCAAAATACATTTACCTCGTCCGTAAAAAGAAAAATAGAAATGGTAACTTTTAAATGAATCATGCCTTTGACATGGGTTGTGTGGATATTTCGAGAATTAAGTAATTTGAACTAACTTTTAGTTATTTGTTTCGACGAGAGAGAAATCTTTCAGATCTCGTCGTGTAGGGAACGAGATTTCAAACATGGCCGCCTCTACTGGAGGCGCGCGACTTTTCCCGCCGGACACGATTTCAAAGTGGAAGGGGTATAGAATTGATTGAAAATATAGCTTATACACGTGTTGTCTGAAAGAGAGCTTCGCTCTCGCGCCCTTCGGGCGCGATGAGCTGCGCTCTTATGATATATTTTTCATTTTTTTCATGTGGATGAATATTATATATTATGATATAACTTATTGTCAAGTTAAATGATGCTGAACATTGATGATGAGTGTCATAGAATATATAAGTTTATTGATGTCTGTATGATGTAATAATGATGATGACAAACCGCACAAACAACTAAGTTTGTCTGCACGCTTCGCACTTTATAAAGAAAACCACCTGCCCTGCCGGAAGTAGTCAGATGGCATCTAATATCTGGTCCGGTCTATATCTCCTTTCCCGAACATGACATCCAATATTGTCAATTGACGTATTGAGATCAGTATCAGATACATAAGTAGATTCTAAAAGTAGTAGCTATCGTGTAATTACGTGGTAATGCGCACGAGCGGTATTTGATTGACGTGTGCTTGACATTCACTGAATTAGTTTTATGTATATCTGATGAAACGCCTGAGCTTTGATGGGTCGGATTCAACTGGGAGTTCGCACAGTCTGGAATACAACAGCATATCAGACCAGATAATTAGTTGTTTATCAAACCAATTGTTTCAACATTTTATTTCATGATAAGAGACTTTACAACTCGATAGATCTTCTGTTTTTTGTTTGTTTTTGTTTAACGTCACACAGCCAGGGTCATTTAAGGACGTGTCAGGTTTTGAAGGTGGAGGAAAGCTTGAGTACCTGGAGAAAAACCACCGGCCTACAGTCAATACCAGGCAACTGCCCCACGTAGGGTTCGAACTTGCAACCCAGAGATGGAGGGCTAGTGATAAAGTGTCGGGACACCTTAAGCACTCGGCCACCGCGTCATTCTATATATATGCATGCATACATAACAAATCGTATCAACACAAAGCATTATGCATTTTGAGAGCACAGCTCTGCTAAGCATAACACTTGTATAAGGAAGCATAAAAGCTATTTCCAAAAATGTCATATCTCTAGAACTTTGAAATCGTGTCCCGCGAGAACGGTCTCGCGCCGCCCGTGGAGGCAACCCTAGATTGAATTATCTTCAGTAGTTTTTTTCTACTCTGCTCTAGGCTTCGCTTCGAAAACACAATATAAACAGGATAACCTTGTCGCATTTTTTTTTTTACTCTTCGCCTGAAAATACAGTGTAGACTAAATTGTCTGTCGTAGTTATTTTTCTATTTTTCTCTAGGCTCCACTTCAAACACATACGAGCGCAACCTAGCGGAAATAGATGATACTAAGTCAGGCAATCCAGTCTAAAACAGCTATGTTTGAAACTTCATTCACTGCCCGCCGTGAGATTTGAATGATTTCTTTTTTTTCTTTCAAATATCTACACTAACATTGTACAACACCTGACTCCTGTGTAGGGTATATTTCTGTTTTACATTTTAACTGGTGGTGTAGATCTATTTGGTGAATTTGACTGGTTGACAGTTTTCGAGAAGTCCATTCATAATGGCACCGTCTTATTGTCAGGAATGGTTCCCATATTTTGTTTTCTACTCTCCGCCAGGGCTGCGCTCCGCTCACAAACAGGCTGTGGGTTGGCCTAATTTTTCATTGGTTTATATCTATATCCGGTGACGTACATGTTACTAATTTAAAACGCGGAAAACCCGAATACGCAGGAAGCGATTTATTTCATGGTTAAGAATAATTATACCCTTTTTTGTCGATAAATAAACGAAGAGGATGTAAAGTTTCGTTTTTAAATGACTTTAGGTAAACAGCGTCCAATATGCTGATGACAATAACACAATAGACTCTTGTAAGAAAAAGTAATTAACCATCTTAATTATGACATAAAATGTGAACTAAAGATGCGAATGCGGGAAAGTAGAAAATCATACTTAAGATGGTATAGTCCCACCAGAATAACCTGTATTGTTGAACTTTGATTAGCATATTGATTACGGACGAATCTATAGTCATTTAGGGGGAACAGGTGCTTTGTATATATACATATGTAAGTAACAAACCTTATCATCAGCTGCATCATTTGTATTTATACTGGTCTAGATTTAGCGAACTGTTAACATGTGAACAATTGATCACATAGTTACTTGAATATGTGTAAACCATGCATCAAAAATGAATGATGCAATCCCTGTGTTGTCATCATAAAATTGTAACAAAAACGAATGGTCCAAAACAGCACCCTGCTGGACACAGTAGTATTCCTGTGCACAAACGGAACTACACACTTTGGATATTCCACGAAAACGTCAACGCGACAGGTCATTCTGGTTTGAGTATAACTCGCTATCAGTCCTGTGAAGGGTACGCAAGTCTCGGGGGGGGGGGGGGGGGGGGGGGGGGGAGGGGGTATTAGTTATATATTAATAGTGATTGGGTGCGCTCTTCCAATACTTTGCCTTCATCTATGTTAGAACATATACATTATACATGTACAATATATGTACACATTGAATTACCTGAATTACTTGGGACTGGACAGGTTTTTTTCTGTGTCATTCAGGCGCTTCTTCAATTTATTATACATTGTTACCATGAAGTTGCTTTATGATACAACCTTACTTCGACAAGACTGTTTTTCTGTGTCATTCAGACGCTTCTCCACGAACACCGCAACAGTACTAATCAGTACATTACCTAGGTACATTTTGTAACAATAGTTAATTATCTGAAATTGAATCCCATTGTATTTCTGTGAGTATGTGTCTATCCTACGTGCAGCTACATTATTTCCTGGCTAACGCGACGCGATGACCAATGCAATCCATCCAAGCACCAAACAACTCCTCAGTGTAATAAAGGCGCCTAACAGCAGAATCAATATAATCACAGGAAACAAACACTATTCGACACCCGATACAGTTTCTTCTCACTTGTTTACCACAAATGACCTCTGAATGAACCATCATTTGCCTAATTATTGTTTTTCCTCGCGCTTATTCGATTTCCAGAGGTTCGTTGATTTGCAGTGAGCCCCGTCAGCGTGATATTTCTGAAAGTGACATGGTTTGTGCACGTACACTAAGTCTGTCAAATGCAAGCTTTCTCCGATAATTAAGAGTCGATCCTCCGCGAACTCTACTATAATGTTCATTGTTTTCTAGAATGTCATATTAGGGCATATCCCTATAAGCTTGAAATCAGAAGCACGGAGTGAAAATGTACATGATTCGGAGTTGTTGCCAATAGAGGCAGTCTAGAGAATATGGGTATGGTGTAAATCAAATCCTCAAATTAAATTTTGTTAAATATCTAGAAAACTTTTGACAAAATTCTGGAACCGTCTTTCAGTTTCAACTATCATAATTTACGTTAATGTAAGGCTGATATCATGATATGGAGTCCAGGCCGATGTCAACTGACGTCATTCTAGACAGATTATTCCTGCTTGTTTTCTACTTAACATTTATATATTGGAAGGACTGGCAAATTTCCGTGCCTATAACACCATAAAAGACGTCCTCGTTTTTTTTTCCAATTTATATCCGTTGTAACATAAAACCGGAAACCGATATGTCGCTTCCAACAGCCAAACCGGAAGTTCTCTTATTGATATCCCCGGATTAATCACCATAATACCACTTAAGGGAATTGAGGTTTGCCTCCGGGACAGAAAACCCTGATTACGCAATTTGTCCGTATAGACTATCTGATCTAGGAAATCCTGATACAAATTAATGGTGTGAGAAAGTTGTATAAAGGTAAGTCAGGTAGGATGATGTAAGGTGTGTTGAAACAGGGGTACGGATTTATAAGTTATCAATGGATAATCGCCATTTTTCTCCTTCTGTTCAACTAATCATCGATAATATAACAACAGAAACCACAGCTGTAGAAGTAGAAAATATGTGACGGAAGTAGAAAAGCAGACATTGGTCATTAAAATGTGTGTAGATTGGGTGCATTAAAAGCGCATGCCAAGAATAAACGTGTGTGGTAGACTCTATAATTAGCCTAGTCACGTGATGAAAAACTTAAATATTACACTACCTGATGTACTTCTCATCATATCAGAAATTAATAACACTCCGATTCTATTTTTAACATCAGTTTGGAAACGTTTTAACAAACAAAAAATATGTTTACCTGTTCTTAATTAATCCACAAAACGTAGAACCATCCAAGTATATGTGCTTGGTAAGTATAACTCAATACTAGTGTTTTGTGAACCATACAGCATGCACATACTTATACTTCGACTGCCTTTTCAGCTATACTCATGGTTTTGACAACCTGATACACAAAACAATACGACATCGTACTTATCGTTAACAGCTGATAATAACATTAGCCGTGGAAATAGACTCAGTGAAATCTTAAGCCGAAGCAATGAGTCCGAAAACATCGATCTGTCCGACCATAAATCTTATTTAACTTAGAACCAAGAATTCTTGTTTATGCCCCGTTACCACACTGTCCCCGTCATAACATACCGTTACTACGCTGTCCCCGTCATGACATACCGTTACTACACTGTCCCCGTCATGACATACCGTTACTACACTGTCCCCGTCATGACATACCGTTACTACACTGTCCTCGTCATGACATACCGTTACTACACTGTCCTCGTCATGACATACCGTTACTACACTGTCCCCGTCATGACATATCGTTACTATACACTGTCCCCGTCATGACATACCGTAACTACACTGTCCCCGTCATGACATACCGTTACTACACTGTCCTCGTCATGACATACCGTTACTACACTGTCCCCGTCATGACATACAGTTACTACACTGTCCTCGTCATGACATACCGTTACTACACTGTCCTCGTCATGACATACCGTTACTACACTGTCCCCGTCATGACATACCGTTACTATACACTGTCCCCGTCATGACATACCGTTACTACACTGTCCTCGTCATGATATACCGTTACTATACACTGTCCCCGTCATGACATACCGTTACTACACTGTCCCCGTCATGACATACCGTTACTACACTGTCCCCGTCATGACATACCGTTACTACACTGTCCCCGTCATGACATATCGTTACTATACTGTCCCCGTCATGACATACCGTTACTACACTGTCTCCGTCATGACATACCGTTACTATACACTGTCCCCGTCATGACATACCGTTACTACACTGTCCCCGTCATGACATATCGTTACTACACTGTCCTCGTCATGCCATATCGTTACTACACTGTCTCCGTCATGACATATCGTTACTCCACTGTCCCCGTCATGACATACCGTTACTACACTGTCCCCGTCATGACATATCGTTACTATACACTGTCCCCGTCATGACATACCGTTACTACACTGTCCCCGTCATGACATACCGTTACTATACACTGTCCCCGTCATGACATACCGTTACTACACTGTCCCCGTCATGACATATCGTTACTACACTGTCCTCGTCATGCCATATCGTTACTACACTGTCTCCGTCATGACATACCGTTACTACACTGTCCCCGTCATGACATACCGTTACTACACTGTCCCCGTCATGACATACCGTTACTACACTGTCCCCGTCATGACATACCGTTACTATACAGTGTCCCCGTCATGACATACCGTTACTACACTGTCCCCGTCATGACATACCGTTACTACACTGCCCCGTCATGACATACCGTTACTACACTGTCCTCGTCATGACATACCGTTACTACACTGTCCCCGTCATGACATATCGTTACTATACACTGTCCCCGTCATGACATATCGTTACTACACTGTCCTCGTCATGACATATCGTTACTACACTGTCCCCGTCATGACATACCGTTACTACACTGTCCTCGTCATGACATACCGTTACTACACTGTCCCCGTCATGACATATCGTTACTATACACTGTCCCCGTCATGACATACCGTTACTACACTGTCCCCGTCATGACATACCGTTACTATACACTGTCCCCGTCATGACATACCGTTACTACACTGTCCCCGTCATGACATATCGTTACTACACTGTCCCCGTCATGACATACCGTTACTATACTGTCCCCGTCATGACATACCGTAACTACACTGTCCCCGTCATGACATACCGTTACTACACTGTCCTCGTCATGACATACCGTTACTACACTGTCCCCGTCATGACATCCCGTTACTACACTGTCCTCGTCATGACATACCGTTACTACACTGTCCCCGTCATGACATACCGTTACTACACTGTCCCCGTCATGACATACCGTAACTACACTGTCCCCGTCATGACATACCGTAACTACACTGTCCTCGTCATGACATACCGTTACTACACTGTCCTCGTCATGACATACCGTTACTACACTGTCCCCGTCATGACATACCGTTACTACACTGTCCCCGTCATGACATACCGTTACTACACTGTCCTCGTCATGACATACCGTTACTATACATTGTCCCCGTCATGACATACCGTAACTACACTGTCCTCGTCATGACATACCGTTACTACACTGTCCTCGTCATGACATACCGTTACTACACTGTCCCCGTCATGACATACCGTTACTACACTGTCCCCGTCATGACATACCGTTACTACACTGTCCTCGTCATGACATACCGTTACTATACATTGTCCCCGTCATGACATACCGTTACTACACTGTCCTCGTCATGACATACAGTTACTACACTGTCCCCGTCATGACATATCGTTACTATACACTGTCCCCGTCATGACATATCGTTACTACACTGTCCTCGTCATGACATATCGTTACTACACTGTCCTCGTCATGACATACCGTTACTACACTGTCCTCGTCATGACATACCGTTACTACACTGTCCTCGTCATGACATACCGTTACTACACTGTCCCCGTCATGACATACCGTTACTACACTGTCCTCGTCATGACATACCGTTACTACACTGTCCCCGTCATGACATATCGTTACTATACTGTCCCCGGCATGACATACCGTTACTACACTGTCCTCGTCATGACATACCGTTACTACACTGTCCCCGTCATGACATACCGCTACTACACTGCCCCGTCATGACATACCGTTAATACACTGTCCTCGTCATGACATACCGTTACTACACTGTCCTCGTCATGACAAACCGTTACTACACTGTCCCCGTCATGACATACCGTTACTACACTGTCCTCGTCATGACATACCGTAACTATACACTGTCCACGTCATGACATACAGTTACTACACTGTCCCCGTCATAACATATCGTTACTATACACTGTCCCCGTCATGATATACCTTTACTACACTGTCCCCGTCATGACATACCGTTACTACACTGTCCCCGTCATGACATACCGTTACTACACTGTCCTCGTCATGACATACTGTTACTACACTGTCCCCGTCATGACATATCGTTACTATACACTGTCCCCGTCATGACATACCGTTACTACACTGTCCCCGTCATGACATACCGTTACTATACACTGTCCCCGTCATGACATACCGTTACTACACTGTCCCCGTCATGACATATCGTTACTACACTGTCCTCGTCATGCCATATCGTTACTACACTGTCTCCGTCATGACATACCGTTACTACACTGTCCCCGTCATGACATACCGTTACTACACTGTCCCCGTCATGACATACCGTTACTACACTGTCCCCGTCATGACATACCGTTACTATACAGTGTCCCCGTGATGACATACCGTTACTACACTGTCCCCGTCATGACATAGCGTTACTACACTGCCCCGTCATGACATACCGTTACTACACGGTCCCCGTCATGACATACAGTTACTACACTGTCCCCGTCATGACATACCGTTACTACAGTGTCCCCGTGATGACATACCGTTACTACACTGTCCTCGTCATGACATACCGTTACTACACTGTCCCCGTCATGACATATCGTTACTCTACACTGTCCCCGTCATGACATATCGTTACTACACTGTCCTCGTCATGACATATCGTTACTACACTGTCCCCGTCATGACATACCGTTACTACACTGTCCTCGTCATGACATACCGTTACTACACTGTCCCCGTCATGACATATCGTTACTATACACTGTCCCCGTCATGACATACCGTTACTACACTGTCCCCGTCATGACATACCGTTACTATACACTGTCCCCGTCATGACATACCGTTACTACACTGTCCCCGTCATGACATACCGTTACTACACTGTCCCCGTCATGACATACCGTAACTACACTGTCCCCGTCATGACATACCGTAACTACACTGTCCTCGTCATGACATACCGTTACTACACTGTCCTCGTCATGACATACCGTTACTACACTGTCCCCGTCATGACATACCGTTACTATACAGTGTCCCCGTGATGACATACCGTTACTACACTGTCCTCGTCATGACATACCGTTACTACACTGTCCCCGTCATGACATATCGTTACTCTACACTGTCCCCGTCATGACATATCGTTACTACACTGTCCTCGTCATGACATATCGTTACTACACTGTCCCCGTCATGACATACCGTTACTACACTGTCCTCGTCATGACATACCGTTACTACACTGTCCCCGTCATGACATATCGTTACTATACACTGTCCCCGTCATGACATACCGTTACTACACTGTCCCCGTCATGACATACCGTTACTATACACTGTCCCCGTCATGACATACCGTTACTACACTGTCCCCGTCATGACATACCGTTACTACACTGTCCCCGTCATGACATACCGTAACTACACTGTCCCCGTCATGACATACCGTAACTACACTGTCCTCGTCATGACATACCGTTACTACACTGTCCTCGTCATGACATACCGTTACTACACTGTCCCCGTCATGACATACCGTTACTACACTGTCCCCGTCATGACATACCGTTACTACACTGTCCTCGTCATGACATACCGTTACTATACATTGTCCCCGTCATGACATACCGTAACTACACTGTCCTCGTCATGACATCCCGTTACTACACTGTCCTCGTCATGACATACCGTTACTACACTGTCCCCGTCATGACATACCGTTACTACACTGTCCCCGTCATGACATACCGTTACTACACTGTCCCCGTCATGACATACCGTAACTACACTGTCCTCGTCATGACATACCGTTACTACACTGTCCTCGTCATGACATACCGTTACTACACTGTCCCCGTCATGACATACCGTTACTACACTGTCCCCGTCATGACATACCGTTACTACACTGTCCTCGTCATGACATACCGTTACTATACATTGTCCCCGTCATGACATACCGTTACTACACTGTCCCCGTCATGACATACCGTAACTACACTGTCCTCGTCATGACATACCGTTACTACACTGTCCCCGTCATGACATACCGTTACTACACTGTCCCCGTCATGACATACCGTTACTACACTGTCCTCGTCATGACATACCGTTACTACACTGTCCCCGTCATGACATACCGTTACTACACTGTCCCCGTCATGACATACCGTTACTATACATTGTCCCCGTCATGACATACCGTTACTACACGGTCCCCGTCATGACATACCGTTACTACACTGTCCCCGTCATGACATACCGTTACTACACTGTCCCCGTCATGACATACCGTTACTATACACTGTCCCCGTCATGATATACCTTTACTACACTGTCCTCGTCATGACATACCGTTACTACACTGTCCCCGTCATGACATACCGTAACTACACTGTCCTCGTCATGACATACCGTTACTATACATTGTCCCCGTCATGACATACCGTTACTACACTGTCCTCGTCATGACATACAGTTACTACACTGTCCTCGTCATGACATATCGTTACTATACACTGTCCTCGTCATGACATATCGTTACTACACTGTCCTCGTCATGACATACCGTTACTACACTGTCCTCGTCATGACATACCGTTACTACACTGTCCTCGTCATGACATACCGTTACTACACTGTCCCCGTCATGACATACCGTTACTACACTGTCCTCGTCATGACATACCGTTACTACACTGTCCCCGTCATGACATATCGTTACTATACTGTCCCCGTCATAACATACCGTTACTACACTGTCCTCGTCATGACATACCGTTACTACACTGTCCCCGTCATGACATACCGCTACTACACTGCCCCGTCATGACATACCGTTACTACACTGTCCTCGTCATGACATACCGTTACTACACTGTCCTCGTCATGACAAACCGTTACTACACTGTCCCCGTCATGACATACCGTTACTACACTGTCCTCGTCATGACATACCGTAACTATACACTGTCCACGTCATGACATACAGTTACTACACTGTCCCCGTCATAACATATCGTTACTATACACTGTCCCCGTCATTACATACCGTTACTACACTGTCCTCGTCATGACATACCGCTACTACACTGTCCCCGTCATGACATACCGTTACTACACTGTCCTCGTCATGACATACCGTTACTACACTGTCCTCGTCATGACATACCGTTACTACACTGTCCTCGTCATGACATACCGTTACTATAACTGTCCCCGTCATGACATACCGTTACTACACTGTCCCCGTCATGATATACCTTTACTACACTGTCCCCGTCATGACATACCGTTACTACACTGTCCCGTATGACATCCGTACTACACTGTCTCGTCATGCTACTTGGTTACTACACTGTCCTCGTCAGACATACCGTTCCCACACTGTCCTGCATACCGTACCGTAAAATACACGTCCACGTCATGACATACGTTATCCTGTCCTCTCATGACATTAAGTACTACCTGCCTCGTCATGACATACTATTACTACACTGCCTTCTGTCACCCGTTACTGCATTCCCGTCATTTTATACCGTTCTAACGTCCTCGTATGACATACATTTCACCTGTCCCGTCATGTCATCCCGTTACTACACTGTCCCCCCTATGTATAAAAACGCCCCGTAACCCACCTTTTCTATAAACCCCGTTCCCGTCATGAATACCTTTTACACTGTCCCCGTCATGAATACAGTTCTACATGTCCTCGTCAATCCGTTACTACACTGCCTGTTGTCATACGTTAAACGGCCTCGTCTGTCAACAGTTCTAACTGTCCCCTATTTACACATGTCCTCGTCATGACATACCGTTACTATACACTGTCCCCGTCATGACATACCGTTACTACACGGTCCCCGTCATGACATACCGTTACTACACTGTCCTCGTCATGACATACCGTTACTACACTGTCCCCGTCATGACATATCGTTACTATACACTGTCCCCGTCATGACATACCGTTACTACACTGTCCCCGTCATGACATACCGTTACTACACTGTCCCCGTCATGACATACCGTTACTACACTGTCCCCGTCATGACATACCGTTACTATACACTGTCCCCGTCATGACATACCGTTACTACACTGTCCCCGTCATGACATACCGTTACTACACTGTCCTCGTCATGACATACCGTTACTACACTGTCCCCGTCATGACATACCGTTACTACACTGTCCCCGTCATGACATACCGTAACTACACTGTCCCCGTCATGACATACCGTAACTACACTGTCCTCGTCATGACATACCGTTACTACACTGTCCTCGTCATGACATACCGTTACTACACTGTCCCCGTCATGACATACCGTTACTACACTGTCCCCGTCATGACATACCGTTACTACACTGTCCCTCGTCATGACATACCGTTACTATACATTGTCCCCGTCATGACATACCGTTACTACACTGTCCTCGTCATGACATACAGTTACTACACTGTCCCCGTCATGACATATCGTTACTATACACTGTCCCCGTCATGACATATCGTTACTACACTGTCCTCGTCATGACATATCGTTACTACACTGTCCTCGTCATGACATACCGTTACTACACTGTCCTCGTCATGACATACCGTTACTACACTGTCCTCGTCATGACATACCGTTACTACACTGTCCCCGTCATGACATACCGTTACTACACTGTCCTCGTCATGACATACCGTTACTACACTGTCCCCGTCATGACATATCGTTACTACACTGTCCCCGTCATGACATACCGTTACTACACTGTCCTCGTCATGACATACCGTTACTACACTGTCCCCGTCATGACATACCGCTACTACACTGCCCCGTCATGACATACCGTTACTACACTGTCCCCGTCATGACATACTGTTACTACACTGTCCTCGTCATGACATACCGTAACTATACACTGTCCACGTCATGACATACAGTTACTACACTGTCCCCGTCATAACATATCGTTACTATACACTGTCCCCGTCATGATATACCTTTACTACACTGTCCCCGTCATGACATACCGTTACTACACTGTCCCCGTCATGACATACCGTTACTACACTGTCCTCGTCATGACATACTGTTACTACACTGTCCCCGTCATGACATACCGTTACTACACTGTCCTCGTCATGACATACCGTAACTATACACTGTCCACGTCATGACATACAGTTACTACACTGTCCTCGTCATGACATACAGTTACTACACTGTCCTCGTCATGACATACTATTACTACACTGTCCTCGTCATGTCACACCGTTACTGCACTGTCCCCGTCATTTCATACCGTTACTACACTGTCCTCGTCATGACATACAGTTACTACACTGTCCTCGTCATGTCATACAGTTACTACACTGTCCCCGTCATGTATACAACACTGTCCTCGTCATGACCTACCGTTACTATACACTGTTCCCGTCATGACATACCGTTACTACACTGTCCCCGTCATGACATACAGTTACTACACTGTCCTCGTCATGACATACTGTTACTACACTGTCCTCGTCATGTCATACAGTTACTACACTGTCCCCGTCATGTATACAACACTGTCCTCGTCATGACATACCGTTACTATACACTGTCCCCGTCATGACATACCGTTACTACACGGTCCCAGTCATGACATACCGTTACTACACTGTCCCCGTCATGACATACCGTTACTACACTGTCCTCGTCATGACATACTGTTACTACACTGTCCCCGTCATGACATACCGTTACTACACTGTCCTCGTCATGACATACCGTAACTATACACTGTCCACATCATGACATACAGTTACTACACTGTCCTCGTCATGACATACAGTTACTACACTGTCCTCGTCATGACATACTATTACTACACTGTCCTCGTCATGTCACACCGTTACTGCACTGTCCCCGTCATTTCATACCGTTACTACACTGTCCTCGTCATGACATACCGTTACTATACACTGTCCCCGTCATGACACACCGTTACTGCACTGTCCCCGTCATTTCATACCGTTACTACACTGTCCTCGTCATGACATACAGTTACTACACTGTCCTCGTCATGTCATACAGTTACTACACTGTCCCCGTCATGTATACAACACTGTCCTCGTCATGACCTACCGTTACTATACACTGTTCCCGTCATGACATACCGTTACTACACTGTCCCCGTCATGACATACAGTTACTACACTGTCCTCGTCATGACATACTGTTACTACACTGTCCTCGTCATGTCATACAGTTACTACACTGTCCCCGTCATGTATACAACACTGTCCTCGTCATGACATACCGTTACTATACACTGTCCCCGTCATGACATACCGTTACTACACGGTCCCCGTCATGACATACCGTTACTACACTGTCCTCGTCATGACATACCGTTACTACACTGTCCCCGTCATGACATATCGTTACTATACACTGTCCCCGTCATGACATACCGTTACTACACTGTCCCCGTCATGACATACCGTTACTACACTGTCCCCGTCATGACATACCGTTACTACACTGTCCTCGTCATGACATACCGTTACTACACTGTCCCCGTCATGACATACCGTTACTATACACTGTCCTCGTCATGACATACCGTTACTATACACGGCCCCCTAATGACATACCGTTACTACCGTCCCCTCAACATACCGTTTTACACTGTCCTCGTCATGACTCCCCTTCTTACATTCCCCGCAAAATACCGTTATACACTTTCCTCGCATGACATACCGTTACACATGCCCCGTCATAATACATTACTACATGTCCTCGCATGACATATCGTTTTTAAAACAGTCCCCGTCATGACTATCGTTATATACATGTCCCCTATGGGCATACCTTACTATACACTGTCCTCCATGCTACCGTTTTATACACTGCCCCGTCCGACAAACGTTACTAACACTGTCCCTCATGACACCGTTTCTATACACGTCCCCCTTATGCAACGTTACTATACACTGTCCCCCCCATGACCCCGTTCTACACGCCTCGTCAGAATCAGTTCTAAATGTCCCCTCTGACTCCTTTCTCACGTCCCCTAGAAACCGTTCACACTGTCCCCGTCATGACATACCGTTACTATACACTGTCCTCGTCATGACATACCGTTACTATACACTGTCCCCGTCATGACATACCGTTACTACACTGTCCTCGTCATAACATACAGTTACTACACTGTCCCCGTCATGACATACCGTTACTACACTGTCCTCGTCATGACATACCGTTACTACACTGTCCCCGTCATGACATACCGTTACTACACTGTCCTCGTCATGACATACCGTTACTACACTGTCCCCGTCATGACATATCGTTACTATACACTGTCCCCGTCATGACATATCGTTACTATACACTGTCCCCGTCATGACATACCGTTACTATACACTGTCCTCGTCATGACATACCGTTACTATACACTGTCCCCGTCATGACATATCGTTACTATACACTGTCCCCGTCATGACATACCGTTACTATACACTGTCCCCGTCATGACATATCGTTACTATACACTGTCCCCGTCATGACATACCGTTACTACACTGTCCTCGTCATGACATACAGTTACTACACTGTCCCCGTCATGACATACCGTTACTACACTGTCCCCGTCATGACATACCGTTACTACACTGTCCCCGTCATGACATACCGTTACTATACACTGTCCTCGTCATGACATACCGTTACTATACACTGTCCCCGTCATGACATACCGTTACTATACACTGTCCCCGTCATGACATACAGTTACTACACTGTCCTCGTCATGACATACAGTTACTACACTGTCCTCGTCATGACATACCGTTACTACACTGTCCCCGTCATGATATACCGTTACTAAACTGTCCTCGTCATGACATACCGTTACTACACTGTCCCCGTCATGACATACCGTTACTACACTGTCCTCGTCATAACATACAGTTACTACACTGTCCCCGTCATGACATACCGTTACTACACTGTCCTCGTCATGACATACCGTTACTACACTGTCCCCGTCATGACATACAGTTACTACACTGTCCCCGTCATGACATACCGTTACTACACTGTCCTCGTCATGACATACCGTTACTACACTGTCCCCGTCATGACATACAGTTACTACACTGTCCCCGTCATGACATACCGTTAATATACACTGTCCCCGTCATGATATACCGTTATTATACTGTCCTCGTCATGACATACCGTTACTACACTGTCCCCGTCATGACATACCGTTACTACACTGTCCCCGTCATGACATATCGTTACTATACACTGTCCCCGTCATGACATACCGTTACTATACACTGTCCCCGTCATGACATACCGTTACTACACTGTCCCCGTCATGACATACAGTTACTACACTGTCCCCGTCATGACATACCGTTACTACACTGTCCCCGTCATGACATACCGTTACTACACTGTCCCCGTCATGACATACAGTTACTACACTGTCCTCGTCATGACATACAGTTACTATACACTGTCCTCGTCATGACATACCGTTACTACACTGCCCTTTCTCTGCCCATTCACGGGACCGATATGACTCGATTACCAAGAATCAGTGTTTCGTCTCATGATAACGTCACCAAATAAGGACGTCGTCTAATGTTCTAAACGAACTGTACGCGTCATTTGTTGTTAGCCAACCTCGTGGAGAAGTAAAATATTCACTCATTTTTGTAATCTTCAGCTTAGCTTTTGACAAAATTCTCACTTGGCATAAGGTTTTTGTACAGAGATCATCGGATAATAGGAGAACACGCTTAAATTGCGTTGATCAGTCCTTTAAAAATGACGCCGTCTAGTTGACGTTCCGGGAACGTCACAAAGAGACGACGTCATGATTATGTTACTGATGCCCGGGCTTATTACTCCACAGAGCCTTTTTTCCACTACGTTAACGTTAATTTTAACACAGTCAGAGTTTACTAAGCTAAAGAAGGGAGATATGTAAATAAAACAATGTAACTGTCTCTTGAAACGTGTGAATAGGAGAATATATTGTGTGAGAATTGAGACGCCTCCATCACAGTGAATACAGGCCAAACCAATCGATAAATGTTGCGTGCCGTCAGCCACTCTATTGTCTTAGCAAAATAGCGGAAATCATGACTCGCACATTTGTTACATCAATCTAGGTGTCTCGAAGTGGACGGATATTTATTACAATGACTCTATTTCCCTTCCACATTAGCTTTACATAGAATACATGTCGACCTTTAAAGGGATATCTTTAACAATGTCATCTGCAACGTCCGGTATCGTCGGAAAGAGGAAGCAATGTCGAAAAGGAGAGAATAGATACGACACGAGAAGCGATGATAATATGTACTGAATGATGTATACCTGCAAAACCCTCAATATATGTATATGTACTGTGTATGCGTATTTCGTTTTTTAAACGGTACACATACGTTTTGATTTTCTTTCAGTTAAAATTGTTGTTAGATAGGCCCTATCGCCACCTTAATGTTGTATTTTCCTATATTGAGTTGGACATAAATGATTAATTTTCTGTTGATGAAAGAATTTTCGGTTTTAAAATCTCCATAAATTCAAATATTTTCAATTACTCTGCGTTGTCACTCTAAAACATCACCAAACAAAAGAAAACAAAAGAGAAAGATACCAAATCATATCTCTCATATAATTCCCATTGGTGTAGTGAGATGAAGAACGTTCGTGACGTCATCACTTAATGACGTCGTTTTGAAACAACATATATGTAGTATATATCTTTTTTAATTAAATAAGTAAATTTGTGTTTACTTCCACGAAATATTATTTTTGCTGGGAACAGTCGCCTGTACTCTCCACTGAATAGGTCCCATTGACAGCGCGGAATTTGACTTTGGAATCGATGAAACTGTTATAGGTTGGACGTAAGAAAAAAAACATGGATTTAATACGGAAAAAGTGTGAAACTGTCTTCTTTGGAAAGTTATTGTCCTCTAGATCGCACAGGATTGGTGACAAATCGAATAACGCGCGTCAAGAGTGTATATGTTAACATTTTTAACGTGTACAGAGTGTTATATTGTAGACAGCAGAATGTATTGAATATTCAATTTCGGCTCTACAGTATTAAGTTCTCAATTTTTATTGAAAAGTGCTGATATATTGCGCGTCTTTGTACTGTACGATCTTAACATGTGGATGTACTCAGACTTAGCCATCCGCCATTTAATTATCTGAAGAATTAACGGATATCGATCCTACAATCGTTGCCCGAAAACAATTATTCTATTAAGACACATAATGCCAATAACAAGATGCCCAAGGGGCCTGCATCGTTCAGCTGGATATTTCAGTAATCATCGAGACAACACTCTCAAGTAATTTTACAAACATTTCCCCTTTCGGGAACCGCCACTTCATATAGGTTTTTAAGCTAATCCTTTTTCCCTGTTTTTATCATTTTAGTAAATTATTTTCAATTCTTGACTAGAAGCGATTTAAAAGAATTATCCCTATTTTCCCTATAATCCCGCTCTGCATGCCTAAGGGGAACCAGATTTACCATCTATGCAAAATTTGCTCCTAATACCTCTAAGGATGCTTCTGACCAATTTGTTCACAATCCATTCAGCCCTTTATGACATGTAGAAATTCAAAGGACTTTCTTCAATTTATCCATTTGGTTCCCGCCGCTCCTGTCCTCTGGTCAAGAATCCCCATTTATACAAAATTAACCCCTAATGACACGTCTGACCAAAATTTGGTCAAAATTCATTCAGTAGTAAATAGAAAGAAACTGTCGACGGCCATCAATCACCCCATGGTATAAGGTCATAACATATCGAAACTTTCTGGGCTATAATACGAAACTATCGCTCAATATTTCGCCTTTCAGTACCATTGTTTACATGCGCACATGCATATAGGTTTTCCTATGTTTCCCTGAGAAAACACATCATACACCGACACGTGCTATTACAGATTGGCAATTCTCGTGCCAGCAGGTTTCAATATGATATATAATCTCCTACGTCTTTCCTGATGAAATTGATCAAAGGAGATGATGCATCACTCTTACAGGAGAGGAGAAAGTGTAGCGGCCAGACCGGGGTTCGAACCCGGGACCTCCGAATACTAGCCGAACGCTCTACCAATTGAGCTACCTGGTAACCGATGATCGACCCAGTCCAGTCCCACTACACAAGTCTATGTCAAAATGAAACAAAATCATTTCTGACCATTGTACTATGTACTTTGTCTGCTTTGGCTAAAATGGCTAAAGTTGCGTTATTAATCGATTTATGAACTATATGTATTTAAAAAAACTGGCGACAATGTTAACAAAAGAATCTTCCACAAGAAGAAGGGCACAAAGGGAATACGTTCGTGTTATGCGTCATCCAGGCCGAATCGAAACCAAAAAAAATGTCACGTGTTATATTACTGAGTTTATCGCCCCGTGAACAGTTATGGTCATAGTGAGGCGTGATATATTTGCTAGTAGCACGCGCTGGCTACCTCTTCTGATCAACGTCATACGGGAGACATGTCACGCATTATCAAGAGCAGCTGGGATGAAGTGTCTTTCTCAAGGATACGGCCACAAACGTACAGGACGTTTCGTTACTCAGCTGAGAAGCACAATCCCCTTTGATTATGGGTTTTTTTCTCTGTTTATCCCCCCATGAACAGCCAAGGCCATTTTGAGGTGGAGCTCCTTGAATTATTTGGTGACTACCTCACTGATCAACATACAGGGGTCCCGTCGCACGCCACCCAGAGCAATTAGGGTAAAATGTATCGCCGAAGTATACAACCACGACAGCAAAGAATTCCCCATTTCTCAATTTCACCGAGAAACACAAACCGACTCGGGTAGAAAACGTTGAACCAAGCACCTCGGGTATGCTTCTAACTACACATTTAGATGTATCAGTTTGATGTTCTCTTCTACCCGTGATATTCCCCACGGAAACCAAGGTAGTGTCAACGAAACCACGGACTAGCAAGCAGTGCAAACAACACAACATTGATGGGAAAGACGAAACCTAAATTCGGCAATTCCTTATACAAAATAAGATGACCGCGCCCTTATTGTTCAACATCAGCAAAGTTAGACAAAACACTCATATCATTGTCTAGTATTCGGCTGTACAAAGTTGACGTTAAGTATTAAGTTGTTGACACTATATTATTTGAGTGGATCTAGACCACCATCATTCAACGACCGTCATACATGACAAAGTGAATAGTAATTTTATATCTTAGAATTGATATTGGCGTCAAAATTATGAAAGTTCCGTCGTTAAAATATGCAAAAATTTAATTATTGTTTACTGAAAAAAGGCCATGAGTTTGAACATATTTGTGGAGCAATAAAGACATCGTCTATGTTCGTCGTACATTGTAGATGAGAAGGAGATATAGAGGTTTATCGTCTCATGTGTATACGTTGTACTTTAAGCGGTAATCTTGTTATTCTGCCTTTAAGTTTATTCGTTTCGTCTCATCCCTTCCTGCTCCTCTTGTATTTTAACTTTCTTTAAGGACTTGTCAATACCATGACCAACAGTATGTCTTCGGTCCCTGTCTAAATGTGTGCTAACCCTTATACACAATACTTACATGGAACCAGGTACCAAACGCTACCATAGACTACACACGCGTAAGGTCAATATTGTATATTGTATACCGGGGGCGGGAGGGGGGGGTACTATGGTTGACTTTGGATGACTTTGGCAAAAATCATAGTCATATCCTAGATAGAAATGATTTAAAACATATTTATGAAGTCACGTGACATATAAAGTAATGATAACGCAACAACTTACCTATGGTGGTGACGACGGTCAGCGAGAAGTAGAAAGCGCCGGCGAACTTCCACTGTCGCCCGGACTTGTACGGCATCACCTTCAGGATGTTCTTACGCAGGCGTTCATAGTCTTCAGTGGTTATGTTGTAGTTAGACTTAAAGGTCTGCTCCTCCAGATGATACTTCCGTCGGTGTTCAATCTCGTATTCTGACTCTAAGGCATCAAAAACAGCCGCTCCAATTAAAAGGTAAGTGAACGTACAAACGATTAGTGATAGAGTTCGGACGTTTTGCTTCTTCATATCCTTCCGACCTTATCCATAGTATGAAGTCCGTAGAACGTGAATCGTTGGCCGTGTATTCCCTGCTCACTTTTCATGTAAACCACTGATGATATAGACTTTGGAAGACTAGATAAGTGAAATAAACAGCATCGAAAGAAATTAACCCGTCTCGAATCCGAAAGGTAATCCTTTTACTCACTTCCGGTCGTCTGCTTACGCGTGCACACTTTACCAATTGCTCAACCTTTTTCCAGGACGGTTATTGGATCCATGTATCTAACAGACTTACGTAAGAGTCAGGGTAACATATCGGAGTATATTTACCTTCAAGGGGATTAAAAATAGATTCCATTAATGATGACCTTGACCCTTACCCATATCACACCTATATGTTTCCCGCGTCGTAATAATTGCCTGAGTTAACGATTCGTGCGGTGATCCTCGAGCTACCGACTTTGTACCATCATCCATTGCCTAATCCAACAGGTAGGAAACGCAGATCCCGGCAGATTTGTGCTTCTTTGTTAACTCCACACAAAAAAGTCTAAATCCATCCTACCTTGTGTCTGAAAAGAAACAAAAAGGAAACTATGATGTTTGATTTAAAAGCTCCTTTCGACAATTGTTATATATCTGATGCTTAGCAAGGTTATGACGTCATACAAACCCATATTCGGATTAAGAAATTAAAAACTAACTGGAATGGTACCAAAGTGTTTTATGTCGGGCCTGATGATATAACAGGTCGGCTTCTATCAGTCTCCCCTCAGATAAATCAACATGCAAACGAGAGGAGGAACACAGTGGCAGCCCATGTATCAAACACGTAGTTTTGATAACGGAGATTGTTTTTGATTTACCAGGTGTTGATATCTAATTAAATTTTCACACATCTTATTTGTATTTTATTGAATAAGAGCATTTTGAATTTACACCATTAATCCCACGCTGCGTGGATGCGGAACTAGATTTGTCTATTTTCATTATACATCAGCGTATTATCAGGCCCATATAAACGATAAATATCAATTTACTCTCAGGTACATTGTAATTGTGAACGAAAATATCTGTGTACTATCAGGTCCATATAAACGATAAATATTAATTTACTCTCAGGTACATTGTAAATGTAAACGAAACTATCTGTGTACTATCAGGTCCATATTAACGATAAATATCAATAAACTCTAAGATTCACTTGTAAAATATCGTCGAAAAAGATAACCCATGATATTGACATTATTGTACATTTGAAAATATTTGTTATTTTCGACAGAACTGAACAATCTACAGGCGCGGGAAGATAAATTACATGCCAGGACGTTTCGTTTAGTCTAAAATGAAGCTTCTATCATACAAAATTATGTAATTGGGAAAAACAAGTTTTCACCAATCGTACAAATAACTTTATTTAAATTTACTTAATACTGTTTGTACGGCGCTGCCGGACAATATCGATGCACAATCAGATTTATGTAATCGATAAATGTCAAAATAATCCCAGTACATTCTACAAGTAAACGAAACTATCAAGTTTATTTACAACACAGTCATGAAAATAAACATCGGTATGCTTTATAGGGTAAAGCTAATAACATGTTTATATTGCATTGCGTTGATATCGTTCTTACAATTCTCATCAAATAAAATAAACTGCAAAAGATTGATGTTTCAGAATATTTTGCGATTCCATATTCTTATTTTAATTGTGTTGCGCACAGAAAATTGATCCATGCATTACACGTGTACTTGCAAGTACAATGTACAATCTATAGATAACATGGTACATGCTTACATATTTAGGAACAGTTTAACTCACTGACAATGTGCATATGAAACGATGTCCTAAACGTTACACCATCAACTTTATCTTACAGCGTATACTGCATAATGTTCAGATTATCACAAACAGTACAATACCATACCATATCGACTGTTTAGAGGAACAAGGACGTATCTCCAACATGGATTGTCTTTTTTTATTTTATTTTGATAAATTACAATTCCGAGTGAGCTTTTCGCAAAGAATTTGAACTTTATATCAATTGAAATTGTCTAATTCTTTTAAGTCGCAAAGTATTTGAACATAATTAGACCATTTATATTGACATAATGTACAAATTCTATAAGAAAATCTGACTCGTAGTTCTAATTTATTAAAATCTAAAAATGGAAAAAATTTAAGATACGACCTTTACTTCTAGGCACTCCAGTTGTTGTTAGTGATACGTCCTTGTTCCTCTAAACTACTGAGCATTACATTTGATATATTTTCCCCCATTGTCTTATTCAACTGAAAACGGGCGGGGTAGTAGAATACATATACAAGCGTTTGCATACACTATGTACAAACAGTCTATATTTTCAATAAAACCTCTGTATAGGTTCTTATCGCAATCTCCATGTATGCGTCTCCGATGACAGCGCCCCCTATAAAACACACTCCACGTTATATACGTCTTAGCGAAGATCATCGGTTGGTCTTGACATAAACTCACTTGGCATGCACAGAAAATGAGTTTTTGTCCCATCTTTTTATTTCCAATTCTCACAAAAACGTCTACATGATATAATGTTAACTCTCGACTTGGTATAAACACACGTGTGCATCTGTCCACGTGCATCGGTGCAGAGGATGCTGACAGCGTATTGTCTGCAAACACCGAATCTCCAGATCTCGCTCTATCTCGCGGGATTACGTTGTATAATGACACATTTTTTTTTATAGATACTAGAGATACTGTCGGGAGCTCTGGAACTAATACGCCGGCTTAATGTCGTATTGCGAGTGGAATATTATAAATTGGATTCGTCTCTGAAGGAAAGAAGTTGGGGACATAACATACTTAGCTCACATCTAACATTGCAGAGACGATATTCGGTCACATTTCCGGTTGGGACACCTAGTCGGTAGCAATATGACATTCCAGGGAACTACTCCTTTAACGGGACGAGACAATATTGACATGTATCGCAGCCGGCACAATAACGTCAGATAATAAAACGACCAACGGGTGGTATCCTATGATATTATAGTAACCAGAGAGATGACTGAATATTGCAAATATTTTTAGAATATGCCAATGCGTAGCTGATAATCAGCTCTCCTCTGCATGGCCTCTTACCCGTAGAGGCATGTAATTATATTAATCCATAGCAAATTACATTATGTACCTAAAATAAAGTACTTATGAAGTTTACTCTGTTCGTAGGAACGTCCTCATATGACCCTGGCCGTTACGAAGATGTGAAACCCCTTAAAGAAACAAAAACAAAAGAAAAAAAAAAAAAAAAAAAATTGTTTGTAAGCTTTAGAAAAAGAAATATATCCTTAACTCCATCCAAAACAATCCCAAACGCTAGTTTCCCCCGTTATCACAGAAAATAATACGAAACTAATGTTGGTGGTATTTTCCTGAACTTATATAATAATACGAAACTGACATTGATGACTGGTGAAACAAATTCATACAATCAATCAATCCAGCCATAAAACACACAAACCAAATTTTGACCGATATATTCATTACTCGTCATTGACAACAAACTCTCATCAAGAAATGACTATAATATACCTTCAGTAAAACGTGGTATGACCATTACATACATTTTATATGTTTAGAGAAAAACATGGCAGATGATATTTATGATTGTACTGAAATGTAACTATTTTTACTCTTACTGACAGATACATACAAACATATCTACATAAAACAGCCATGGTTTTATTGTTTATTGCAGTGTTCTAATTAGTAAAGTTGAACCGACCGACAATCAAGCCACTACAGAACCATGGATATTGAGGAACACCAGACATTGTGTACACATCCTCATCAATGTCAGTGTCTCTGTGTCTGCTTTGCAAATTCACTAGACATTTTCATTAGACCGTCCACAATGTACTTCTTTAGTGTTCCCTCCCCCAGACCGTTTTCTGGTCCCCAAACCTCACACCACCTCTCTACAAGTATTACCTACACATGTAGCGGCGAGACCCAATGTGAAGGTCATCGGTTTCGAATGTGTAAAAATTTTCCGACCACTTCTTCTTAACCAAGAGGCCATGTTTCTTGATATTGGACAGTAGGTCTGCTGTCATGAACGGTTACAAATGTTGTTCGTATGAACAGCCTTGGCCACTTTTCAACGCCATCGGGGTCAAATCTGTTAAAATCTTGGATCTTGGACACGAGGCCCGCTGTCTTGAACGTTTACAAATGTTGTTCGTATGAACGGCCTTGGCCAACTTTCAAAGCCACCGGGGTCAAATGTGTTAAAATCTTGGGACACGTGGCCTGCTGTGATGAATGGTTACCAATAGTGTTCATATGAAGAACCTTGGCCACTTTTAAAGCCATCGGGGTCAAATGAGTTAAAATCTTCAAAAGTTTTCTTCTCATTAATAAAGAGATCTTGGGTGGCGATATTTGTCCAGTGCCATGGTTATACTCATTTGTTGTCAAATTTGTTAAAAGGAATGACTTACCACGTTACATGGGTCAAATGTACATATTTTCATAATTTATTTGATAATAAGTATCAGTACTTTGTATTTAAATTTATATTTAATGAAAAATGCAAAGCTTTACATTCGGTCTAATAATGTGTGTTAGCCCTTTATACGTCAAGGTATTTGACCGTATAGGTTAAAATGGTCAAGAATAGAACGTCGCAGTTGTCGTATATCATAGAAAAATAAATTAAATTAATATATGGATTAATACTTTCATTGATATTTTCATTATAATATAGAATTTCCTCAATATGTTGTTTTTTTTTTGGGGGGGGGGGGGGGGGGAGTCATTTTATTACATGACGTCATCAATTCATCATTTGCTTTTACCAATATTTTCGTTTTATCATTTTGTTTCAATACCATAATATATGCTTTGTTCATTACATGATATTGTTCAATAATTCGATATTGTATTGTTACACCATTCCGGCATTATCTTACTCGTACCTTTATACTATTGTTTAACTTCTATTATGTGATGGATACGACTCTGGCAAGCATCTTCGCGAATGAATCCGAACTAAACCAAATTTTTAGCATGGGCTACTTTTTGTCTATGTTATACCATTATTTATGATGGAGTATTGAACCAGCAACCTCGTTTCGTTCCAGTGACTGTTTCCTACACACGTGAGATTTCATTAAATAACATATTGATGATATCATATAGATTTGTGATATATTCATGAAAAAAACTTACAATAATAAAACAAATCATAAAATGGTGACATCATAAACATTTGTGAACTAATGATGAACAAAAAATTATCATGATCAAATAAATAATAAACGATGAAAGTATATAATACAATGGAGTAGCCATATACAATGGAAATCAAATTACATTACGATAAATTCAAAACATTAATGGTATCATATAATATAATGATGAACTCTAATAATATAATAAATGAAATTTCAATTCATATGTTACGTCATGCCATGTATGCCAGTTATGTTGCTCAAAAGTCCTATGTATGCTTGGAAGTATACTTATTAATTTTTTTACACGGGGTTCAATTTTTTTCAAAGAATAAAATGTCTTTAGGTTTAATGTGGGCGAAAAGCCCGTCAAGTTGTTAGCCACAAAGAAGTATTAATATAATGTAGGCCTACTTGTCTGTGTAAAATGGCATACATTCTAATCATTTGCCGTACAGGTAGGACATACAAATTGTACCTGCTGCACCCAATGCATGATTGTAAGAGATGAGTAAATTTGGGATCTTATCTTCCTAACGTCTCCCTATGCTCTGCCTCAATTTTTGCTTTAAGTTGAGTCTTTGCTCCTCTTATGAAGGCTTTGGGTTCTTTCCCCTGGCCAAGGCAAAGCCGAGTTCCTAACATGGTCAGCGTTTATGTGAGTTGGACGGCTAGTTCGCCTGTTGTCAGTGACCGGGTTGGGTGTCCTGCTGGTAGCTTGTGTAAGTTTAAACCGACTTTCACTTAAATTTAACACTGTGCAGCTTGTAGGTCAATCATAAAACCCAGACAGGCAGAATAAATACACAAACTCATGCTGCACTTAACGTGAAACGGCGGGAGACTTCCTCAAAATTCGTGACCGATATCACTTCTTGTGACGTCAATTGACCAGATTGCAAAAACAATATTCTCATCTTTCAAATACTCTTTACGTTTTAGCTTAACACTTTCGAAAACGGGGCCGATAAAGATTTGTTCTCCCTGTGTGGTGGATGAGAAAATATAACAAACACGAAACTTCTCCGAGCTGAGAGCGTAAAATATAAATGTAAACTGTCGTATTTATGTAGTATGTAATATTTGTGGTTTGAAAACAAATTTACAAGTGTATAGATGTAACGTAAAACAAATCGACAAGAAACCGCCGATGATGCTATGCCCTTACTTCATCTAAAAGCTTTTAATATCAATTGAAAATACCATCGTTATAAAATAACGATATAGCCATTGCAATGAACATGATTTCATTCTCATTTCATTATTTTAAGTATTTAATTGACCCGAACACAAAAGTTTCATTTAAGTGTCAGAGGTCAAGGTCAAACGTTGAGGTCACACGCATGTGAAGTTACATGAATCAAAATGACATGTACTTTTCTACAAAGTATTTAAACAGAAAAGTTAAACAAAACAATAAACACAATTTTTTATACAATATCAGGTATAGTGGACATCTTTGATTTCGCATCGAACCGGAAATTAACAACACTGGGTCAGGAACATCTCAAAGTCATTCTATGCAAGTTTCGGCTAAATGCTACTGTTGGAAGTGCAGAAAAAAGTTGAAAATATGTTTTCTTTCAAAATGGCGGCCATCTTGTTATTCAAACCGAACAAATCGATAGCAGCACATGGACAGTAGTATATCAGGATCACATCAGGCTTGTTAGAGAAAAGAACTTTTAAGCAAGTGATGTTCAGGAAAACCTTGAATGCACAATCATGTTACAAAATGACCGCCCTATCTGACGTGTCAAAAATGGAACTGGACAAGTATTTAAAATGTGTTTTTCAAGAGGCGACCGTGAGGGTCTTCATTAGTTTTTCCAACAGACCCAAAATTTATTCAGTCACATCATGGCTATTCATGGCAAGTTTGAGGTTCAGATGACCTCAGGCTGAAATAAGATGTTTTACATAACTTCATATTTATTTGAAGAAAATATTCTTAAAATGCCAGACTTGAAATTTGCCACCGACAATAACGTGTCATCGAACATGCAGATACAATTAAATGTATGTAGTCACAATTGTTCAGACATTCAGCCTTGACCAAAGATTTGACTATGTTACCGTAGACAATGATCTTGAGTTCACTAGCCATTGTTTTGTTTTAACTCACGACTTGTCGCGTCACCTAACAGGCGGATCAGCTACTTTGCTGTCTCCTCATAAGACAAGGTCAGACAATGAGGAAAGGAAATACGAATTCGGAAATAGATGGAAGTTCTCGGAGACAACAAGATTTGTGGCTCCCTGTGGGAACGATATCGGAACTGTTGAAGACATAAATAGGCGCGCAGATTATATCAGAGTGTCAACCCGGATATCGCTCATTTTCTCATAATTACTTTCGATTTTTTAAATGGATTTTGTAGATTACTATTTGCTATTTTCTCTTTCTTCGATTTATGTATTCCCCCTGTAACTGTGTGCTTTATAATCAGTAGATGGTGTCGTTATTTTATTTAAAGATTAGAAATTGTCTCAATAGCAAATGTGTCTCGGGTCCTGATAACGTCATGCACTTTATTGAGAATGTCTCGAAGTTTGATTAAATCCAAGCTTGCTGCTGGTTTCTGTCCATCAATATGTCAGTTTGTGCAAAGCTTCTTACCATTGAATGACATAGATAAAAACGACAGAAATTTGTTTTGTACAAATCAATAAAATAAAAGGCCAAAATAAACGATAATAAAATGTTGATGCTTTTAGAAGAACAAACTAAACGATAGTATTTAAAGGCACAAATGACGACACAATTGAAGATAGCATTAATAGTAATAATTAAGTAAATAATATATTGCACAAGATGGATAAACAAAACAAAATATTACGAAAATGTTTTGTTTTTGTTTTGTATTGATTTTTTACAGCCAGGGTCAAATGAGGACGGGTGTGAAATACAACACAGACAGACTGGGCACTGAGGGAAGAAAGTTAAGACGGATTAAAGATCCACAGTGTTGCAATGGGGCAGAAGATTTATTTTGGGTTCTTCAATGTCCCCGTAATCTTAAATTAGGATACGTAAGAAAATCTCCGTTTTTTCAGCGGGTCCACTTTAAGTCGCCGTCTATGATCAATATGCAGTTGGATACAGCGAACCATATTTGTGGGTTCTCAAATGTTCCTTCATCAGAGGAGAGAGAAGAATCCATCTTAACCTGGAGGGTATCCACAGTTAGTCTCGTTCGACATTCATTGAGGTACAAACGGCATATACTTTACCCGCTCCCGCACGGGTATATATTACAAAAACCAAATTATTGTTATTAAAATCACAATACATCCTGTTATTCGTCGACCGGCTAATGATGTCTGTTTGCAGTTTTCATTGCTTGGTTAACATAGAGGTACATTCCAAATGTTTATTTATTTATTCGTCGTTTTTATGTTTTTCGTAGTTTTTTGCCTTTTTATGAGAAATACGTTTTCTATTAAGTATTGCGATGTCTGTGTAAACACCGAACGCCGTGTGAGTGTGTCTGTATACAGTATATCACTGCACGAGCTGCAGAAGGTTATTTCAGGTGCATATATGCTAATCCAATCAGGTCGATAAACTGGAAATCCCACCGGGGAAGATTTATAGTTTAGATGTGGAGGTAGATATATGGGTAGGGAAATATTAAAACGAATTTCATCCCGTGTTAATTTGTGAAGCCACCAAGGACAAGTATGAGCGATCAGATCCGAATACGTTATATCTGGGATATCGCATAAACATCTATTTGATAAAAAATAAAATCGTATTTCTCAAGAGTCCAGGTGCTCAAAGATCCATAATCTCTGCAGGATGCATACATATCAATTTTGGTGTTACAGCATAGTGCATCCGCTAATGTATAAGGGTGTACTTGATTCTATATCACCAGGAACACTCGGTGTTTCACCTACTTCCGCTAATAGAATAAGGCTTAATTATCTCTATAACGCCACAAACTGGGTATGCTTAGGGTTATTTGTTTCTATAATGCCATTTATTGCATTTTTGCCAGTGAAATATAGAAATGTATCAAACTAATAAAACTTACATTTTCACTGCAGCGATGAGCAGTGAAAATATAAGATTTTGCAGTGAAAATATAGGATTTTGCAGTGAAAATATAAGATTTTGCAGTGAAAATCTAAGTTTTCCGTTTTTGACCATTCAGAGCTGACCTTTGTATTCTACTCGTTGAGACTTGTCAATTTATCAAATCGAAGCGAAAGAAAGATACTGGTTTATTTTGCTATATTTCAGACTAGATTTTCACAAAATACTCACTTGACGTTAGCTATTCATGCACATATTCTCCTATAACAGCAGAAAACGCTTAAATTGCGTTGATCAGGCCATTCAAAATGGCGCCGTCAAGTTGACGTGGAGTAACATCACAAATATGGATATTCTGTCATACTAAGTGAAATATATGTTTTATTAAACGGGAAATCATTCAATATCCTCCATATACTGCGTTAGTTTATGTCTATAACGCCGTAAATATGCGTCAACTTAAAGACATACTGTACATGTGTTTTAGCGAAGGTTATTTCAAACCTATGTCAATTTCGTGCGCTAATATGATTAGAAGAAGGAAACAACTTGTCATGTAATGATATCAATCTGTATCGACTTTGATACATGTACATTTTTTTCCATTTGCTCTGTATTGTTATTAAATAACCTTACTAATTAAATATTGTTATTCTAGAGCATTTTCTTCATATTGATAATGTAAATACGATATGAGTTGCATAACACAACCAAAAAATATTTAAGAGTTTGACGTTTCGATGACTACATTACCATAAAAATCAAATTATAATTCTCACATAACTCCTGTTAAAGTATTAGGCTTTTTTGACGTCACGAAAATTCGTGCTACCGGATTAAAATTAATTCCACGATTTATTTGATTTAAACTTATTGCCACAAGGGAAAGCATTTGGGCACAGGTTATAACAACATTATCAACACCCTCTCCTAAAACAAGTACACATTACAACATTTGGCAAAGAAACGTACAGGTCAATACATACGTTTAACATTACTCACTGAGCCAAAAATAACAATATTTTACAATTCATTAAAGTAAATATATTTAAATCTGCTGCTAGTTTTAATAAGATGCACATTTCTAAAAATCATAATATTTAAGTCTATGCGCACATTTTCGTTTCCAAAATGAGGAAGATAGTTGTTGACGTTCACATCTAAATCACTGGGATTGTGAAAAATGGAACGCCTCTCAAGATCAAACTATCCCGATTGATCAATGCAACTCGCAATAGTATTTGTCGTTACGCTTTATAAATGGTTAATGACCTCACAGTGGAATATATCGATTAAAATGTTGAGATTTAATTGATATTTTTGGGAATATGATAACACTTCATAAGAAAAATATGAATCAAAAATGGAAATATAAGTATCAAACTGCCATTTTTTAATTTATTGTCTTACAATTCTCATAGTATTTCAGTAAAAAATGAATAACGCGTGTTAGCGCTCATGATCAATTTGCGATGCTGTGAACATTATAGGACAATTTCTCAAAGAAAGAAATTTGAAGCTTAAATAGCATTGAACTAATATACACACATTCGTTTAATATCAATAAATGGATGTCACTGTTTCTATAACATCACCAAACTGAATCCGCTAATAAATATGGGTGTATGCGTTTCTATGACGCCATCAAACTGCGACAGGATTAATCGAAATCCCTAAATATTTGTTTATAAAACGGGCAGTTAATTTCCTTTGCCTATATAAAGAAACAATGGTAAAACCAACGAACCCTTTTACACGACATTTGCTGGGTTGTGTAGAAATAACACCTCAAAGAAAATAAACGTGATTAAATTCGGCTCGAAGTGTTACGACTGTCAGATTAACTGCTAGCCCGGAACAAATCGAATGGTGTGCCTTGAATTGCAGAAATAAACGCTGCACTAATATAAGGTATTACGCCGGGATCGTTTTAGACACGTGTCGATCTCGTTCTGTCTATTTTGAGTGAAAGAAGCAACAAATCAGTAGTGTTACAAATGAAAATATTCTCTTTTCATCAACATTCCATCACTCTAGAATGTCACTAGTTCGGAAGAGTTTCTATCCCGATTTGTTACTAGCCGAAGGTTTGACAATCCGGCGTCACGGACAATTTTTTCCGAGAATTTTAAAGTGACACAAGCAACGACAAGGTGTATTGATCAATACTAAAAAAAACGAAAGTGTAGGTGCAAATTCCATGTGTTTAATTTGTGTACAGCAGATCAATGTGGGTCATGTTAATGCTCCATAGGCAAAGACACAAAAAAGAAAACATCTAGGTTGTATATGATCAAGGGTAACAGGAAACCGGAGAGGTCTTATTCTCTGTATCAGTTTATATCGGGAAGACACCCGAGAGTCCATCCCGGCCCTGCTAATGTCAAAAACACCCTAGCAAACGTTAGTCTGCAATCAAAACACCACTTGTGGCAAGGCATTTCTAATGATATTATATATTGTATACTAATCTTGATTCGACGATGCACCTTTTAAGAAACAGCTAACGTATCACAGGCTCCTAAAACACACACACGGACCTCACGCAAGTATGCTGCTCGACCATCGTTGTTTGATAGAACATTAAACAATGCAAAGCTAGAACCAAAATAAACCTTTTAGAAGAATTAAAATTATCAGCAAATATCACGACCGATTTAGGTCTGTTGTTATCATTACCGAGGAATGCTACCTCTCTGAATTACCCGCCAACATTTAACTTACATGGATCTAGGTATCGTAAGTAGAGCCTATCTAACTGGCACACACATCAAGGTCGCAATTAGCCACGGACGCTACCAATACGATTCCTTAACTAAGTCAGAGACAAGAGATGACATATATATAATTGGCAGTACAATGTAGGTAAAAATAGGATCTACAAGAAGATGTCAGACTTCTGATCAAGAAAAAAACAATGATAATGAAAAATATTATCTAACAAATCAGTTTATTTTATGTCAGCTGTAAATGATGGAAATACTATTATATCAGTGTTTTAAAACAATTTGCTTTACAATATAAATACAATTATACCAGCTGCACGTGCATATGCAAGCCACCCAGCTACATCAATTCCATGACAATCGAAACCGCAGCATATCTACAGCGCACATTTCTATTACAGTCAAACGTAACGTCATAACTGACGTTTGCCTCCGATTTTTTGTCATCATAGTGACGAGTTCAAATACAATATCAGCAATTCATAGTAGTGTCTATTACTTAGATACAATCGTGTTTTGATTGGTACGACATGATGGTTCCCTGCCGTAATACCTAATATCTACATCGAAGACTAGACACCATGCGTTAGTGACGTCACAATAGGCATATGCATTGTTTGTGTGATATGTCGATTTTGCATATATTATAAACATATATATAGGCATTAAACAGACTTCTGTTCAGTATTATGGCCCCTATACAACGGAACAGGACTGCAGACAAACGGAATAACGCGTTAGCGCGTAATGAATATTTGTATGTTATTTTTACATATCAATGTTGTTTCTTTTTCAAGAAAACATCGGATTAATATGCGACACTACAGTGTATTTTAACCCTAGACCACCCTCCCCATTTCGATACAGCTTTAATTGTTTTATCTTCATTTGCATAAACAGTCGCAATTTATTTCTAGAAATACCAATGTCACTATTGTGTTCAATCTATGGAATGCAGTGTACTTATAGCCTAGTACTTTGTCTAAAGACATCTATACATCACTAATTCAAACATATTTGACGTGCGTCATAGATAACAAGCATTTTACGCGTGCACAGGTGTATCAAAGCACGTGCCCCTAAGAGCTCCGAGTTCCTAATGGCGAAGTACTGTTATTTTTATTTGGGGAATTTTCGGATGAATTAGGGAGCTAATGAAGTATATCGCTTTTGTGACGAAACGGTAACTGGGCTAAATGTCTGATAGCCATCACTGTGAGGACATACTACTCCACCACAGCTGGGGAACTCGTACAAGGGAACACCTACACACGGCAAAATCAAGCAAATCCCCTAACGGGACTTCATATCTGTGGTGAATTCGGTCACAAATGTCTCGCATGACCAAGTACTTGGCGTAAATTTGAAATTGCTTGACAAGAAGAGACAGCAGTTTATATATTCAAATTAATGCCATTCCTTTTATTTATTAGATGACAATATAGTGGCCAAAGCCGATTGTGAAATTCAAGAAAACAGTTACGAAGACAGAGGTATTTATAAGATAGATAAGATAAATTTTATTACCAGTGCAGGACCTTTTGACTCCCTATACCGGACACCAATACATGTATATGTATTACAATAAATAAAATCAATAAATTGTGACAGCAGTTCAACTGCCTATATAATTTTACATTTATACTTATATAAAAGTTCCAGATTTTCCCAATGATTATCTAGTCTGTTTTTGAAAGAATTTACTGTTGGTGCTAAGACAACATGTTCTGGGAGATTGCTCCATATTCTAACAACGCGCAGACCAAAAAAGTGTTTTCTTATATCTAGCCGAGAATGCTGCGGAAATAACTTTTTATCGTGTCCTCTTGCTCCGTGTCTTTGAACCTCATCGCTACAGAGCTTGAGGAAATCTGCAGCTTTGATATCGCTGATATTGCTAGTCAATTTGTAGACTTCTATCATATCGCCCCTCATTCGTCTGAAAGCGAGTGTAGGTAATTAAGCTCATCAGCGTATCGGAAAAGGACATATCCCTAAATCCAGGTAACTGCTTGGTGATGTATTGGATCATAAATCACAAAGGATACGATTTTGAAGAATTGTGTAGGATTTTGAAGTAAAGATGTCTTTGAAGTCTAGTCCTAATGGTTTATCATTAATCCGGGGTTGAAATAAGAGGTTCGCCCATGTACGCTGTGCGTCCCACCTGTTGCAGGCACACACGTATAAACAGATCTACATTCTTTGAAGTGTTTGTAGCAGATGGACGTGTCTCACTTGTTGATTGACATTGGATCAAAGATAACTTGTACATAAAAAACTAGAAGCGAATCGAACCCAGATGTTTCGGAATGACATATGGATTTTTGATCACTCGACACTTCTTTCATAATGTATATATTACTCCGTGAAAGTGTCACGTTATAGACAATCAGACATATTAGCAAATTAAACAGGGAACCAATCAATGGTATGCACTTCGTGCTTTTAATGTGAATTGGTTGCATCCTACATCAAGATCCCCTACATACATGTTTATCCGATACAGCCTTCTTATTCGTGAAACTGTGAAGAATGACATTGAACGGTACTATAGCGATACTACGCTGATAAATGGAAAAGCACCGACAGTTATTCCAACGCTAGACTGTTACCAACTTCTGGGCTAAAGTCAAAAATAGCGACAATGACAATATTGTATTCTTATATATTGTATGAGACGGAAGTGACATCTACATTTGTATGCCGTAGTTTGACATTTCCAAATGTCTTATGACATCGTGAATAACCACTTGGAATGTCGGATATAGTGATCTTAACGCTAAACCATTGATTTGTATAAAGACGCCGACATTTATATTCAAAATCAAAGTTGCTGCCAATCGGGGACAAAAGTTACCACTCTTCTACGATTTTACTCGCCCACAGCCATAAATATTCTACAAATACTATACACACTTCTGCATCAGATAAAACGCATCTGAAGTTCTAAATATCCACGTACATACTTATGCATCATTTAAAAAAAAAACGCGTCTGTAGTTATATCCACGTATAAACTATCCGTGTACAATTATTTCGGCAACGTTCCGGACTGTTATTCTTTCCCAAAGCACCCGCTGTTACTCAAAACTATAATTAATATATAAAAACGGTTTCACTGAATATTTACGGACATAAAGAGCATCGCTTTACCTTACACATCTACTTCAAAATCACACATTAATCTTATTTTTTCAGATACAAGTCGCGAAAATGACCCGCAAAAGAAAACGCATTTTCCTGTGGTTAAACGAGCCTAAGCCGGTGAGAGCAAATGCATTAAAGGCCCCCAACAGAGTGGATACCCAGCCTCAGATAAACACAACAGTTTGTGAATATAGCAATATAATCAAATCTAGATGGTCATTATCAATACGTTACATCTAACGACATCGCATAAGGGGTCACGTCAGGATGACCTTTGCTATCTCAATATTTCACGTTCAGGTTGAATTGTAAATTCGATGTCATCGATTTCACCAACTCGTCACATCAGGCATCTGAAGCTAACCATTTCGGTACATCATGTATACAGCTATATGCATACAGCTATATTTGACGAAATGACTTGAAACAGATTGACAGATTATTCAAGCTATGCACTCTCGTCATACTATTTCGCACATTCGTAAATTCACTTCCAAGATTCTGTAAGTAGTAATTTGATTGATTAATCCAAAAGGTCATCCTGACGTGACCCCTTGTGCGATGTCGTTAGTAGTGTCGTAGTGAGAATGACCATCTAGATTTTGATTAGATTGTGATTAATGAGGATTATAAGTCCTCTTTATGCCTGCAAAGTCGTTACACAAGGCATAGAATATATACAATGTTTTGCCATGTTTATTAGTATGTCATTGTGTATTACATTTGTTGTTGTGTTTGACCAATACACATATACTTAAACTTTGCTTGATCACGAATCCAAACAAAAGTATAATTTGGGGAATATCTTGGTTTTCATGATTTACCGATACATAACATAAAACATATATCTCTCCTATGCCTTGTGAAACGGCTATTAAAACTTTTTCATTTGCCTTTGACTGATTTTACTTTAGAACATATGTTATTGCCAAAACAGAGACACAAGTTTTTTTCAACTCCTCTCCCATCATAGAATACATTACATGAAAGTATCTATAGACAGTTATAAACATATAGAATATTTAACATACCCCCATCATAGAAATACATTACATGAAAGCATCTAGACAGTTATAAACATATAGAATATTTAACATACCCCATCATAGAAATACATTACATGAAAGCATCTAGACAGTTATAAACATATAGAATAGTTAACATACCCCCATCATAGAAATACATTACATGGAAGCATCTATAGACAGTTATAAACATATAGAATATTTAACATAGACAGTGGATCGCAAGAAAGAGTACGCGAATACGCATCAAAATCTATGACTGGATTTGATGTAGTTTTGCACATGTCTGATTACAAGAGAATTAAGGTCCAAACATTTGCCCTTTTTTTGGACTGGTTTAATCACAAGAAGATGTGTTATATTTTGCGGGTCATTTTCGCGACTGCAATTTGTAGTATCTGAAAAAAACAAGATTAATTTCTATATGTCATTATCCATTGCATGTTTAAGGTAAAATTATGTAATTAATGCATGTACATGTCAATATGTACATAGTCAGAATGTCAGAATACTCATGTCTGTCGTTAGGGCCGGAGGAAACTTAGACTAAACTCTTAATTAAATGATTTATTGCATTTTGCTAGTGAAATATAGAAATTGATCAAACTGATAAAAGATATATTCGTACTGCAGCGATGAGCAGTGAAAGTACATGTATAAGATTTTGCGGGGAAATGCATAATTATTTTCGTTTTTTACCAATCAGAGTGAACCTTTGTACCCACCGCATTAAAACTTGCCGATATTTCCAATTCAGAAACGAAGATTGATAAATGGGTTATTTTGCTGTATTTCTGAAATACATGTATTTGACTTGTTTTTGACCGAATACTTGTATGGCAGAATATTTCGATTTTTTTACTCTTGCTCGCACTCGTGAAAATATCGATACTCTGTCATACTCGTGAAATATATGTTATATTCAACGGGAAACATTTCAATATCCTCAATCTATCATATATCTGCCATTTCTCAATTTCATGATCGACGCATTTGCGAAATTTGCATTTCTTTGATATGCTTAAAACAACAAGAAGAAGATAAACCAGAACTTTTAAAGAAAATAAACAATCGGCAGACATAACAAAATACACAATGGTATTATTTATTATAACAATTACCAGGTAAAAACCAGGTAAACAGAATCCTAGACAATTAATCGTTTTTTACACACATGTTTAAACACTATCGTAGATAAAAGGGTCTCTGTTATATAGCAAGAAAGCATTAATTATAGCAACGCTCTTTACGTTTCCCCGAGAAATGTGAGGGGTTTCAACATAACGTGTCTATGTATTCAAAACTATATCATTTATCATTGTAACGGCAGTCGATGTAATTCCTCGCCTTCACTTTCCTCGATGACTGTTTCATCTCAAGCTTTGTGCATTTTACGATAATGAGGTATCCATTACGGATTATTTCACGTAAATACGACAAATATTTTCAAATTAAAAGCTACAGTTCTAATATTAATAAACCATCTATCTACGTCATTGCGACTACGGCAATTAAAACATGAAATGACGTCTAAACCCTAACAGATTTTGTGTTTAGATACCGCTGTGAAGGCACCGGTATTTAATGACTTTTTACACAGGTGTGTCTGTGGGTGTGTAGAAAGTCGTTAGATATTGATGCACTGTGTAGCTATAACACTTCACTGGAAACTAGAGATAGCAGCGATATCAAGCAATATTTACACTTGTCTGACATTGTCACTATATATGTAGTCTGTTTAAGAGCTCTGACATTGATGTACGTTTAAATGCCATCCATCACGCGCTACACTTATCAGCGTATTAATACAACACAAACCGGAACTACAATATCCAGGATGATTAAGTTTAAAGACTTAATATTTTGTCTGCATTATTTGTTACAAAAAATATGCCATTTGCGCATTACGTTGATCATAAAATGATTAACAAAATTGAGGGTGTTTTTTTCATTTTCCATGTACTATTTTGTTTGCCAAAAAGCACGCGACCATGTTCCGGCTGTTCCAACGACTGACGAAAAATCTGCTGACTGTCGGTAAGGCGGGAAATATGAGTTATAGCATTTAAAAAATAAAAAAGTAAAAGGAATGTAAATATAAGCGTTTAACTGTTTTTGTATGGTATTTTTGATCTATTTGAATGCCAGAGCTTTGCAAGCAAACAAATCATAATGTGCTATTGTTTGCTTGCAAAGCTCTGGCATTCAAATAGTTCATAAATACCATATAAAAACAGTTTAATGCTTGATTAAACGACAGTTCTACACGACACTATGATAGGGCGATAAGTACAATGTGTTCGGTAGGTCTACAGGACACACTGCGACACTAGAAATCAACAATACACTTGATAGTACAGGACACTATCATACGACACCAGTGTACCACACGACACTTGATAGTACATGACACTATCATACGACACCAGTGTACCACACGACACCTGATAGTACAGGACATTATGATACGACAAAAATGTATCACACGACACTTGATAGATACAGACAATATCTTACGACACTAGAGTACCACATGATACTTGATAGTACATGACACCATCATATGACACCAGTGTGCCACACGACACTTGAAAGTGCAGGACATTATGTTAAGACACTAGTGTACCACACGACACTTGATAGTACAGGACATTATGTTACGACACTAGTGTACCACACGACACTTGATAGTGCAGGATATTATGTTACGACACCATACGACATTTAGGTATTCACGACACTAAGTACAATGTAAATACAATCTTAGTACATGACACACTGCGACACTTGAGAACCACACGACACTTGGTTGCATAAGAGACTACGATACGACACAAACGTATATTAAGACAGTCAGTTTTACCCGACACCACATTGTGACATTAGTTGATGTGACACAGTAGTGGTGGTCAAGTGGTTACGGTGTCCCGACACTTTATCACTAGCCCATTACTTCTGGGTCGCTAGTTCGAAACCCACGTTGGGCAATTGCCTGGAACTGACCATAGGCCGATGTTGTTGTTTTTTCGAGTACTCCGGCTAACCTCCACCTCAAAAACCTGGCACGTCCTTAAATGACCCTGGCTGTTAATAGGACGTTTAACAAAATAAGCCAAGCCACTTCTATGTAAATTATAAATTGAGTATTTTTTGTAGGATTTGAAATTAGTTTTGTGGAAATTTGCTAAATCAGACAGATAATTATCTTTAATGATGGGTTGGTTCTATTTCTCGGGGCGATCTGCCGGATACACCTGGTTGATAAGATGCGTGTATACGGTAATGCATTATATGAATAATATTTTTGGTTTGATTTATTTGATTACGGGCCGGTTTTAATTAACTCGCCTCGCATCAAGCACGGATGGTAACCAACTTTTTTAGTGAAAAGGGGTTTAATACTAGACGATACGACTGGTATGTCTGAAACCAGGATTGAGGGATGGGAGTCTAAAATATCAGTTTACGGTTTTGGCAAGTTGGTAGGAGGGTATCTTTATACAAAAACGTGCTATTAAGACATTAATTTATCTAATCCTAGCCGACTACTGTTTGAAGCACGTACCAAAAACTGGGGCACGAAAGTATGCCATATAGTAAAAATGTACACACGTAGTCTAGCGATGTATAAAGATTAACACTAGAAATAATCTCAAATCACTTAGTACCTCACAATTTTAATTTGTCAGGCTGCAGACAAAAGTCCACGGGACTGGGAGAGGGTCCGCTAGACAGGACGAGGCCGGGTCCCTGGGACGGAGACGGGGTCCACGTGGAAATTGCCGTGAAGCATGTAACGCAAAGTGCTTTGAGCACGTTTAAATGAATGGAACGTACATGTACATGTAGCTATATAGACAATGTACGCTTTCGGTTCAAGTATTGTTTTCGGTTCCATTGTCTGTTTTCTTCCTTCCTCTTTTTTCTGAGACTCTCCGGCCTTACTCTATATATGTAGCCCCATTCCTTGGATCAAACTCGAATGACCGCCGGAGTATTGATATCTAGCTTGTAAATTGAATAGGAGTTATGAGAGCGTATTCCCACAAGGCTTCACATTGAATTAGCGGAAACCTTACTAACATTAGCTAGACAGCACACGTGGGGATATGGCGAACGTTCTCCGCCTGATCTTGTATTACAATAACGAGCTCGGCCTAAAGTTCCTCACTGCAATGAGTGTCGTACACTCCTAAGGCCTCTTGGACGGTGTTAAATCGACAAATATAGACTATACGTATATTAAATCAATTGATGAATTATGATTCAATTATTTGGAAGTATTAATCATTAATTAAAATGTGCTTGTTAACAATGGGTTCAATAAATAGCCCACAATCAACACATTGTACTTTATAATATATGCCGACGGCCCACTGTGTCGACATGAGACATATATTGTCCAGATGAATCTGCTTTAAATATTGATTGTCTTGAAACTGCATTTGTTTTGCATGATACTTCAAAGAATAAATATCATTCATTCAATTTTCAATAGTGAACTGTTTGCAATATAGCGTGTTCATATATTCATTATAACAGGTTTTCTCTTGTAAAGCTGTCTTTGATCCGGTTGTGATCCCAGACAGTTTGTACAAACAATTTCTTGCATGCTGATGTTTCATACTTACCTGTTGATGCATATTCATTACACGCACGTGCACTTTCCTTAGAAACACTAAATAGAATCCAGAAACTCTGTAATCCATGTAAAAACTCACGATTATTGATCAAAACACACACAGCAGTAAATGGAATCAAGGCTCGGTACTTCTCGCGGTTGATTGACACAACTCTTCATGTATGAAATACATTGTAACTCGGACATACACATCACCTCAGCCAGGTATACGTATCCGGGATCTACACTCACACTGTACTTTCATGAGCGATGTCCGCCCCCTCAAACATCATCATTTCCGTCTCTCCAAAGACGGTAAGGTCCGCAATTACGAAAAACTATACAACCCAACACAATCCAGCTATCACGTTATGGATATGTACGTTTGTATGTTAGTCTGTTTGAACAGGGCGAGGGTTGTGGTCACGTCCTACAGACCGACGTCCATCAGCACACACATCATTTCTGTTGTTACATCATGACCGACGTCTGTCATCATACATATCATTTCTGTTGTTACATCATGACCGACGTCCGTCACACATATATCATTTCTGTTGTTACATTTTGTACATTATGACCGACGTCCGTCATCACACATATCATTTCTGTTGTTACATCACGTCCTACAGACCGACGTCCGTCATCACACATATCATTTCTGTTGTTACACGTGACCGACGTCCGTCATCACACATATCGTTTCTGTTGTTACACGTGACCGACGTCCGCCATCACACATATCATTTCTGTTGTTACACGTGACCGACGTCCGTCATCACACATATCATTTCTGTTGTTACATCATGACCGACGTCTGTCATCACACATATCATTTCTGTTGTTACATCATGACCGACGTCCGTCATCACACATATCATTTCTGTTGTTACACGTGACCGACGTCCGCCATCACACATATCATTTCTGTTGTTACACGTGACCGACGTCCGTCATCACACATATCATTTCTGTTGTTACATCACATCCTTAAGACTGACATCCATTTTGTATATATTCCTTACAAAACAAGTTCATGATAGGTTGAAATACAATATTTATATCCAAACTATAAATTGTTGGCTGAAGTCTATAGCGGGCTACCTTCGGTTAAAACAAACTGTTTACACTGATGCTATCGTTCAGCTAGGGATATTATGCACATGTTATTTTGTCTTGTTTGTTTACCTAAATATCAAAAGCACCTTTAATGCTGTTATTCAGGTAGTACATGTACCGAAGGTTTTGTATCTTAAAGCTACATCATTTTGTAACATGGCGCCATATTTTAATCAAATTTGATATCATAGTTTCGAACTAGTATTTTTACTTTCTACCGATAGTTAGGATAACAAATAGCCTCTTCCTTTTCAAAAACGAAATAATGATTAAGAGCCAATATTTAAACTGATCCACACTTTGCTCACATTTATGCAGTGATGCGGAAAAAAATATTGTAGAAATATTCGGCCAAGTTACTGTAAATCATCTAAATTTGGCGAATATTTTATTTTCGCGAAGTTGGCTCTTCAGGCATATACAAATGTATTTGCAATACCTGATTTCGCGAAAGCTGATCTAGAAATGCTCTTTAACTTCGGGAATGATTGATTCTGCTCGCTTATAAACGCGAAAATAAATCACGCGCGAAAAATAAGTCAGTTACAGTAAAGAAGAATTTACTTCATTTGAATTTCTCGCCCTGAATTTCAAAACTCATTGTGGGTGTAGCTATACATGCTTACCTTGAACAGTACATGTCTGTACAGCATTGTATATAGTCACAGAATCAGATCATATACACTGTACCTAGGTCAACACTTTAAATGAATGTGACAATACAACATCACCGTAAACATGTCATTGTCCTATCAGTGTCTTTTTTGTGTAGCATAAAATCGACAACATGCCCTCAGACAAGACGCGGGATCGTGTGTCAGGTTCTGTAAATCTAGATTCCTATACTACACGTACATCACAACTACCTACTTGAGAAGATTGATCAAGTAAAACATTTTTTCAATAATTTTGATCTTTGGTTGTGTTATAGAGGATTGTCAATTTCAAAATGGATCCTGATTATAAGATATAGTGAAAAACTCAGCTATATGACATATATACATGAATGTATCTTACAAAAAACTCAGTTATAACCTTTTTGATTACTTTGTCAGTAACATTAAAAATTGTATCGCTAGTACTCGCATTGGGCACCAATATAGCTATAATTATTTTTTTTGTGTGTTATTCTTCCACATACCCAGGGCAGGAAGGAAATTTTCAGCATCACTGGTCCTTCGGGCAAGTTTAGGTTCAAAAGTACTTGCCCAAAGGTGAAACATAGTGGCCCAATTAAACTGAATTATTAGTATCTTCAATAACTCTAAGGGAAAAGTAAAAATTTTGAGAAATTTTGCACTTGCCAATCGGGCAAGAAGTTACCAATATATACTTGCCCAAAGACCAAATCTACTTGCCCCGGACCATCTGACCTGAGTTTTTTCTCGCCTTGATACCCAGACATGGAGAATAAGTAAACTGATGTACATTTACATCATCATCTGACACTCATAACCACACAGCATAAGTACTAATCTACTCCTTTAATGATAATTATAGCATCACAGCATATTACATACATTATAATACCATGTACTCATGAAGATACAAATGTCAAATTAACGGACATAATTACATTCTAGCTGTACACGTTATATGGCTTATATAGACAGTAATTAATATCGAGTTCCATCCTCACATTACATGAGAAATAATTCCTGTGAGTCGAGCAGGTCACTTGATACACAGGACGCACGCAACACGGTAGCTTGACAGTGTTGGTAGATGCCAATTCGCGTGAAACACACGAAACCATCTCAAATACTCCAACTTAGACTTGCTACACAGTGCCAAAGGTTTTGTAATGAAATGTTCCCCTCAAAGATCATACTAGCTTATATCCTCCTAGTTTCAAATTATCGAAGAAGTCAAAAATCATAAAGTTCAAATTTATTTATACAGATAGAGTCTAGGATCAACTTATAGCGATGGTGGGGGTGGGAAAGGAACACGAAAAATCTCAAATAGGCTAGCCAAATACAAGTCCAGATTCTCCATACAGTGTCTAGATGCGCTGGTCAGTGTCTGGTTCCTGGTAGTTAGGTGGTCCGCCTCACCGTAAATCTACTCTGATATTGTTGTAGACGTAATGGACGCCCTAAGTGGACGTTTTACGGCCCCCGCTAAGTCCACATATACACACGCGTTGTTGAATTAGAATCTGTAATGGCTCAATGAAAGGCAGACTATTTTACTGGTAGATTAGAGTCACGTGGGTTACTCACGTGCATTAATGATTCACTTAGTCAACTGTTGTTTTCCTTACGTCCATTTTGATTGTAAACATGCCATTATTGGTGTTTATAAATATATACAAACGCAGTGTGAAATCATTGCCCATTCAGTATACTGTACAGTTACCCATGGTAAGTACATTAAGTGTGTGTCAGCAGTCATGTCTCAACAGTACTGTAACAATTTACATGTAGTTTCTCGGCGATACAGCCAACACAGCACTGCTCACTTGAACACTTTTTATCTGTGGAAGTACGGCCTTATATTATTGCATTTGTCAACTTATTTTATCTTCTTATCTACATGTACACCCCCTCCACAAATTAATAAATGTTTTTTCTTGTGTTATATTTCTAATTTAATGTATAGGGGGAGGTGGGGGGGGGGGGGGGGGGGGCAAAAAAGATATAACATATAAGATAGGTCATTTCAGAGTAAAATATTTTCACTCGTAAACATCAAAGATATTAATAAATGCACGATGTCTGTTAGAGCGTAAACACAAACATTGGCATTAATTCAGATATTTATATACGTATATCAACATATACTAACAATTGTAAATGAACAAAAGCCTGACCAACAATAGACTCCAACAAAAGGCACTCACAGTATGGACAGAGTGGTCATAGTCCACCAATACTCTCACTTCGTATATAGACACATAAAACAGACTACACGAGTACCTGTTTACTAAACAATACTATTTACAACAATGATATTACATCAACATAAAGCCCAGAAATACTGATATACAAACAGAATATGAAGATACTTTTTCAGATTTCGGAGTAATCAGCCTTTTTATAAAGACACCAATATATGATTTCACTGAATAGTAGAAACGAAGATGATAACATGGAAATAGTAAAATTGGACGAACCCGTACATCATTATCAGTGTGTCTCTGACCACGCTAGACGTTCATCGTTTAATACGTACCTTACATCTCCAATGGATCCGTCGCCAGACTGTGTTGTATTCTAATTTACCTATCAGCTATATACGCACGTGGTTTTCTATTTATAGACATAACACTGTTGCAGTCTCAACACTCACGTCATATGGCCACTGTATGGGCACTACAACAGATGCACTTTTGGAAACGATAGTATCACAGAGTAGGAACTGCGTCTCGTGCACAAAATGGAGGTATGTTTGTTTGCTTTCTAGGTATATTGCCCCGTAAACAGCCAGGGTCATTACGACGCTTGGTCGCCTTGTAGTAGTTGGTGACTACCTCAAAGAACATGCGGGAGGTCCGTCGCATGCCATCAAGATAGATCATGGAAAAGCGTCAGGCAAAAGGACAAAACGACGACAGCACAGACCGACCTGTTTCTCAGCTTCCCGAGAAACACAGACCGACAAATCGAACCACGCACCTCGGATCTTCAACTGAGGTTACCCGGCCGGCGCCCTAACCCGACTGAGCTATCGAACCCAAAAAATGGACGCTACAACCAGAAACGGACAGGGAGGGATTGTGTAATGTACGTCACATCATAGGCGTCTTTAAGCGGAACAGGAACGTTCGAACACAGGAACAATGAGTGACCATAGATATTCATAGGACGTTGTGCAACGCCAAAACAAACGGATTGAGCACAAAGTAGATATAAAATTCCATGAACAGTACTCTCATACACAGGAAAAAATGTGTTGAGGTAAATTTGACTTGAAAAAAATGTTGACCTGAAATTTAAATTAAATTTTTTGACATAAATTGAATATTTTGCCTTTTATTTTACCTGAAATGTTCAACGGAAATTGACCTCAATTTGACCTGAATTGGCACGAAGACATTTGACACGTGTACCACCCCACAACAGGAACAGGATGAACATATATGGCGTCAATGTGTCAAGGTAACTATCAAACGCCTGTATCATTCGGGAAATTGTTATTTTTGTTTGGTCGATAAGAATTGACAAGTGAGAATTGTGCGTGTATATTGATATAAATACTTGTTGATAATCCTAGCTATCATCATGGCGTATATTTCCTTGTGTTTCCTGCTTAGAAGATGCATGGTATCGTACAACCAAGCACGTTTGCCCACCTTATGAGTGACTAAGGGTGTATAAATACGGGTACTTGTACCATGTTGGTCGATATTTTTCACGGTGCCATTGTTTTCTGGATGCCATGTTTGTGTGTTGTAACAATCGTGGAGAACAGAAGCATGTTCTACATTGTTCCCGACCATACAAGAACGTGTCGCCCAAAGACATGTGTTGTCCGTAAGTCTCAAGATAGAACAGAACAATTCGCATTTCCGTGACGATGCCAACATATTTTTGTATTCCAAAACGCGGAATATTGTATTGAAATCTAGAATTATAGTGTTTGTGACAAATCTAACTAATATCAATTCCATGTTTATTTACAGCCGATGTTCTGACCAAACTAATTATCAGACTAACAGAATGTACCACAATGCACATCCAACTTCATTATCCCGAACTCTGGCAGCTCGAAGACTATGCTTATCTTGAAATAAAAAAATCAGTTCGAACAGTAAAATTTCTATACAATATATACTCAGTTTCAGCGAAAACTCGGAATACCCGGGAGTTTTTCACGACCCAATTAAGTTCGAGATAACCAGGTTCGATTGTACCCTCCACGTTTTCACGAGTTGCTCGTATAGACAGTCTAATAACGTCATCCAGGAAAACAGCCTCGTATTCATTAATTACGTTTAAAGTTTTGTCCGTTCACAAAGATTTGTTTACTCTACTATATTCACAATCACTTTCCTTCCTTAAAAAACAACACCAAACAAATCTTAAATCCCTGCCTTCTCCCTTCACATTATTGAAATATTTAATAGATACATTGTACATTAATTAATGTAAGTAATGTGGCCTGAGGTATACACTGTGCACACCACCTATATACCTATTATGGAATGGTAGTTCAAGTGCTCAATCATATCGCCTTAAAGATTAAAATTAAATACTAGTCTATCTCCGGGTACTCCGGCTTTCCTCCATCTCCAAACTTGGCACGTCTTAAATGACCCTGGCTGTTAATAAGACGTAAAACAAAATAACTATTCTAAGTAAATCTGTAATTCATACAGAATTAGTCTTATCTTTGGACTTATTCGTTTCACCAAAACAAATATCAGTCTTCTGTAACAGGCCGATTCCAACCAAACCCTTAAGAATGTGACGAATAGACAAAGGAATACTGTCATTGTGGCTTGTGAAAGTCACACAGCTTTGGTCATATCACCGCCCATACGTAAGAGCTCCTAGTCAGTGAAAATTTTACTATCAATTTATGATGAACGTACGTGAGCCTCTCTTTGAAATAAAGCGGATCAGAATATCCTCGCTTTGCCGGGGATATTACGGTAGGGTGATATAGGGTTTATACTAATTAGGGCTCCAAACGAGACATATATCCGGCCTTTATGCTGCTGATATGTACAAGCTATAACACAGGCCCCGTACTCAGTATCTTTGCCGTAAAACATAAACTGAAGATGAACTTCTCGTCATTCCCTTTCTTCTATTCATTCTGTTCTTGTTCTGACACTTGAAATAGACTATAAACTTTATTAGGTCCGGATCCTCACTGATGACCTGTCGAGATCTTAAAACACATAACTATTTTATCGATTGGTACGATGAGTACCGGTTTTAACAACACTGTATACCAAACAAGAAATATTTATAAAAAAAGATGAACGGTATGGTTTTAATTCTGGTGGTTATAATGTAAAACTGCTCCAATTATTCAGCTCACATTCAATCTTACCTTTGTTTCGTTTTTAACTGCATGTCTGCATTTTGCATTTACCGCTACATTGACCAATCACATACTTCATCTTGACCAGTAACGCCACCTGTCGCTTCATATCCGGGGCCAAAAGAATATTATACGGCTATGCCGAAAAAACTTTTATTTTCACGGTACTTACTAGTATTGTAGTGGTGTTCACCGATTATCATATGTACATCTATAAATATACCGTTGTCTATTACAATAGTATAGGGTATCACCAGCCTTCTATAGAAGACTAATGAATACTCCCGTATCCCAAAACCCATACAATGTAGTGACAAGTACTCACGTTTAGTGGCTGTATGTATACATTGCGGGGTTCAGGATCAAAGAGACCGCTCTGACACCCCGCGGGATTAAATACTAGCTCACGTGCGAAATGAGTTCCAACCAAGGGAGATAACTCCCCCGATTTTCACTACAGTATCTATCAAAACAATATGTCAATGTCCGTTTAGACAAGAAAACTATATTAATATAGAAATGAACTCTACAGCATACAGCAACTTCCTCTTCATTGGCGCCGATCTAAAAAGGCATGAATGCAGCTTTAATTCGCTTCATACTCTCTGGACAACGTCTTCATCTCAGCTTCCAAACGTGTAATATACTTCGGCTGTTGGGAGAACGTCAAATATCCACACAACACCAAAGCCCAACCAAACAAAAACCAAATAGTGCTACATGTCTCGCGATGAAAACAAATTAATGGAATGGATGAGGGATGGTCCAATATAGGCCTGAGCATAGCTTATCGTATAACAATGTACTAACAAATATCATCAGAACGTGTCCTTATCTTGGTTAGATATTACTCATTTTCCTGTGGACAGATACAGTTGACGTCACACTTCCTCCATGACTTAATTTGGATCAATGACTGAAATTTGAAATTTCAATAAAAGATCAATAAAAGGCGTGATAGACACAAAATGGTAATAGTTTAGAAAAGTTTTAATATAATTGGAGAAATGTTTTATAATCTAAATATTCATTTCATAATGAACGCAATTGCTTTATAGAAATATAAAGCAATATTTAGATTATAAAACATTTCTCTAGTTACATTGAAACTTTTCTAAACTATTACCATTTTGTGTCTATCACGCCTTTTATTGATCTTTTATTGAAATTTTAAATTTCAGTCATTGATCCAAATTAAGTAATCTATACGTTAAATCACGTGGCCGCAAACAATAGCCTAACTAAAGATCCTTATTTTTAGTATGAATCCATATTATCCCTTGTGCGTGCAGGAATCTCGTGTTATCTCGTAATCTCATACGAATCTCGCGTTATCTCGATTGACGATCTAGGCAGTGATCACATTTGTGAGGCTTACACCACAGCCTCGGGTTTCCGATCGTGATGTCGATGAAATGATACCATGCGATGTCCTCTGCCCGTAATTAACACGGAATACTCGTTGGCGAAACTCCGTTTTATGAACAGTTTTCTAATATCAAACATATCCATTTCATTTCCGGTGTTAGCCTGTAGTGATTTGAATAATGTTGACCATTCTTCCGAATGTGGCGGCATGGTAACGTCCATGAGAGAAAGTCAAGGCCAGGGAAGATAAGGTTTATGGAGAGACACGCTTTTTAAAGTCTCGTAAAACACTTTGAAATTGATCTCCTTCCCGAGTCAGCTTCCAGAAAGCTCATATAAAGAGAGCAAGCACGCGACCGGTTGTGATTAGGAACATGGCAGTTACATATATGTATGAAATGTACACCTTTCCCTAAGTGTGCTATAAATAAAGGCGATTATGTTAAAACTGATAGTTGGTAAACGTAAAAACCCTTAGATATCTAAGTGTTCTTAACATGGTAACAAGCAATTTCAACATGAATAATTAATTATCTACATGACCATGAAAAATTGTTATAACACCAAAATCGAAAAACAATATGGCTGCCATATAAACTAGGTCATCTCCATAGTAACCGCTTTCCGTGTCATCGAGTGAGTGTCGCGTACTAGCTTTTCGTGAATGCAAATTAAATGTTTATATGAATTGATATTTACATGTGTATATCGTATTAAGATTGCACTGAATATATATTTTTTAAGAAGGTACAAGTAACTTGGCAAAAATGTCACAGATTATCAATCGTCCATTGATCAAGGAATTACAAAGAATGCTTCATTTGATAAATATGATTAAACAATCGTATATTTTGGTAAGTTAGTAATTACATGTACTACAATAACCTATTCTATTATTATATGCATATATATATCACGCTAGAAACCTACCTTGACCTCCTTCGTGCGAAGTGAGCTTTCTTAGCCTTGTTCAATCGGTTATCATGAAGTTTCTGTCTGAAAATACAGAAAGAAAACAGCATATATAGGGTATCGTGTATTCTGAATTGTTGTGTTACAACATATCAATCGTATTCTGAAAAATGAAATGCTAGTTTGTATCTGGATGCTGGTTCTTGATATGATTTCAATATCTACCATCTATAACGGAAAAAATACAAAATACTGAGGTGAAGGTCAGAAGCAACCTACATGTGCCAACGAAATCACCAATCAGAAGCCTAGATATCACCACAATGGTGATATCCAATTAGAAGCCGACACACTATAATATTGGAATCCAATCAGAAGCCGACAAACTAACACGCTGAAATCCAACCATAATCCAACGCGCTACACCGGTGGTTTACAATAAGAAACCAACATATAGTATACCGGTAACATCCAATCAGAATTCGACAAATACTATAACGGTTACATCTATTCAGAAACCATTATAAACTACATGTATTACGGTGACATCCAATCAGAATTCGACAAATAACACAACTGTAACATCCAATCAGAATTCGACAAACACTATAAACGTAACATCCAATCAGAAACCAACGTATACTATGAAGGTAACGTTCAATCAGAAACCATCATATACTATAACGGAAATCATCAAATCAGACGTCAACATACTGTTTATCGATATCATCAAACCAGAAGCAAACAAGCTGCTAAGTTTGTATACCAGTTTTCACCATCGTGCATACATGTACACATACGACAACCGTATGACCAGTCAGAAGCTGTCTACTTTAGATATATTTTCCAATCAGGAGCTACTTGCCACTGTGGTATGACCAATCAAATACATGATTGTATGACGACAGACAGTATGTGATATACTTATGGTGTTACACTATAATACGTATTGGAACAGTTAGACAAACCCGCCCATTTATGTACCACGGTGGAAAAGATGTAGTGTTAGAGGCGGAAAATAGTATAAATGGCCTGCCAAGTTATGTACTACGCTGGAAAGGCGGTAGTGTTAAAAGTGGAAAAGGTATAAATGGCCGGCCCTATTGTGTTCAATCCCAGTGGGCACACAACGTCTGGAGAACGTTGCAGTTACGTCAGGATGCAACGTTGCATTTAGGTTGTAGTAAGGTTGCAAATGAAAGTTTGGGGAACGTTTTCATACAACGTTCCCACAACGTTACTGAGTTACGTTGTGGCAACGTTTTATTTACGTTGCATAGACGTTGTCACAACGTTGTATTATTTTATTTTCTACTATTGTTACCTATTATGTACAACAACAACTCAAGTTTTTTTAAACATTATTTTAATGTCTTTATTTCCATGTGTCCATGTGCTTGCACTCCTCCCATCACTCCTATCTGATGTCTCTGATTACCTCGGTGCATCCAGTTATCACCATTTAATCTGTAAATAGAAAAACAATCAAAACAATTATTATTGATATACCGTAAACTTTTCGGCAATATATCATAACGTGCTCGGTTAACAAATATGCGTGAAACTAAACTTATGCCCGGTGATACCAAAAACGTACATCCGTTGTACGTACGTACATGAAGATAAATCATAACATGCCCGATCTGTTTGTAAATAAACACAAGTCAAAATCAAACGCAGTGTAATAAACAAAATACGAATCATATAGAACTTACCTTGAATTACTGATCTGTATTCGGGAAGAAAGCTGATTCCTTATGTTATTTTGAAAGCAAGTACATAATCCAGTATAGCAAGTCAACAGTCCGATTGAAATGTGTGTGTGTACGGCCCACGTGTGTTTGCAGAACAAAGAACCGGAAGTTAAAATTACCGCGCAAATATCAATACTTTTTTTTCTTCTCTCTATCTATTTCTTTTCCCGAAAAAATTGCAACGATTTCAACCAACACATGATATTTTCATGCAGTTAAAACTGAAATTAAAGTCGTTTAAAAAAAATGTTTTTGAAATGAATGTGAATGTTTGTGTTGCCCCCTGGTGGATATATGTTGCAACATAAAGGGAGGTAACACCGATTTGTTATCGTAACCTTGTAAGTTCGTTTGATCACATTTATTTGTATAAAAGGAGGTCTTACAGCAAAATTGGATCAGGAAAGGATCAATGATCGATATTATATCATTAGGGCACATTATAGGCGACGTAGGTTGCTTTTAAACCAATCTAAACATATTCATTATTGACAAAACAAATTTCGAGCAAATTAGATAATTAAATTTATCTTTATCATGAAATTTGATGTTTTCGTTCCGTATGCCTTTGGCTTTTGTGTAAACTTGCAAGCCGTTTAAAATTAACAACAAATACACAAAGTTTGCATTAAAACCTTGTTACAACGTTGTTACAACGTCAAAAGCTAACGTTGTACTAACGTTTGACATAAAACGTTCTCACAACGTTGTAGGAAAGTCCCGGACGTTGTGACCTGAATAGGACGTTTTCCGAACGTTCTCCGAACGTTTTGTGTCCACTGGGATGGTTGAAAGGATGTAGTGTTAGAAGCGAAAAAAAGGTATAGACGACCCGCCCTATTGTGTACCGCAGTGGAAAAGGATGAAGTGTTAAAAGTTGAAAAAGGTATAAATAGCCCGCCCTATTGTGTTCAATGGTGGAAAGGATGTAGTGTTAAAAGTTGAAAAAGGTATAAATGGCCCGCCCTATTGTGTACATTGTGTACCACGGTGGAATGGTTGTAGTGTTAGATGCTAAGAACACAATAATGGCCCGCCCTATTGTGTACATTGTGTACCACGGTGGAATGGTTGTAGCGTTAGATGCTAAGAACACAATAATGGCCCGCCCTATTGTGTACATTGTGTACCACGGTGGAATGGTTGTAGTGTTAGATGCTAAGAACACAATAATGGTCCGCCCTATTGTGTACCACGGTGGAATGGTTGTAGCGTTAGATGCTAAGAACACAATAATGGCCCGCCCTATTGTGTACATTGTGTACCACGGTGGAATGGATGTAGTGTTAGATGCTAAGAACACAATAATGGCCCGCCCTATTGTGTACATTGTGTACCACGGTGGAATGGATGTAGTGTTAGATGCTAAGAACACAATAATGGCCCGCCCTATTGTGTACATTGTGTACCACGGTGGAATGGTTGTAGTGTTAGATGCTAAGAACACAATAATGGCCCGCCCTATTGTGTACATTGTGTACCGCGGTGGAATGGTTGTAGTGTTGGATGCTAAGAACACAATAATGGTCCGCCCTATTGTGTACCACGGTGGAATGGTTGTAGCGTTAGATGCTAAGAACACAATAATGGCCCGCCCTATTGTGTACATTGTGTACCGCGGTGGAATGGTTGTAGTGTTGGATGCTAAGAACACAATAATGGTCCGCCCTATTGTGTACCACGGTGGAATGGTTGTAGCGTTAGATGCTAAGAACACAATAATGGCCCGCCCTATTGTGTACATTGTGTACCACGGTGGAATGGTTGTAGTGTTGGATGCTAAGAACACAATAATGGTCCGCCCTATTGTGTACCACGGTGGAATGGTTGTAGCGTTAGATGCTAAGAACACAATAATGGCCCGCCCTATTGTGTACATTGTGTACCACGGTGGAATGGTTGTAGTGTTGGATGCTAAGAACACAATAATGGTCCGCCCTATTGTGTACCATGGTGGAATGGTTGTAGCGTTAGATGCTAAGAACACAATAATGGCCCGCCCTATTGTGTACATTGTGTACCACGGTGGAATGGATGTAGTGTTAGATGCTAAGAACACAATAATGGTCCGTCCTATCATGTTCCACGGCTGAAGATGAAGTAGAGTTAGAGGCGAGAAACGGTATGAATGGTCATGATGGAACGACGAATCGCGGACAAATGAGACCGGACAGATTAATAGGAAAGACAAGATACGCCCACCAACACTAGTCTAATGGCGTGAATACAGAAACAGGGTAGCCGTGTTACAGATTTACTAGCACGCTTTTCTTTCTTAATGATTCCAACGGATTATTGTACGGTAACCAACTGTCTTATCAAATGACAGAAGAAATGTTAATTTATCATTATATGCATGCATATCAATTTATTTTGACAAGGTTTTCATTGACGAGATAAACGTAAAGTGTATTAAGATGAATATACATGTACTATGAACGCTATCTGTCACATCACACTAGTGTTAACAGCCTCAGTATGTATTAACATCGCTTTCTCTCGACAGATCTATTTTTAGAGAAAAACAAAATCAAAAACAGAGTAGAGCCTGGCAGAGGTGGTTGAAGCTATTAATGGTGTCTGTAGTTACAAGCCTAATTTCCGGCCTCATTCAAACGATAATTAAGTACAAGGTCAGATTTTAAGGTGCAAACCAGAGTTGATAGAAACCAGACGGTTCAAATCAGCGTTTAATTAATGCTATATATAAATTAATTGAAAATCATATCACTGTAATACTTGAATTTTTTTTCACCGACCTTTTTAAGTGCACTGAACGGTAGTATCAAGGGTCCATAGACCTCTCGTCGGGTTTGCTGAAACATCTGCCTTCATAAACTCGGTGTTTTGTGGCAAAGTTAAATGATTGAAGGCAGTTTTCGTGTAGAAGTGCACACAGATATCAGTCGGTCGCTGTTGTAGCTTCATTTGTTAACTCAGAACTAACAATTCAGTTAACTTGGGAGTATTTTATATCTTTGTCTGACTTAAACATGGAAACTCTTACTTGGAGGAAGCAGGAGTACCCGGAGAAAAAACACCGGCCTACGGTCAGTACCTGGCAATTGCCCCACGTGGGTTTCGAACTCGCGACCAAGAGATGGTGGGCTAGTGACAAAGCGTTAGGACACCTTAACCACTCGGCCACCGCGGCACTTCTCTTACTGGTATGACAATACATATATATAAGTCTCTTACTGGTATGACAATACATATATATAAGTCTCTTACTGGTAGGACAATACATATATATAAGTCTCTTACTGGTAGGACAATACATATATATAAGTCTCTTACTGGTAGGACAATACATATATATAAGTCTCTTACTGGTAGGACAATACATATATATATATCTTCTGGTAGGACAATATATATATATATATATATCTTCTGGTAGGACAATACATATATATAATTTTCTCCTGGTAGGACAATACATATATATATAAGTCTTTCCTGGTAGAACAATACATATAAATATTAGTCGCCATACGTGTCATCTTTGTGTTGTATCCATTTCCCCGTAATTATTAACTTCTCTTTGTATTCTCATTTTCATATTTTGATTGTTTTTATTCAATGTTCCGGACGTGTTTGTTCATATATTTCGCGGTTGAATTTGTTTCCATGGTGACAAATTACTGTCGCCTTTTCGACCAAGGATACATTACAACAACAGCAACTGTCTATTGTAAGCAATCCCAATACTATTTGTAACAAATGAGAATGTCGGCTCTATTTGATACGAGGTCTCTGGCACTAGTAACGTAAAGACAATCAACAGAGATTTCAAACGTCCATAGCTAACACATTTCATATGACCGTATATCGTTCACAGTGTTTAGTGGTTGTCATGCTATTGAAGAGTCCATGCTGAAGTCTTTGTCAGTAATAGTGGTGAGTTAGCGAATTATAACACAGGAAACAAAGAGCAGGCTATGCTTTGTGATCTCCAATTGATCAAATAAACATCAGTTACAACTTGTCGCGTCATTCACGCCAGGCATGCGCAATGAATTTGAAGCGATTTTTCTACACTCATGAATATTCATAACTACATTTGTATATGGTGATGTACACAAATCTGCTCTATAACTACAATCGGAATATTAATAAAATATGACTACCCAACGCTACACAGCTATGCAGGCTTCTGGGTAGCAGTTTTCTATCAGGCACTGTATTAGCCTGACAAAATCACGAAGATTTTGTAATTATACATATTTAATGAAAATAAGGTGCTGTTGATTACCTCGTTAATGAGTACAGATGGAATCCGGAAGCCTCGCGGTCCGAATCCCGCGTAGTATTACTATTCAGTGGTTCACTTTCATTGAATTTCGGTATGTTATGACCAAAGGTCAGAATTACAGACGCTCAGTCGCTGAAGTACATACTTAATTATCTTCCTGTGAAGGTATCTTTGGTTTGCTCCCTACTTGGAAAAGCTACTTTTCCAGAAAGCGGACAATGAGTACACGGGTCATTCTGTGCTATCATTATTGTTTCCGTGGACAAGAAACTGTTCCCGAATCGGTCTGTAATATTCCATATAGACCGTGCCACATCCTGTGTCAGTTTAACAAACACGAAACCCTGTCTCAAAATAGCAATGTTCATCGGGTAATAAACCAAATAATGAAACAAGACATCTGAAATCAGTATCGACAAACAATGAACATTTCCCCATAACTACATTAATATCAAAATGATAAAACCGCACGCGTGCTAAATGCATGACCTACTTTTCCAACAAAATATTCTTTAGTACAATACCATTCATTTATTTATTCCTTCTCCTATTCCAATGATTGATGCATTTTTCTGCATCATAAACTACACGATATTTTATAATTCAATAGGACACGTATATTGGCCTATAAATCACATATTACAAAACAGAAATTTCAGTTCCTAGATCCAATATCCTCGTCTATATAAATTGTAAAGCTGTTCTCAACGGACAAGTAAATCATTTGTTATCAGCTAAGAATGATAGGAAAGCTAGGTTCAACCGACCAATCAATAGTACACCTCTTTCTGGCTTCAATTTATTATTGATGGGTTTGAAAAGAAACGATATGTCGCTAGAGTCACCATTTATAATGCTTCCATACTTTATAGTCGTAGTTGAGGATTACAACAATCAGCCTTAAAACTGACTGAAAGTTAGTGACAGTCACACCTTGTATTGGGGCGGTTTATGACTACGGTGGCCAAAGGAAAACGAAACCAATATGACTTGCAGAAGCGATATATATATACATTAGGTGTATAGAGAGAAATACCAAATTTATTTCACGAGTAGGGCTAATATTTTGACAGTTTTCACGAGTGCAAAATATTGAAATATTAGCCACATGAGTGAAATGTATTTGGTGTTACTGAAGATGCTGTTAGATATTCTTGTTATTACATTTACAAAATATACCGAGGCCGCTCAATCTCGCCTAGAATTCATTGCGGTCCCCTGTCAACGGCTCAGAAATATACGCGAAATTGTGACGTTATGTATTTTATCTTGTGATGTGACGTCATGCAAATAGGGGAGAGCTACATGTATATGCAAACCTTTATTTTCCCCATTGTCGTTTGTAAGCAGTGTTCTGATTGGTCAAATAAGAAAAAAGTGATATTTTTCACAAATTGAAAATATCATAAAAAAGTGATTTTTTTTCCAAATAAAAAATAACCCTTTTCTAGAATGAATAATTTTCGATATTTCACTGGTAAAAATGATAAAAAAAAATTATACATTTATATACATGTGTACTTTGTAACAGTAGTTACAGCAGTTTGATTTATCAATTGTGATATAACTGTCCTGTTTTAACCTGTAATATGTCATACAGCCTCGTGAATTAACATATTGAACGTATTTTATGAATCAATATGACAGCCACTCACCTTCTATATATAACATGTTCACTAGTTAAACACAGAAAAACATATAATCAGTGCAAGTTTTATGTGTACAGTTTGGTTTGTTTTTGTTTAACGTCTATTAACAGCCAGGGTCATTTAAGGACGTGCCAGGTTTTAAAGGTGTAGGAAAGCCGAAGTACCCGGAGAAAAACCACCGGCCTACGTTCAGTACCTGGCAACTCCCCCACGTAGGTTTCGAACTCGCAACCCAGAGGTGGAGGGCTAGTGTTAAAGTGTCGGGACACCTTAACCACTCGGTCACCGCGGTCCCTATGTGTACAGCAAATGAAAAGGAAGAACACAGATGACAATGGTACCCGGATGTTTATCATATACTTACTTTGTAGAAAACAGCAGAGAATATTGACATTAAAACTAAACTATGATTCTAACTCGAAGACGATCAAACGGAGGTAAAATACGAACAAACATTATATGTATGCATGGAACAATTACTTGAATATGACCAGGCCTTAGAAAGGGTAAGCGTCTTCGGCTTCATAGTCATCCGCCATAAAATATAGGTCAAACCGAGGTTAAGTATGTCGACTGTGATGACGGAACCATAAAATACATCAACAGACATCGAACACGTCCGACGTCAACACAGGGAAAGAATATTAGCAGTTAAAATATTCATATTTAACTGTTATTATCGGCTGTTTTATAAGATAAAATGTTCGTTTGTACTTTCTTTTGTGGTTTTGAGCTTGGAAATTATTTCCTGGGTACAGACTTTCGTGGTTAGCCCTCGAACAATTATATAACTATAATACATTCGTTGTTCCATAGCAACCAAGAAAACAACAGCTGTGTATACACACCAAACGTTCCATGATAAATAGTAAGTAAGTAAGGAACCCGAACGGGATGTAGAATCGGCAAACACAAATGACAGAACTTGCCATATTGTGTTCATACAGTATGGGACTCCGTTCATTCCCGGTCTGGACAGATCCCGTGAGACTAACGAGCAGCTATGAATTATGGGTAATCGTACAGGTCGTGGTTGATTTCTCTGCGGAGCTATGTAATTTCTCCCAATATTCATAACTGATATTGGCTGTATTTCTACGACTGTGACAAAGTCATCAGGATTTCCGCCTTCACCAAATGAGTGAGAAAAGTTCCCATAACACAGTCTTAACGACGAAAAGAGACTTCGTACAAATCAAGTGTCGACTAGCTTAAATGCCAGGCTTAGTGTTACATATATAACATGTACTAGTTTGAACAGATCGAGCACAAGTCATTATTAGATTTCAAAGGTCGCGCTTGACGAGATATATTTTGATTGCATTTCGTTTCCAAATTCACAGCCAAGTGCGAAAATGGTGTCTTTGGTATATTTAATAGCTGCTTTACGTCTGAGAGACGAGTACATATCCTTTACAACATCACGTCTACGACAATTAGGTTATATCAGTTAATTTAAAGATATTAACAAAATCAAAATACATTTTTCAATAAATAGAGTTAATATTAAGTATTATGGAAAATTATTTAATTGTATAAAAACATCAGTAGTAACTGGAAAAAGAAATTAAATGTAGGTCACCATAGTCTGTACATTTTAACCTACTCCGGTTGTATTCAGATCCACTGCCATCAAAATGATAGGACAAGTATTTTCAAGTAAAAATATCTCTTCGGTCACTATCAGAGTGAACAACTGTACTAAGAATGGTGGCAATTTTTTTATTGAAAATCCCCATTCCATCAATTACACTTCACAAGTCCATATAGGACTGGAGGCCTGCTGACCTAATTGTACTAAAAATGACAGCAGGTTGGATAAAGGCTTAGTTTAATAACAACACACTCTAGCAATAAAACGTTGTTTATAATGAATCTGATAAAGTTTGGAAACCAATATAAATGAGATAGATCCGCATCCCTCTCATTATCCGGAAGTTTAAAACAATGCAATACTAAAGCATGGTTGGTCAGCCTGGGTCTTCTTTGCCAACAGGAGAATGTAAATTCACTCTGCCTTTTTTTCATGAACAACCACAAACATGTCATGTATACCTTTAAGTGTGATTTTCACATCGGAATCAAGAAATACGGAATTGTTTTTTGATTTCTTTTTTAATCTCAAGCTGCTTACTATTTTAAGAACTATATACCTTGTGAATTCAACCCCTTATATTTATCACTCTATGACATTGTCACTATAGAACCTTACCAACGTTAGTTGGACATTATCATCTTCTGTGCCAAGTGAAGCCCATCGCATATGACGAATACTATCAAATACACATTTTCCTTTTGAAAAAAACAAGACAAAACTAGACGGACAGTTTATATCTTGTACTTTCATGAAATCGATTATTCTTGTCTAGTTTTCTATTATCTTACGAACTATTTTAATTCAGAGCTGGTAACAGGCTCACACCCGAGAATGGCGGGTAAACTTGAATTCCGTTTATTATAGTGATTGTTCTTTGAATCGCTAGGGGTAAATATAAGCTAGCGCGCTTCATTAAATTTACATTGTCCAGTTGGCGATAACAGACCAAAACTGCCACCTGAAAGCAGTTCAATACTTAAATAAGTATATTTAGATTCATATTTTATTTAAGAGAAAGAGCTCTCGGAACCTTCATGACAAGATATTGGTATTAATGATAACAATGTACAATGTACACTAAATAATGATTTTTGATCCGAGGATTTTTTTTTTAATCTTAAGTATTATGCATGTTTATTGTTGTAAACACTGTCCCCTTTGCGTGTATGCGCAATATTTCGCCACAACAACAAGTATATAGAACATACTATTGATTCTCTTAAAAAAATCTGGCACGTGCAAGGTATCCTTTCGTTTTTCTCGTCTAGCAATTTACATTTGTGTTCCATTAGCCTGTATCTATCCCAAAAGCGCCATATATACCTTTGCTTTCAGCTATGGTTTACTAAGAAATAGGGCTGGTGCTCTAGATTCTTCATCGCATAATTAATCTCATTTGTCTATGTATGGATCTGAATTCAATTGTTTATGAAAATTACGTTGTCAGCAACCCTGCAAGTTCTTATGCGTTATTGAATTCTGTCTGCGTAGCGCTTGTAAGGAATTGTATATGTATCAAAATATCCTCCATTAAAACTTCTATGGAATCACTAGTTATGTGTATATTCCCGATTGATACGACGACAATCATACGATAATGCATTTGAAGTGTCTAATCTGAACTTGGCCGCTTGAATCAGAATGAAATTATCTATGCAAATGACATATACTTACAAGCGTAACTACGACCTAGAACATAATTGGTTATATTGCAGCAATCAGGATACCCAGTAAACGTCGGTGTAAAAAGAACATGGCCAATTTATTCTGGAACGAGACACCTTAAGAGTACCGTTTGTATGCCAATCAGCGAAGTGGTATTGGTTGACTAGCTGTATACGAAACGATTAGCTCCACGTAAATTAGACGTCCGTTTACTTTTATAGCTAATCATGTAATAACACTGGTTTATGACCGAAATCTCGGCACACAAGTTATAAACAAACATTTGCATAATGAATCGACGAATAAAAACCAACGAGCCTAATAGAGATTCAATTAAAAAGTTTTACCGCATACTCAAATTTTACAGCGTGCCACATTCTGGGTGAGAGTTTATAATTTCAAAGTACGTGTCGTGTTTATTCTAATGAGCAATATCTGATCAACAGGATAACGAGGCCGGCCATGTTGTTTAATACAACGTGGCGAAGTACACTCGATATTGCCGTTTGTAATATGGCAGGAGTGTTTCCTTAATTTTCATTGGCCAATTTCCTGTTTCCCTCACAAGTACACATCAGCGAGTTACAATGTACGATGGCCGATAGCGGCCGTACATATAATACACCTAGTTAGAGTAGACCTGCTCAGATGGGAATTCCTCAGGCATTGTCGACCTGTTTGTGCTATTTATAGCACGAACAAGTCGGCAATCTTTGCCTCCAATCACGCAACGTGTTACTTTGGACAACAGCCAATCAGAATACTGGAAACAAACGATTGTTCGACATCACTTTGTTTACAATATTGCAGACGAGATACCCCAACAACGTTTCGCTACAATAAACGAAGAGGAATTATTTTGAAGATATTTTGAAGAAAATAGACTTCTTGAACACCCGGAAAAATACTACAGGTGCCACAAAACTAATCCGGCAATATTTAAGTGCCAAATGTCAGTCTGCATGCCGATTTTGAAAACTTTAGTCAATATAATGTGGACCCGAGCGTTGAACCGAGATTTTGTTATTCATTTGTTTTAGTTGGCCATATTACAAGACAGTTATTGCCTTTTGTGTTCGGTGTACACGAGACTATACGGACCTGGTCAAGAGTTTGTTCACCTCGGACTGCGGCCTCGATGAACAAACTCTTGGCCAGGACCGTATAGTCTCGTGTACACCTCAACAAAAGTCAATAAATGTATAGTATCCATCATAGAATGCTCACGGGTCCTCTTTTACAATTGTAATTGTCATATAATGAAAATATTTTTCAAAAGTATGGTTACTGCATCATGTCATAAGATTCATTTTTAAATCAAAATTGTGATTTTTCTTAATTGAACATAATTGTATCTATCAAAAATAGTTTCGTCAGAATATTTGTGCGACAATATTTGTGGACTACCTATACAGGAAAGTATCCCGACGTGATTTTCCATGTGTCTCGCTCTCTGCAAAACCTCTCACTTTATAGACCTTACGAGTACATTGAATTGTTCTTACCCTGTTGTGCTGGTAGGGCGTAAGAATTGTACCTGCTGCCCCCATAGCATGATCGTAAGAGGCGACTAAATTTGGGATCTTATCATTTCTCTTCTTTCTGAACAGCTTTCTTCTTCCTAATGTCTCCCTTGACAATGCCTCACTTTTGGCCTTTAGTTGAGCGTTCGCCCCTGTGAGGAAGGCTTTGGGTTCTGTTCCCTGGCCGAGACATACCAGAGTCTTTATAAATGATAGTTACTACTCCTCCTGCTAAGCGCTCAGCATATTAGGAGTGGGACGACTGGTTCGCCCGTTATCGTAATGTGACCGGGTGGGGTGTCCTGCTGGGTGTCATCGGCAGTATGCTTCAGTGAGGTAGCACTATAAATCGGCAAAAGATCCGGCCTATCACAAGGAGACTTCACACAAACATACCACAGCCTCCCAAAACACACATACGCACTCACCACACGCATGCATGTCGCACGCACGGGAGGCCGTCCTTAAATGACCTTAGCTGTTGATAGGAAGTTAAGCAAATGAAAACCAAACCAAACCAAACTTGTTACTTTACCAACGGAGATGAGATGAAATATTTTCCAAGAGTCCGCATGTTGGGCAGTCGTTTGGGTGCATTAAATATAACTATGACGTTCAAAGTCAAGTGGATCATGAAAAGGAGCCGAGCCCATCGAAAAACTGGGAGATATTTAGTCATCATTGCTCTTTCTGGTTATAGCCTTTCTTTAATTGATTGTCTAAGTTCTAAAAGGGGCACATGGGGGTTTGTTGTCATTGTTACCATCAGAAAACCATACCATCCCCCCCCCCCCCCCCCCCCCCTCCTTTTCCCGGAAGACATCTTAGTGATATGTTTTACCATATGCTCTCAAACAAAAGGCACGTAGGGCATGTATCGCTCAGACGTTTTGGTTAACTTACAAGACAAGAAGCTGAAAAGTTATTTTTGATATATACATTTCATATTTTGTCCTGGTAAAAATAGATGTTGTGAAAAAGGTGTAATTTTAAATGAATCCAATATCTATATATAGCTAGCACTGTTACAAATTAAAACCCTTCCAAAATAATCTCCGCTGGATATAACATTATTAGGGACTTTCTCTTCCACACTTAGCAGTCCTTTTAATTATCTCCTGTCAAATCCAGAACATGTACGTCACCAACAGTCAAAGTTAGCGTGACACATGGGTATGGCTTCGTGTGGTTATTATGACGACAGCAGTGCACCGTCAATGTAGAATGGACGTGCTTGTCACAGTTTATGTGTCAATTTTGCTTTCTACCACAAAATGTCTTGTCATGAAAATCGATAAAATTAGCAACATTTGCACAAATATTCATTGTCAGTAGTAATGAGCCGCCGTACCGCTGTTTCATTTATTTAACGCCGTTATTAAAAACAAAAACAAACAAACAACAAACACCAAGCACGGGTGTCGGAACGAACACTACTCAAAGAAAAAAGAAAATTGCTGTGTCACGCTTTTGCAAAATCTCCGTTTTTGTTCAAACGAAAGTTTGGACAAGAGCGTGACAATATTCATCTCACAAATAATGGAACTACAAATTACTTTAAAAAGAGGAATTATGTGGTGGATACCAACAACCGAGGTAGCAGTGTACATTTAAAGTGCCAAATTCTCAAATACACATAGTTTAAATACGTAGACTAACCCAGCATATTACATACACAAAAGTATATATATTTGTAATATATTGTTCATTATTAGTAGACTTATTTGTTCTCTGTTTTTCAGACCTGTGAAAACCATTGGTTACTACGTCAAAAAACATTAAAAAATGCTAAATATTATGATTTTTTTACCCCAAATGACACAATTCCTTACACAACTTATTTTTTGAAACTAATTTTTTTTAAATCTTTATCCCAAAGACAGGATTATTCTTGTTTCGACATATTTTCATCATAAGGATTTCTGCTATCTGACCTCGTCTGCTACACATCATTATTTGCTGCAATTAAAACTAAATTTCATGTGTAAAGACACTTTCGAAAATCCGGAAATTGTTAGTCTCGAACACATTTATTATTTTGTTAATAAATGTGAAGCCTGTATATACTACTTAATAATGAATAGTCAAATTATAGTGTACATTTCATTTCTTCTGCATATCGCAATATGGGCGTAATCTAATTAACAAAAACACCCATGGCCAAGATATCCTACTTTGGTCTGCTATCTTCGACAATGATATTGTATTGAATACATGTCAAATGGAACAAACACTATATTTATGTTTTCTATGCCCTCGTTTGACAATACAGTACACAATCCTAAAAAAACGTTCACAATAATCTTTTTCCTCACTCTTGCCTAAATGTCCATTACGCATAGATAGCGGTCACCTGTGTTCATGAACTAAGGTACATTTTTTGTAATTCTTTAATCAATACATTTGAATCATAGTGCACAGTCCACTTAAAACTGCGTTTAAAGTTTAATTGGGTCATTTATTTTTTATTTTGAGACATATTGCGGAAACGCTGGAATTTGACTCTGTTTCCATGGTAACCAAAAAATGGGGGGAAATGAAATCTCTTTGTGTGTAGAACGTTTGGTGACGTTATCTTGAATGGTTTTTGAGATATTCTCCGGAAACGCTAAATTCAGCCATTTTCAATTTTTGTTTCTATTGTAATTGTGAAAATATCTAAACTGAGAACTCCTCCATAGCAAAAGGCACTAATACACTTAAGACTGCTGGATTGACGTGTGTAGAATGTTTCTGAAGTTACCGTTGAGTTGTTACTGTCGTTGAGTGGAGGACCAAATCACAAACACATATACACTCTTTCTTTATGCGCAGACTCCGTCTAAAAACAGACGGACGGACAGCACATTTTTTAAAGCTGATTTATATAGCAGTATAAAAAATACCTTTATGGAAGAAACCAGCCAGTTATTGGTATGTTTTTAGCGAAGTTTATATTATAAACATTATTATCTCTATACTAGGATTATACTGTAAATGGCAAACATAAGAATATGACTATTTTCAGTTGGAAACTAAAAATAAATCAAAGACCCAATCTAACACGTCCCGGACCCTTTGGTTTGGTTTGGTTTATTTTGTTTAACGTCCTATTAACAGCTAAGATCATTTAAGGACGGCCTCCCGTGCGTGCGACATGCATGCGTGTGTTGAGTGTGTATATGTGTTTTGGGAGGCTGCAGTATGTTTGTGTTAAGTCTCCTTGTGATAGGCCGGAACTTTTGCCGATTTATAGTGCTACCTCACTGAAGCATAATGCCAAAGACACCCAGCAGCACACCCCACCCGGTCACATTATACTGACAACGGGTCCCGGACCCGACAAATTGTCAAACTGACAATACGACTAAGAACAATTAGGATTTTCGCAAACTGGTGAATTTCGTTTTGTTTCCATTTCGAAAGATTGATAAATCGAAATTTTATAGTAGTCCCGAATGAAAAAATAACTTGTTGTATATTGCATATATATTACGAGTTTTCTGCATACTGTTGGGACACGGTGTTATATTTCTATAATATAGACATCTTACACTACACATACTCAAAGGGCTCTTATTGACGAAGTTATACGAAAATCGATCGATATCGCTTGAGATGCCTGTGGATGCTATCTCCGGTGAATTCATTCGATTTCATAGAATATTTTTGGCATGAGCCGAAAACATTTTACAATCATTTTTAGATTTAATCTGAACAATATATGCTATCCCTCTCGGAGCAATATATTTCTCTTCAAACAGCCATGATAAAAAACTGCAATGTGTGCAAACGTAGATTTTTATCTTTTGTTTCTGTACGAAATACTCCATTAACAGAGCTTGACAAAAGCAGCGCAGTGCGTCCGAGTTTCCCTTATCACGATCACAAATTTTATTTTCTCTCCAATGACCAAATAATCACTCTTTTAGTGAAATATCCACAGACAAGACATTTCCAAGTGCTAAACTTAAAGTTAAATATGAAAGTTTTTGTTTTTTGCACTTCGCAAGGGGCCGCGGTGGCCGAGTGGTTAAGGTGTCCCGACACTTAAACACTAGCCCTCCACCTCTGGATGGCGAGTTTGAAACCTACGTGGGGCAGTGCCAGGTACTGACCGAAGGCCGGTGGTTTTTCTCCGGGTACTCCGGCTTTCCTCCACCTTTAAAACCTGGCACGTCCTTAAATGACCCTGGCTGTTAATAGGACGTTAAACAAAAACAAACCAAACCAAACTAAACCAAAGCACTTCGCAACAACCAGGTCATATTAGGACGGGTGTCAAGGAGACACCAACAGCCAGGGTCATATGAGGACGGGTGTCAGGGAGACAACAACAGCCAGGGTCATATGAGGACGGGTGTCAGGGAGACACCAACAGCAATGGTCATATGAGGACGGGTGTCAAAGGGACACCAACAGCAAGGTTCATATGAGGACAGGTGTCACGGAGACACCAACAGTCAGGGTCATATGAGGACGGGTGTCATGGAGACACCAACAGCAAGGATCATATGAGGACAGGTTTCACGGAGACACAAACAGCAAGGGTCATATGAGGACAGGTGTCACGGAGACACCAACAGCAAGGGTCATATGAGGACAGGTGTCACGGAGACACCAACAGCAAGGGTCATATGAGGACGGGTGTCATGGAGACACCAACAGCAAGGATCATATCAGGACGGGTGTCAAAGGGACACCAACAGTAAGGGTCATATGAGGACAGGTGTCACGGAGACACCAACAGTCAGGATCATATGAGGACGGGTGTCATGGAGACACCAACAGTCAGGTTCATATGAGGACAGGTGTCACGGAGACACCAACAGCAAGGGTCATATGAGGACGGGTGTCATGGAGACACCAACAGCAAGGTTCATATGAGGACAGGTGTCACGGAGACACCAACAGTCAGGATCATATGAGGACAGGTGTCAAAAGGACACCAACAGCAAGGATCATATGAGGACAGGTGTCACGGAGACACCAACAGCCAGGGTCCGAAGTAATGGGGACAGAAGAGACATTTGGTGTCTTCAATGTTTCCTAAATAGAAGAAATGGAAGAAAAATACGAGGAGAGGAGGAGGAGGAGGACTTTCCGGCCTTATATGATAAGCTTACAATGGGGTATAGCGATATGTATTTTAGGGCTCTCCAGGGTACCCTTAACTGAAGACACTGGAATATCCCTCGACGACCCAGCAGGAAGGCCCACAATTAGTCGCCATTTACGCAGTAAAATAAAAACACGCATATTCTTTCCCCGCTGCTCTGAGGGCAACACATGTACATAATAATTATGTGTAAAAACACAACACGGAGACGTGTGGGAAAGCGCCTGGTACACCGGAAGGAACACATGTGTATACATTGAAATATTTAGTGGTTGAACGAAAATGCTAAATGAAGGAAACACCTTGGGCTCATATTGTGCATGAAAACCGGAAGTTAGAGAAATGTAGAAGATTTCAACAGGATGCATTAGAGCATATACTCGTTGTGTATTGAGGTATTGACAGGTTTACATGTATATTGTATGAGGAGACTTATGAATATGTTGTCGTAGCGTTCTTTTCCTAAATTGTTCTTGTGTAATTAAGTTTGTAATTTTGTTAATATATGAAACTTGATATATTTTACGTTTTGAATATGTTTATACTGTATAATTTTGACTGCATAGCTGTAGATAGCATTACCGCTGGCCGTCATTTTAAACTATATATAACATTGAGGTAGTGTTACCACGGACTGTCGCCGTCATTTTAAACTATATATAGCATAGAGGTAGCGTTAGTGCTGACTATTGTCATCATTAGTTTTTTATCTGATATGATACACTTAACATAGGACCGATGCTGACGTAAACCGTTACTGAAGGTTACTTCCCTTTAATCCAATACACCAGCGCGTGCACTCCATAATTGATATAACAACCGAGAGCTCGACCGGGCTGGTGTCAGAAATGACGGAGAACGCCTCTCCAAATATGATTATCTACGGGAAGGTGGCAACATCTACAACTCCTGGTAAGAGGAAGGCGACGAACTCTAAAAGTTATGTCAGGCAAGGGCAACAATTCAACAGGGTCATATTGATAGACAGGAAGTAGCTTCGCACCTACGTCATCTATGTCCCGTTCAATGATTACAAATACAGTGTGTATAGGTGTTATAACACATTCCCTAATTAAATGACATCTCTACTAACAAATAACTACCTATCTAAGCAGCTCATATTGCAGGATTTAACCATTATACAGCTAAGTTATATTTATAAAGGTGCATGGCTTTAAACCAAATAAACCAAGTAACTGATTTATTTAGGTTTCAATGTCAAAGAAAATTCGATTTAAAAAAAATAATGAAAAAAATCAACATCTTTTAGGATGAGAGTAACGAGAATCGCAGAATGTCAAGCGACATTTTTCCAATTTATAAACCACTTTGGGATAAGTGGTCAGCATCCCATTATCACAAGCCCGCTTATTATTTTGAGAACGTTACATTAACCGAAATCGACCGACGTGAACATAGTGAATACCGCCGATAAGACAGAAGACACTGACCGCTCTGGTACACTCTCTATTGTTCCTACCTGTCATTCAATAAAAAGATGGTTTGCTCATCAATGAGGGAATTTAACAGAGAATTGGACCTGAAATAATTTAAATGTCCGGACATTTACAAAGTTACATGATTTAAATATGCTATCTTCATGAATATAGAAAAACAAAACGACAAATGAGAAAGGATTCGGGAATTCGTGCTCCATTCACCCTTGTATAGTTATATATTTTATACCATATGAAACCGTACTCTTGATGAGGTATACACATTTTGTGCTCAAAACTCAAATTATTTTGGTACTATATCTCGTATCTGATTTAATATTTTACAATGATTCGAAGGAATTTCGTAAAGACATCAAGTGAGATATTAATTTTGATGTTTAGGTTTAAATTTTAAACTGCTAAATCATGATTAAGTGACATTGAAGACAGTTCGGTTTAGCGCAGACTTCATGTTTGAGCATGAGAATGGTTTCATGAATTCGGGTCAACAAAAACAAATTTTCTTCCATTTTGAGCTCGAATGGTAGTGTTGTTTTTTTTGTTCATTTTCACAATCGCCTTTTATGTCATTTCACAATGGATGTTGTGAAATCATGAATATAGTATGCGGCTGATGTTTTACTAGCCTTTTCTGTCTGTACAACAAAATAGAAAATATGGCTACATCAATCCATTCTGGAAGGCTTATTTCTCCGTGTCGTTAAAATAACAGGATTGAATACAAATCCCAATACACACTGACGTAACATACCACATCCTTAAGAGACAAGTATACCGAACAAAGACACAATATACCACGATATAAGACACAATATACCACGATATAAGACACTATACTGTAAATGTGATTATTTTGGTTGTTATAAATTAGTAAATTTCGTGATTTTATATGTAAACTATAAGCGTGGGGGTATCGTTCGCGATCGATCAACCCAATTGCAGTTCGAAAATACGCAAATTGATATCCAAGTAATACAGATAGGATACATTTTGCGATCAAAAGGACTCCGCGTTGTTAGCATAAATTTCCACTCGCGTAAATTTCCCACTCGCGTAAATTTCCACGGATTTCAAAGGATAGTACTAAAGACACAAGTTAAAACACCTTGAAGAAATACACTGAAAAGACAAAATGGACACATTAAACGGAAACGTCAACACATATTTACACATAAAACAATAACGTCACACACATTTACACATAATACAATCACGTCACACACATGTACACAAAATACAATCACGTCGCACCCATAATACAATCACGTCATACACACATACACATAATACAAGCACGTCACACACATTTACACATAATACAATCACGTCACACACATTTACACATAATACCATCACGTCATACACATTTACACATAATACCATCACGTCATACACATTTACACAAAATACAATCACGTCACACACATTGACACACAATAAAATCACGTCACACACATTTACACATAATACAATCACGTCACACACATTTACACATAATACAAGCACGTCACACACATTTACACATAATACAATCACGTCACACACATTAAAACATAATACAATCACCTCACACACATTTACACATAATACAAGCATGTCACACACATTTACACAAAATACAACCACGTCACACACATTGACACGCAATAAAATCACGTCACATACATTTACACATAATAAAATCACGTCACATACATTTACACATAATACAAACACGTCACATACATTTACACATAATACAAACACGTCACATACATTTACATAAAATACAATCACGTCAGATACATTTACACTTTATGCGAAAACGAGAACACACATTGACAAATAACAACATGTCGAACTGCAAACAACGTTTTCGGAAACAGAGAGGAGTTTTCGGCACCACACGTTTTAGTTTGTTTTAAATGTTTTGTATATGAACAAGCCACCTCGAAATGGGCGGAGGAATACTACGGCTGTTTGTTATGTGTACACTGTAGAGGTGTGTGTTTGAAATGACAATTTACAAAAACCGCTCTATGTAAATATTACCGTCAATGTATAATCACGGCCCTGATATATAATATTGATTTTATACATAGCTATGGTTAACAATAGGTTCAATGTTTAATTCAGTATCCGCCTTTTTACACTGTACAACACTAATAGGCTCCGTGCATGTGTACAGGTTTACTGAATACTCGAAACAATTGTAAACTTGAATTATAAATGAAGTCTCGAGTAAACCTGAATTATAAATGAAGTCTCCAGCAACAGCTGGTGCAATAATGATGACAGTCTAGATAGGAATAACGAAACAATGAAACAATGAGAATAAGAGAAGCAAGTCTACAGTCATATAGATGTTGTTTATTATGTACAGATTTGCCGTATTGGCATAACATGTGTTCGTTATTTTACACTACAGTGTAGCTGCATTGTATCGTAGTAGAACTGAAAGCTAAAAATTATGCTATTGATATTTCTATAAACCCTACACAATTTCGAAGGATACATCTTCATAACACAATATACATGATTTGGGTATCTCTCTCAATATCAGTAGTCTTAGCTTAGACATTTTCCATTATATCGCCATATTCATATTATAATATTATAACCAGCGCCATTATGTGTGGTACTATGTTGAACTTTCAACAAACATTAAGTAATAACTTCCATTACTGTTGCAATATTTGTATAACTACTAAATGTCACACTGGCAACTCCTTCAACTCATGTATAATGACAAGGGTTACTATACTATAGCTCTACTACTGATAGGCCCTACGTTTTAGAAGTTGAGAAACAGACTGGTTTGTGCTGTCCTGGTTGTGTCATTGGGCAAGACAAGTAACCCTTTTTGATCTGACTGGAACGCGATGGGCCTTTCGTTCATTGTTCAGTGAGGTAGTCACCAACTACAACAAAGAGACCCCCGCCTCAAAATAACCCCGGAAGTTGACGTGGTAATAAGCCCAGCAAACCTTTACTACCGTGTTTATTTTACAGAGTTATATCGTAAGTAGCTAACCAGTAGAGGAGTATTGACAGACCTTTCTAGCTCCGGTAACTGTTAACATTTCCTATGTAAATATAAACAGTTGAAGAGAAATCCAGACCCAAGCTTGGTGGAATAGATAGCGGCAGACAAAATTGATTTAAACAAAATTGAATTAGAAATGCACTACCAAAATATGTTGATACAAATACTACACGGGTGATATCATCCGATAAACAGGAATATGTCACAGGTAATAACACCTTATATACGGGAATATGACACAGGTAATAACACCTGGTGTACGGGAATATGCCACAGGTAATAACACCTGGTGTACGGGAATATGTCACAGGTAATAACACCTGGTAGACGGGAATATGCCACAGGTAATAACACCTGGTGTACGGGAATATGTCACAAGTAATAACACCTGGTAGACGGGAATATGTCACAGGTAATAACACCTGATGGACGGGAATATGTCACAGGTAATAACACCTGGTGTACGGGAATATGTCACAGGTAATAACACCTGGTGTACGGGAATATGCCACAGGTAATAACACCTGGTGTACGGGAATATGTCACAAGTAATAACACCTGGTAGACGGGAATATGTCACAGGTAATAACACCTGATGGACGGGAATATGTCACAGGTAATAACACCTGGTGTACGGGAATATGCCACAGGTAATAACACCTGGTGTACGGGAATATGTCACAAGTAATAACACCTGGTAGACGGGAATATGTCACAGGTAATAACACCTGGTGGACGGGAATATGTCACAGGTAATAACACCTGATGGACGGGAATATGCCACAGGTAATAACACCTGGTGTACGGTAATATGTCACAAGTAATAACACCTTATATACGGGAATATTTCACAGGTAATAACACCTGATAGACTTATAGACGGGAATATGCCACAGGTAATAACACCTGGTGGACGGGAATATGTCACAGGTAATAACACCTTATAGACGGGAATATGCCACAGGTAATAACACCTTAAAGACGGGAATATGCCACAGGTAATAACACCTTAAAGACGGGAATATGTCACAGGTAATAACACCTGGTGGACGGGAATATGTCACAGGTAATAACACCTTATAGACTTATAGACGGGAATATGCCACAGGTAATAACACCTGGTGGACGGGAATATGTCACAGGTAATAACACCTTATAGACGGGAATATGCCACAGGTAATAACACCTTAAAGACGGGAATATGTCACAGGTAATAACACCTGGTGGACGGGAATATGTCACAGGTAATAACACCTTATATACTAATAGACGGGAATATGCCACAGGTAATAACACCTGGTGGACGGGAATATGTCACAGGTAATAACACCTTATAGACGGGAATATGCCACAGGTAATAACACCTGGTGGACGGGAATATGTCACAGGTAATAACACCTGATAGACGGGAATATGTCACAGGTAATAACACCTGGTGGACGGGAATATGTCACAGGTAATAACACCTGGTGTACGGGAATATGTCACAGGTAATAACACCTCATAGACGGGAATATGTCACAGGTAATAACACCTGGTGGACGGGAATATGTCACAGGTAATAACACCTTATAGACGGGAATATGCCACAGGTAATAACACCTGATAGACGGGAATATGTCATAGGTAATAACACATTATAGACGGGAATATGTCACAGGTAATAACACCTGATAGACGGGAATATGTCACAGGTAATAACACCTCATAGACGGGAATATGTCACAGGTAATAACACCTCATAGACGGGAATATGTCACAGGTAATAACACCTGGTGGACGGGAATATGTCACAGGTAATAACACCTTATAGACGGGAATATGCCACAGGTAATAACACCTGGTGGACGGGAATATGTCACAGGTAATAACACCTCATAGACGGGAATATGTCAAAGGTAATAACACCTGGTGGACGGGAATATGTCACAGGTAATAACACCTCATAGACGGGAATATGTCACAGGTAATAACACCTTATAGACGGGAATATGCCACAGGTAATAACACCTGGTGGACGGGAATATGTCACAGGTAATAACACCTCATAGACGGGAATATGTCACAGGTAATAACACCTGGTGTACGGGAATATGTCACAGGTAATAACACCTGGTGGACGGGAATATGTCACAGGTAATAACACCTCATAGACGGAAATATGTCACAGGTAATAACACCTCATAGACGGGAATATGTCACAGGTAATAACACCTCATAGACGGGAATATGTCAAAGGTAATAACACCTGGTGTACGGGAATATGTCACAGGTAATAACACCTCATAGACGGGAATATGTCACAGGTAATAACACCTTTTGACGGGAATATTTCACAGGTAATAACACCTTATAAACGGGAATATGTCACACCAAATAGACGTTATAAGATATTGGGTCACATATCCGGCATTATTTCTTTTCTTTCGGTTTCCTCCTTGAATATTAACGCTGTAGATTTATGACAATACTTCCTACGTTCACTGCAAACATAGTCGGTAAATAGAAAAGATGTTCTTGGCTCATGTTGATTCAGAAGATACCAGTTTTGTATAATAAGTACGTGTTTTTTTGTTGTTTTGTTTTATTTGTTTTTTTGTTGTTGTTTTTTTTTTTTTTTTGTCGTGTTGTCGCAGAAATTGCGCAAGTGTCTGTTTGATAAAGATGGCATACAATAAAGTTTATTGTATCTGGTATAGAATTTTAGTTGTGACGTCATAATTCGTTCCACAAATTCTACAGAAACAAAAGGCTCTCAAAATGACTCCGGTAATACGCTTTACAGCCACTCCACGTAACAAGTAATACGATACAGTGTAAGGTCTCTTAAAGTATAATAATAAAATAGTCTCATATATGTAACAGCGGTAGCATTAAGTTGTTTTAAGTTTTATTTTACGAACAGCTTGTTGGCTACAGCGTGTGTGTCTGCGATGTACTTTTACCTGTAGTATATTACCTGTACACGTGCACTTTGGGCGGCCATGAACGTGCTTATGTTCCCGATCTCAATCGACCCGGAAGGTAATATTAGTGTATTTACCATGATACATGTACCCAACACGTCTTTTGGAAAGTCACCGGTTCCACAAACCGAATCCGTTTCATATAGATTTGAATTATAAATTTAAATAACTTACAAAGACCACTCCATGGAACAGAGTGAAGTGTCCTTGATACATAGGCCTATAAACCAGTAATAATGTTACAAAGATGTAATATTAAGACTCCGCACCTTATTCAAATCACAGGGTAGGTTCGGCTACACTTGGTTCTCAAACCGGAAATGAGACAAAATAGAATCATGGACAAATGTCTTTGATGGAATGGAATCATAATACATATTTAGTGACTCTATCTGAACAATACGATGTATACTTTCAGGAACCGAAATTTACCTTACCTCCGTGACAAAAAGTATGAGTATCTGAACTTTTTATGAGTACTAATTTATAGATATCTACACAACACTGCAATCCACGCACAGCCAAATCTCCATATAGACTTCTCGTGATATGGTCCGTGCAAACGAGTTATATATTTATTGAACTCTGTCTGACGACCTCGGCACGATATGTAGCTAAACATATATATATTATACATACATCACGTATGCTGTCGTAATAAGATTAATGTATTGTGTATAATTGGCAGCTATAATTACTGTATTATATAAGTATATCATTCGACAAATAATTACTTTAACTTATATCCCAATTTAGTTATGTATAATAAAGGATCATGGCTGAATGGCAAAAAAACGCATGTATATTGTGTTTACAGTGAAATAAAAAAGAGAAGAAAATGCAATATTTCAACAGTTGTTTTCACGACAACGAGTGGCTATGTGTGTTGGCACATACGGTTCCTATACCCAGTGGTTTAGAGCTGGAGAATGGCCACGCGTGTCGCGTGCTGTCTGAGAGTTGTACGACATCTAGGACACACTCGCCAGGGTTTTTAGTGCATACAGTGATACATCTTGTGTAGAGCATCCTTATCATTAATAACACTTAATAAAAGTACTATATTTCATATGCGCATTCTCATCAGACGGCATACGCGGGAAACCAAAGCACATGTACACAATGTAGTAATACTACCGAATATATATACAGAGTAATGTATCAAATACTCACATTGCTGGTAGCTGGTCTCCGGTTTCTCAGAGGTAACCCGGATGTTGGGGTGACTGGTTTGTAATGGCGATAACAATGGAGAGTTTCGTGTTGTCTAAAACCATTTTAATTCATCCCTTTAATATCGATCCACGGCGTATGTGTGTTTGTGTGTAACACATGGTCCAGATATACCACGATATTAGACGTCTCCCTCTAATACTGTACAACCCCCATATGTATCCCGGAATAACAGGCAATGGACATATCCAACGGAAAACATAATATCACAACACACATACATAGATATAATAAACCAAACGATTTGACGTGACGAATTTTCCGGAACTGCCTGCAGTCGTTAGTACATTGTTAGGGAAGAGGTTGTCGTCTGGTTTTACTACGGAGTCGATGCTAGTCGAGCATGGACCGAAGCATCTACGGTTGCGCGTCGGGCTAGAAAATCGATAGCGTGGAAAAGCCCGCCATCCCGTACACGGGCAGACGACACAAAGATAGTGATTGGGGTTATTACCAATGTAAAATCCATAAGTTTATATAGTATATAGGTAGAGGACAATGGTATATAAAATATGTGATTTATAGGCTCGCATGCTTCTTCATTTTCAAGAATATCGACGACAGAAGATGCGGCTTTCAAACAGCCATTGTTTCGATGTGTTTACTTAAACCATACGATAAATTATTGAATTGAAAACATATTTATGGCTATTAAACCTCCAGGGATCACGACATAATCATTTTGGAATTCAATGTGATCTGTAGTTGATAGGATGTATATGCATTTTAAAATAACAGTGCCTGATAACAGAAAACAAGGTCATTCAAAGTGGATAGACAATCCGAGACTAGTTATTTTGACAGAAATTTCGACCGTTGTATCCACAGACCACTTTGTAAATGTGTGCCGGATCGAAAGCTCGTTGCCGACTGGTTACGTGTAGATTTCATTTCGGAACATGGTTGGTATTTAATACACAATCTATATGGACAATGGTTAAACTTTAAATTACCTTGTCGCCAAACGTCGTTTTCATTTTCTTTTTTGAGGCCTCCCGGGTGCGGAAAAGTCTAATAAATGACTATCGAAGAATTGAAAAATTTATGGAGTTAAGGAGGCTGTTTCACTCCTTGGATTGTCCCATCTGCCAAAGCAATATTTGCAAACAAGGGTGACAATATATTTGTTATCCTCTAATCCTACCCGAGACTCTTTTACAGTACTGTAACTTCTAAATCTTTGCAATATTATGATATTGCTAATTACAATACCATATTAATATTTACGTCATTGTGATATTTTATATAATAACTATGTATTATATTCTTTTTACTTTTTCTTGAGCTATAACATATTATAACTGTCTTATATCTCAATTCTTGTTCTATATAAATGTGATATATCTTATCTTACATCCTGTCCTCAGCTAATTTTTGTGTATTTGAATACTTATATGTGATCACGTCAATCACCGCTCGTTATTCTGTGATAATATGCTGTCGTATATGTTTGTCGCAAAAATAGCTCGCAAGAACGTATGTTCATTAATTTGTTAATATGTATGCTGAGTTAAATATAGTTTCTTTTATCTTCTATTACTGTCTCAATTGGAAATCCGTTAGAAATCAGTTAGAACTAGTTCCCAAAAAATAAATGTTTAATATGGACAACTAAAAATCGAACGCTTTGTTCCGATACCCCAATGGTAATTCTTCGTCTTAATTTGTTAGGGACCTTCGTAATGTATTTTGTTTCAGTCTGCGATTGTTTATATATACTATTAATATTTATATGTAATTGCCTTTGGATAGTACAGTTTGAGCTGCTAAGCTTTTCAGAAATCTGGAGTGGCGGAATGACCGCCTTATAAGCTCCGAACGTCCAGCATATGGACACAGTCGGTAACATAATACACCTTAGCCGCGATAACGTAGCTCTGGACGACGGACGGACAATTTGTGTATGAAGATTCCACGTGAGTACATGCACATGTACGTACATGAAGCCTCATGTCAACAGATGTAAGATACTGCCGTCGGCACGTAATGTATCATGTGATCGATCAAAATCCAAAAACTACACTCTAACCGGACGTAATACTAAACTAGTTCCTTAACTGAAATTTCCTTGTCTATGGTGCGGGTAATGGGTTTCAATCAGCTTTAATTTCAATCCTTACATTTTCTTGTCTGTTTGGTATAAAACAAACCCCCTTAGGTCAGACTCTACGACCAGGCATAAGGCGTGACGTAACATGACAATGATTGGTTACGAGTTAATGAATTAATTAAAAAAAAAACCTCCGGGCACGGGATTGCATCTGTCACGGTTGATTTGCTGCAAGTGATACCTGTATCGTTATGGAGAGTAATGATACGGTTAGTTAGTCGCGATCAGTGTATGCATCGACCGGCTTCCGTTGTTAACTAAGTACGAAAATCAGCGCCATCTGTCTAAAGGGATGCCAATGATATCCAATAGGTTATTAATCATTCAATAATGCTTCCGGCAAACATTATGGCTAGATTGACCAGTGTTGCTCATTCCGGAGATAGGGATTTGATTTAGCGTTCAGGGTATTGCAAAAATATCTTCTTCTTCTCAACGGTATCTATTACATTATTCCGAGAAAGAACGTTAAATGTAATGTAACAATGCAAATTCTGATTTTCATGCATCTTCATACATTTTGACTCTTTTTCGGTAAAGAATGGAAAAAGCAAAACTTTTGACAACACACTTTATATAACATACAGTAAAACTAGGATAAGTCGAAGTCGGCGGGACGAAGCAAAATATTCGACTTATCCGATAGTTCGACTAATCCGTGTTCGTGTGTATACATAGACAGAATGCCCGAGTATCATCGGATGTATGCAGAACAAGTGCTTGATAAAAATAGCCAAAAATAAACAATTAATAATAACAAATAATATATATATATAACTTTTTATTTAAATATTTCCGATGACTCAATTTTAAGCAATGTTGTGATGATTTTTTCTGATTTCGTAACCGATTGTGGCAGTAATGGTGTTATATTTACGAGAAATAATACCACATGTTAAGGACTCGCACAACTAAATAATTTACTATATGTTATTACTAGTAACCCCATCCCTTTATTCGCTCGTTTGAAGTTCAAATGATGTGAAATTTATATCAAATTAAAGTTTGAAGTTTTTTCTATCGGATAAATGTTGTTATTGTATAGGTTTAATGGCATATTAGAGCACACGGGTACTCGAAAGACACTAACCCTGACATTAACAGTACACTGGGGAACCCCCACCAGGGGAATTCCCGCCTTTTTACACCTCGAATCCTACGCCATTCTATTTTCAGTAGGAGTGTATATTTTTGATTTTCCAAGCCTCAAGACCCTACACTTTATTCTCGTATATAGAAAGTACCCATTCCATATGCTATTTACTCAGGAAAACAGCTACAAACCTAATAAACACATTTTCCTCAGGGACTTGGTTCGGGCGAAACACCAGCTGATTGGCTGATTTAGTTGTGTGAGTCCTTAAAGATATCTCACGGAAACAAGTCATTATATTGGAAATCTTAGCACATAAAGTGTTGCACAAACACGCTATATTTTGAAAACGTTTAACATTTTTCACACTGATGAAGTGCGATATGAAATACGGTTGGCTGAAGTGAATTCGATATCCGATCTATAAATAGAACATTAAGATTTCTAGGATTCATTTAACCACATTCGTTATAGACAGGGGAATAGGTTCAGTAGTTTGAGCATGCGCAGCAGGTACAGTGTAATGTAGTTAAGCACGTTCTGCGTGATGTAATAATATTATACATTTTTACATGTATATACAATGTTTTGTAGTTTCGTTTTAACCAATCACACAAAAACATAACATACTCCGTTGTCTTTTAAAACTGAACAGTCAAACATATCTGTATATATATTTGTGTGCACCATCGTTAACATTGGTTATCAAACGGCACAACTAAGAGTAAGATTCTTCAAGTGCAATTATTTACCTTCCAGAATTTTTAAAATACACATGAATGCATTTGCTGGATGCTGGACACCATCAATTAGCTGAAATCGGACAATATACAAAAATATCAGATGGTTTGTTTGTTTGGTTTATCGCCCAGTGAAAAGTCAGGGTCATTTTGAGGCGGGGTGTCTTTGTAGTATTTGGTGATAGGGTGTCTTGTCCAAAGACAAGAACACGGCAATACAGACCGGTCCGCTTCTCAGCTTCCCGAGAAACAAAAACAGACACGGAAAGGAAAGCACCTCGAATTTTTCACCTGAGGTCACGTGGTCGGCGTTCTAGCCAATTCAGCTAACGCGGCCACCCGAGGTTACGTGGTCGGCGCCCTAACCAACTCAGCTATCGAGGCCACCTGAGGTTACGTGGTCGGCGCTCTAACCAACTCGGTTAACGCGGCCACCTGAGGTTACGTGGTCGGCGCCCTAACCAACTCAGCTATCGAGGCCACCTGAGGTTACGTGGTCGGCGCCCTAACCAATTCAGCTATCGAGGCCACCTGAGGTTACGTGGCCGGCGCCCTAACCAACTCAGCTATCGAGGCCACCTGAGGTTACGTGGCCGGCGCTCTAACCAACTCAGCTATCGAGGCCATCTGAGGTTACTTGGTCGGCGCCCTAACCAACTGAGCTATCGAGGCCACCTGAGGTTACGTGGTCGGCGCCCTAACCAACTCAGCTATCGAGGCCACCTGAGGTTACGTGGTCGGCGCCCTAACCAACTCAGCTATCGAGGCCACCTGAGGTTACGTGGTCGGCGCCCTAACCAACTCAGCTATCGAGGCCACCTGAGGTTACGTGGCCGGCGCCCTAACCAACTCAGCTATCGAGGCCTAACAACTCAGCTATCGAGGCCACCTGAGGTTACGTGGTCGGCGCCCTAACCAATTCAGCTATCGAGGCCACCTGAGGTTACGTGGCCGGCGCCCTAACCAACTCAGCTATCGAGGCCACCTGAGGTTACGTGGTCGGCGCCCTAACCAATTCAGCTATCGAGGCCACCTGAGGTTACGTGGCCGGCGCCCTAACCAACTCAGCTATCGAGGCCACCTGAGGTTACGTGGCCGGCGCTCTAACCAACTCAGCTATCGAGGCCATCTGAGGTTACTTGGTCGGCGCCCTAACCAACTGAGCTATCGAGGCCACCTGAGGTTACGTGGTCGGCGCCCTAACCAACTCAGCTATCGAGGCCACCTGAGGTTACGTGGTCGGCGCCCTAACCAACTCAGCTATCGAGGCCACCTGAGGTTACGTGGTCGGCGCCCTAACCAATTCAGCTATCGAGGCCACCTGAGGTTACGTGGCCGGCGCCCTAACCAACTCAGCTATCGAGGCCACCTGAGGTTACGTGGTCGACGCCCTAACCAATTCAGCTATCGAGGCCACCTGAGGTTACGTGGCCGGCGCCCTAACCAACTCAGCTATCGAGGTCACCTGAGGTTACGTGGTCGGCGCCCTAACCGACTCAGCTATCGAGGCCACCTGAGGTTACGTGGTCGGCGCCCTAACCGATTCAGCTATCGAAGCCACCTGAGGCTACGTGGTCGGCGCCCTAACCAACTCAGCTATCGAGGCCATCTGATGTTACGTGGTCGGCGCCCTAACCAATTCAGCTATCGAGGCCACCTGAGGTTACGTGGTCGGCGCCCTAACCAACTCAGCTATCGAGGCCTCTTCATCAGATGTTTCTAGAAACAAACGCCGGATCAAATTCAAAAACGCGCAAGAATGATTGTAATCAATAAACACCCGTAGAAATTGTAGATGCATTCAAGGTGAGCAAATTTAAGGAGATGCTTTTAGTATTAAAGGAAGACTGTGAAGATAATTCAATTGGTTTATAATTGACAAAGGTTATTATACGTAAGTCGGTCACCACGACGTCGTCCAAAGAGCACTCCGATTGTAAGCTCATTTGAAAATAGCGTAATTTTGAACCAGTAATTTTGACAATTTTTATTGTTTGAGACATAAAATGATTAAGATGTGCAACCATTCCTAGCGCCGTGCGGGTATGACTTATCGGGAAGGCGCCTTTATTCAGAACGAGACGCATAACAACGTTTCATTCGTGGAGCCCGATGAGGGTTCTACAGAAAATAGGTACTGGAATCCAATTATATCCTATTTCACTTAATTTTATTGGCCTACATGTCAAAATTAATACATAATGCTAGTAAAGCATCCAAGTATCTCTCAATGGTTCGCTAGAAGATTCGATCGCCATTTTCTGTCAGCCATTTTAAAATTTTGTGACGCTAATATTCTTTAACGTCGTCATCAAAAATATCAGCTGCCGAAACAGGATACAGTATCGATTTCATCATCATTTAGATAGAAGAATATGACGGCATTAATAATTCTTATGGATGTGTCTAAATGTAATGGTATTGCCATAGACTTTCTTCGCAGGAAATATTCCTAACATCTGTATCCTCCCAGTTTGTTCATATGTTCCTGAGGACAGATATCCAGGCACGTAATCCAGTGATATCGATATTCATATTGGTAAAGAGAAACCTTTAACTTCTGAAAACAACTCTATGATTCAACTTAGACATTTCTAAGGTCTTTATTCGGCCATTTGAACTGCAACCAAGCTCGGCTTTATCATGCAATTTCGGAATTATAAAAAAGTGCTTAATGCTGGAATTTAAAACGGCTTTGCGAGGAAATGCATTTTATTGAGGGTAGATTGCGGAAGCTCGATTTTAATGCCGAGGAAGCTTGTTTACGACAAACGATTTGTTTTGTCAGTACTAATGGACACAGAAATAACATCCGTCAAAATGTGGGATTTATTGCATTACACAATACAACACCTGGTCACTTTGTCACGAACATTACATGAGGTAGCTTTAATCCTACCGTCCGTGGAAACGCGTACAATTACAACAAGTATCGTGATTGCCAGAGGGATACCTGAATTTTCATTAACCCGATTATTTACTTAGATAACCCATTATTGTTGCTTATAAAACAATGATAGTTCCTGTTTAATCTGAAAAACAGGAGATCTAAAGGGTGGAAAGACGAGAATGGTGTCATTATTATACCAAAGATCCGTAAATGAAAACTGAAAAAAAAAATTGTTCATATCTACGCTTAATTCTTCTTGTTAAATATCGCGCTTCAAGGAAATGATATGGCATGGGAACGTAATTCCATGTGATAGCATTTTCAGCACTACAGGTGGACACAACTAAATGACATGCATAACTGGATCACAGGCATTGCTTTTACAAATGATTGACTTTTGCATAGCACAACAGTTTTTTTCTATATCTAAAATAATACTCTTAGGTAAAGGAGTTTTTTTATTGAGATTGGGGCAGCGATACCCTTTGATTTTTTGTATGTTTGCAGAGGACATACTTTTTACAAATGCTTTCGGGGTTTTTTTCAAAAGTTTTCTTGAACTATACAAGAAAATGTTATTAGCAAAGGAAAAATAACTATGAAGTACATTAATAACTGAATTACAGGATTAACTACAGAAAGTGGAAAAACTGTCCAGAAGAAATCTTCACAAAGCGTATCAAAGTTACCCCATTCACTTTATAGTGTACAATTACAAATATATAGATTTTGATGACAACATAGAAATCAAAGATATGTTAGATCTCATTTGATACCGAATTATTTTCTACTTTCGGTCAAATCTGACTTTAACAGTGGATTTCTTTAATTCGAATTCTTGCTCAAAACATTATCTTAAACAACATTTTCTACGCGTCTCTTCTCGTTTTCTAAATCTCTGAGTCCGAGAAGTGTCGTGAGTTTTGAAGGAGGGAGACCAGATAGACAAAACACCACACTTACATGAACTACGTCCCTTGCTGAGTTTTATTTCGGGTCACAAATGCAAACTTAATATGATGTGATCTTGCTTGACACGGTTTCTCACCAAGTCTGTCAAATGCTTGTTCTCTCTCGTGATCATGCACGGAATCCAGTATTTTAGTCACATTTTTCACGCATGCATAATTCCTTACTAATACCTGCGTGACACTAATGCAAATTAGCTAGGGTTCCAAGGTGCCATTTGATTGGACGATAATTATATCTCATGGGATTGAAGTATAATCACGCCGATACCGCGGGAAGAGCTTTGCTAACAGATAGAGACGAGCGATGGGTGATATCTGTGTCTGTTTCTGATCAATGGCTAAGGCGTGTCAGGCTTTAGAACGATGTGCCATTAACTCGAGACGCCCAATATGGCGACAATGATGAGCTGTAAGTTATACTTTGCAAGCTTACAAAGATTGACTTTATTAGCATACACATAGGAGTACATGAATTGACTTATTTTAACATACATGTGTATGAATCCTTGTGTGTATGAGTGAGGACGTGTGTGTATGTTTTCACTTAAGCAAAATTGTCTCTGAACTATTCTTGGCACTAGAAAAGGTGACCTAATCTAGTCGCTAGATAAATAGAATGTCGCCCGGCCCGTTAGGGCGACATGAAATATTTATCTGTCACCCAAATTGTATTCATATCGACTGTATACTACCATTTGGTAACAGTTCAGTGCTTATATTTACATTTATACTTTTTTTTATTTACTGTAGCTTAAGACGCGTTTAAATTTGCTGCTTCCGCTATCACTGACGTCATCAAGTTTAAATACCGGAACAGCCGAAATCTCCAGAAAGAATAATATAATCCCTCATGGCTTTATTAATAGCAATAACATAAAATGGTTTTTGCAGAAATTTGGCTTTATATTATAATAAATACGTTTGTAGATATCGTCAAATTGCATAATTTCTGATTGTTTAAAAACAAAGCCCTTTTTCGGCGCAATGATATACGGTTAACATTTAGAAGTGATGCGGCGTTGAACGGGTATTGCACAGGATAGACTCGATTCCTCGGAAACACTTATGTTTCTGTCGACTGGATTTACGTTATTTTCAAAGGAATATCAGTTCTTCAATTCTAAATGAAAGTCGTCTTGACAGTCGGTGGAAACAATTCCAACGATATTTCTTTCGAAACCGATTCCAGTCTAATCCGTCACATCAATGTCGCTAACTAAGCAGATTTTGGAGTAAGGTACAGTAGGCCTTTGACATCAGAGAATAACTACAAAACTGTAATTCAGGAAGCATACACAACCGGAAACCGTGTCGATACTGCCGAACCTACCCGTACATCGTACGGACACGTCACTCCTACCCGTACATCGTACGGATACGTCACTCATACCCGTACATAGTACGGATACGTCACTCCTACCCGTACATAGTACGGACACGTCACCCCTACGCGTATATCGTAGATACGTCACTCCTACCCGTATATCGTACGGATACGTCACTCCTACCCGTACACCGTACGGATACGTCACTCCTAACCGTACATCGTACGGATACGTCACTCCTACCCGTACACCGTACGGATACGTCACTCCTAACCGTACACCGTACGGATACGTCACTCCTAACCGTACATAGTACGGATACGTCATTCCTACCCGTACATCGTACGGATACGTCACTCATACCCGTACACCGTACGGATACGTCACTCCTACCCGTACATCGTACGGATACGTCACCCGTACACCGTACGGATACGTCACCCCTACCCGTACATCGTACGGATACGTCACTAATACCCGTATATTGTACGGATACGTCATTCCTACCCGTACATAGTACGGATACGTCACCCCTACCCGTATATTGTACGGACACGTCACCCCTACCCGTATATTGTACGGACACGTCACCCCTACCTGTACATCGTACGGATACGTCACTCCTACCCGTACATCGTACGGATACGTCACTCCTAGCCGTACATTGTACGGATACGTCACTCCTAGCCGTACATCGTACGGATACGTCACTCCTACCCGTACATCGTACGGATACGTCACTCCAACCCGTACATCGTACGGATACGTCACTCCTAGCCGTACATTGTACGGATACGTCACTCCTACCCGTACATCGTACGGATACGTCACTCCTACCCGTATATCGTACGGATACGTCACTCCTACCCGTACATCGTACGGATACGTCACTCCTACCCGTACATCGTACGGATACGTCACTCATACCCGTACACCGTACGGATACGTCACTCCTACCCGTACATCGTACGGATACGTCACTCCTACCCGTATATCGTACGGATACGTCACTCTTACCCGTACACCGTACGGATACGTCACTCCTACCCGTACATCGTACGGATACGTCACTCCTACCCGTACATAGTACGGATACGTCACTCATACCCGTACACCGTACGGATACGTCACTCCTACCCGTATATCGTACGGATACGTCACTCTTACCCGTACACCGTACGGATACGTCACTCCTACCCGTACATCGTACGGATACGTCACTCCTACCCGTACATCGTACGGACACGTCACCCCTAGCCGTATATCGTACGGACACGTCACCCCTAGCCGTATATCGTACGGATACAGCACACAGGCGCTTGCATATAGAAAATATCACTTTCGATTTTCTTTTTTGATATGACAGCGGTATGTGTAATCTGTTAACCTGAAGGTTGGCAACTACGCCACGAGCGAAACGGCACCCCATCTCACTTCAACCGGCTAAAAAACACATTTATTCAAACTGACACGGCGCACACTATATGCCACCGTCATTAGGAAACATTCATCTTTAACCTACCGAGCCACTCAATACGAATTGTTACATGCAAAACACAATAATCCGTGAAAACATCGCCGAATTCCTCGCTCAGAACGCCATTTCTCAAACTGCTCCCTGAGCCAGTCCAGATTCTTCATTTACATACGGGGTTCAAGGGTCATGCGATTATATGATCGTCAGTCGTCAGGTGTACTTTTGGGGGTCATCTCCGCATGCATTTTGTCCGCAAAATGCTTCGGCTCGCTGAAGAGTTTCGTCTAAGTTACGATTATTTCGTCGATGAACGATGATTTATAATCATAAATTATTCGTTATTTTGAACGCTTGATTACCATGCACCGTATATGACAGTACACAGCAGGCGCGGATCCAGGAATTGGAAAGGGGGGGGAGGGAGGGGGGTCCAGTAATTTAGTGGTAATGTGATAATGTGGTAATGCGAGCGCCATAGGCGGGAGCCGATTTTTTTTTTTTGCGAGGGGTCTGGGGGCCAAAATTTCGGAACAAAATTTCGGAAAAATGAAATGATTAAATGATTATAGCAAATTTTGCAATCTTTCGAGAATAAGATTTTTCGATAAGTGGAAAGGGGGGAGGGGGCATAAATTGATTCACACAGAACGTCACCATCGTATCGTTTTCTATAATGAAATAATTGTCACAAAGGTAGAACAAAATGCTTATTTATTGATTAACTTTTGTCAGTTTACTGAAATCTGGACGAACAAAAAGAAAAGTGAATCACGAATAAGACTGTCATCAGGTTACTGGAACGTATACATGTGTACCAACATTACTTACTTCAGACCTGTTCATTTATTTCTGCACATTTTACAAATATCATGTCGTCGTCAAATACGAAAATCATACTTCAGACCTACCAAACGATTTGTACGTTGTGATCTATGATCCATCATCAATTTATTTTCATTTCCCGGGGGGGGGGGGGGGGGGGGGTCCGCCGGTACTCCCCCTGAAAAAAAGCAGGTTAATGCAAAATCCTGCATTCTAGTGTATTTCACGATAGATTCATACCTGGTGTGTTTTATAAAAACAAGTATATGAGAGATGTTTTTAATGATTTGATATTGTTATTTCGCTGATTGATACGGGAATTCGTTTTTTAAGATACCCTTACTTTGACAATTTTAGGGGGGGGGGGGGGGGGCTTTAAATCCGCCATTGACAATGTCAAAGAGTTTAACGCATTGTAAAATGTATTCGTTGTAATATTCAATTATCCATTTATTCCACTTTACATCGCTCGCATATATAAAATTCAAGTTATTGATGAATTACCTTATTAATTGAGTGTGTAAGCATCAAACGCTACACTAATAATAATCAAACTGGCTGAAGTGCTTACAGAATTATGAAACTGAATTAAAATGAGAAAGAAAAGAGAATACTTGAGGGGGAAGTAGTGGTTATTTTGTGTCAACGCCAGACTTTTATAGTATTTTAGGGCTAACGCCAGAATACCCAGAACAACCTCTTATTCTTATCGATATTGTGTGTGGTATACATTTTTAACTAGTCATGTAGGGGTCAATTTTTTTAAGAATTGAAGATTGGCATAGCCCTAAATAGATGGCAAGTACAATAAAAAATCAAAATATCAAACAACTATCAGCTATTACCCCATCCAAATTTTAACTTCGAAAAATTTCAACTGATACTGCTTGTTCATGGTATACGTATAATGTCCCGGCCCTGTCTTGAAAAAAGTTATTGAGCACCGTTATATGCAATCTTTTTGATTGAAAACGAAGTTCAGCAACTACCGAAATGATGCAGTTGAAAAAAAAGGAAAGGACGATCTCATCACTGCATGGCATTAAAACCTGCTATCTTATTAGTCCGTGATATCGCAAACGACGTCCAGTGCATGCACCTGTAAAATAAAGTATGCCGAGATGACCCCAAAAAGTGCACCTGGTGACAGTCGATTATATAATCGCATGACCCTTGAACCCCGTATGTAAATGAAGAATCTGGACAGGCTCAGGGAGCAGTTTGAGAAATGGCGTTCTGAGCGAGGAATTCGGCGATGTTTTCACGGATTATTGTGTTTTGCATGTAACAATTCGTTTTGAGTGGCTCGGTAGGTTAAAGATGAATGTTTTCTGATGACGGTCGCATATAGTGTGCGCCGTGTCAGTTTGAATAAATGTGTTTTTTAGCCGGTTGAAGTGAGATGGGGTGCCGTTTCGCTCGCGGATTTAAAGCCCCCCCCCCCCCCCCCCCCCCCCCCCCCCCTAAAATTGTCAAAGTAAGGGTATCTTAAAAAAGGAATTCCTGTATCAATCAGCGAAATAATAATATAAAATCATTAAAAAATCTCTCATATATTTGTTTTTATAAAACACACCAGGTATGAATCTATCGTGAAATACACTAGAATGCAGGGTTTTGCATTTACCTGCTATTTTTTTCAGTGGGAGTACCCGCGGACCCCCTTGCAGAAATAAATGAACTGGTCTGAAGTAAGTAATGTTGGTACACATGTATACGTTCCAGTAACCTGATGACAGTCTTATTCGTGATTCACTTTTCTTTTTGTTCGTCCAGATTTCAGTAAACTGACAAAAGTTAATCAATAAATAAGCATTTTGTTCTACCTTTGTGACAATTATTTCTTTCTTTAGAAAACGATACGATAGTGACGTTCTGTGTGAATCAATTTATGCCCCCCAAAAGTACACCTGACGACTGACGATCATATAATCGCATGACCTTTGAACCCCGTATGTAAATGAAGAATCTGGACAATTACACATTACACAATTACACAGATTACACATACCACTATCAAATGAAAAAAAAAATGAAAATCACATATTCTATGCAAGCGCCTGTGGTCACTCCTAGCCGTTTATCGCGGATACAACATGCATTGACACCCCTGATGGTGAAACTGGCAAATTATGGTATTTCAGGGAAATTGTTAGACTGGTTTGGTAATTATATTACTGATAGACAGCAGCAAGTCTTTGTTGCAAATAATAAGTCTTTAGTTAAATCTACAAATACCGGTGTTCCTCAAGGCTCGGTATTAGGCCCTCTGTTATTTATTCTATATATAAATGACATGGCCGATAACCTTGAAAGTTTATGTAAATTATTTTCAGATGATGCTTCCTTACTGTACTCAGATACCTCATCTCAAATCATTGAAACAAAGATAAATAGCGATCTAGGTAAAATTAAACAGTGGGCAGATAAGTGGATCGACGGAGGCATTGCTTGTTTCCAACTTTGAGCTTGGCCATGTTATTGAAATAAAGTTTAATAATGTAAATGTTGACTTTGTAGAGAATCATAAGCACCTAGGAGTCATATTAAATGAAACTTGTAAATGGAGTTGCCATATTGAAAATATTTGTAAAAATGTGTCAAAACAGGTAAGTGTTTTACGAAAACTGAAGTATGTGTTGAACAGACGAACTTTAGACAAAATTTACATGTCATACATGTACATTCTTCCTTTATTAGAATATTGCTGTGAAGTATTGGACGGATGTACTCTCGGTGATGCGGACAATTTAGAAAAACTCCAGCTAGCGTCTGTTCGTATAATTACTGGATTGCCTTCTTATACAAGTAGGGAATCATTATATTCTGAGAGTGCACTAGAACCATTAACAAATAGAAGGGAAAGGAGAAAATTAAATCTTTTCGACAAAATTAACGCTAATCTAACGCCGAACTACCTTACAGCTTTACTTCCTCCTTTAGTTTCGCAAAATATACAATATAACCTCCGTAATGCTAACAACTACTGTTTACCTAATTTTAGACTTCATCTTACTAACACTTCTTTTCCCCCCTCTACTATTCGACTTTGGAACAACTTAGAACCTAACATAAGACAGAGCATGTCAGTCTCAGTATTTAAAGACACTTTTCGTAAGCTTAATGACATAAATATTCCTATTTATTATTTGATTGATGATAGGAAAACTAATGTTTTGCATGCCAGATTAAGATGTAGATCGAGTACTTTAAATGACGGACTTATTTCATGCTAATTTGATTGATTTCCAACTTTCTCAATGTGGACACTATATAGAAAATGCTTAGTATGTAGATCAGAGAGTAAAAAGGTCTCGCGAGTTAAATGAGTTCATCCCACTAGACCTGCAACTAATATTACATGGAAGTCCTGATTTAACAAAAGAAGAAAACGAAAAAATATGTCTGCACACTCAGCAATATATTCGTGATACAAACAGATTTTGATTTCTGTATCTCCTTGCACTATTCTTCTCCCTCTATTACTCCCTCCCTATCAGCTCGCTTTCTCTTCCTTTAGTCAAATATGCCACTTCAATGATATATATGTATATATACTGTATAACTAACGACAGCGTCTTTGACCTTTCTCGATTCATATGGCATTTGTGAAACGGATATATCAGAAGGAAAAGAAAGACAAGGATGAAAGCATAACATGGCATGAGATATGATGAACATTGAACAGCTGAAAGTATGGAATAGTGTAACGTCAACAAATGTCAGCTGAGTCGAGAAAGATCACTCACTCTGTCTAAAAATAATATTTTAAAACTTTCTTGTGAAAAATGTTCTAATTATTCTTCAAAAAATGTCAATTAAATTGTAAATGAAGGAGACTTCTAAATTCTCTTCCTCCGTTTCCCTCTTATTATCACCCTTTCTCTACTCACATTTTCAAAAATGAAATAACTTTATGTAAATTCTAATGCCATCTTGTGTAAATATTTGTGTTGTATACTGTTTTTGGGAAAGGGCTTTATGTAAATATTTGCGTTGTATACTGTTTTTGGGAAAGGGCTTTATATAAGTTGGAAAACTTGTGCCCGATCCCTTTGTATATTTTTGATACAATAAATTATGTTTAAACTAAAAAAAGATTGACACCCCTAGCCTTAATTGCAATTCACGCATACATGTACACTATGAATGTCATAATTTCTATAGTTATACTTAGAAAGTAAAAATTGTAACGACGCAATGGAAATTTTTTTAAAGTCTGCTAAGATGCTTGGTTTAAAATATCTGAAATTAAGTATTCAATATTTTTATAATTTTAATTCAACAGCTGCGAATGAGCCTATCATCGCAATCTTCTGACTTGCTTTTAGAGTAATTAAAGCCGGCCTCTGTTCGTTTAAGCAGTTTTGCTGATTTAGAGCGCATTAACTAGATTTGTGTGTCATTACAACATGTCCAGGGCAATGACACTTGGTTACCGAATAACAAGTAAACACCGATCGTCAGGCCAAGGCCGGGGAATTACAGATCTCCACAGATAGGTATAATCGTTCATTTTGTTGTCATTTAATCACATAACTATTCTGTTAAAAATATAATTCAGGTCAATGACTCCAGCATTTCATTGCGGTCCCCTACCTACATTTTATCCCTCTTATCTCAATTCGTTAAAAATGTTCTTGCGTCACATCGTGAAACCGGTTATCTTCCCGACTTAAAAACAGTCCAGTTTTATTCTTCAATGTTGCATTAGATAGGATTAAGATAGTTTAAAATAATGATGTTTTATTTTTGTAGCGCCAAATACGAACTCATTAAAACATACATTGTAATTCATGCCGCATACTTATTGTGGGCATCAAAAATATAATGCCTATCAATATTTTTTTTTATTATATATTACTTATATGAATCAAGCTGGAGAAAGATATAACTGACACGATAAGTCTCAAACGCTCCTGGACACCTGAGTATCAGGAGACTGTAAACCACTAACATCACTTCCGGCTGTAAGACAGCAATGTGAATTCCTCATATTGTAGACGTATTTTGTTCCAAAGGATTCCCTGCCTTCTGCTGTTTCGGCTTCTACCCTTTATCTGGGTATATACACATATACACTTGTCTCTGGTGACAAATGTAGATAGCCATCTCCAAATATGTCCAAACCGCTGTGTTGAAAAGTTCGAATTTCGTTCTTTGTTCTATTTAAAGTTGTATGTATTTGAGAGTCCTAGATCGTAATTTGTGACTTGATATTTAAGATATAAAAGTCAACATGAAAATCATAGATAGATGTGTGTTTTGAACAAAGATATACCGTTAAACTGCTTTTCAACAAACAAAAATACTTTTGAAGATTATCTAAGATGGCATTTTAAACATTTTGACATTCGAAATGTTTTTAAGTAACCTCCTCAGCAGTGCAAATTTGCCCATTTTTTTTTAGAAATATTAAAACATGTATTTTTGCTAATATTTCTTATTTGCACTTATTTGCAGTTGTCTTTTGAAAGTTTACGCCATTTGCATTGTTTCACATCAGTCTGATTTTGGTTTTGTTTAGTTTTGTTATCCTGATGACAGCTTTGTAAGGACGGTTTGGCCCTAGAGTTAACCAACTGTTAATACCTACGGTGCTATATAATTCCATTGATATGTACATGTAGATTTCGACTTTACATCGGAGTTAAGAGTACATCTATCACAAGCCCTCTTGAATTCAAGCATCTTACTGACTGAATATATAGACGTGGAATACCCTTAACAAGTGCTTGTCACTGTGACGACACAATTTGGACATTAGTCAGATTATACTTCGCAATGATAAATGGCCAACTTATTTCCATACGAGGTAGGAACTCAATAAACGCCGGGGGATTTGTGCGCGGATTTACTGTAGGATTCTGACCTCGATGACACGGAGTTAACCTTCCGACCCGAATATCCGCGCGCGCTCCACAACAATATTCGCGCCTTTCCTTGTTAGGAAATGACTGAAGATGCTGCAACAAGAATGGTTCTCGCACTTTGGTATTTCCAGAAGTGTTCAACCGAGAATGTAATTAATTAGACCTGGAACTGAATGTTTCCTGTTTATAATATCATTCCGCTCCATCGGTAACGAGTGCCTGATCAACACATTTTAGCGTACAAATGATGTACGGTGCACATGACAGCCATGCAAGGGAAGCTTTCTGTGATTCCGATACTTATCAAAAGCAGTATACTAAAATCAACCTGGAAATAAATCTTTCCAATATATTTTTTTATCGACTGACTTGACAATTCTTGGAAAGGTTGTCGTTATACCCGCGAGGTGAATTTCAAGCAAAATTTAGTTTAAAATAAGCATGTCTTTTTTTCTTTAACACTCGTCAACTAATACGATTTCATTGACATTAAATGGTGCATCGACATATTTCTATTGAACTTGATTACTGCTACAGGACAAAAATTATATTGGTATAGAAGATAAAAATGGTATATTGGGAAAGATGATCTAAAGTTCATATTTTGATATAGAGAATCTTTAGGGAATATTGATAAAGAGGATCTAAAGGATATTTATTGGTATTTATGATCTGAATGATACATATTGGTAAAGAGAATCTAAAATCTTATTTTTGCTACATACAGAAGCATATATACATGTATGTCTGGTTTTTTATTTGCTTGAAACCTTATTGTTTAACTGTTAATCACAATCTATTTCCTTCTCACGATCGACTGTTGCAGTATTAAAGGACAAATATACTAGTAATTAATGCAAAAAACAAATCCAACTTACAAAAACACATATCTATATTTGTTGGTATCTAATTGTTGTTTTGCCATTTTATATATACGACAATTATCTGTATCATACATGTGAGAATTGGTTTGGTTTGATTTCTTTAACGTCCTATTAACAGCTAAGGTCATTTAAGGACGGCTTCCCGTGCGTGCGACATGCATGCGTGTGGTGAGAGCGTATGTGTGTTTTGGGAGGCTGCGGTATGTTTGTGTGAAGTCTCCTTGTTATAGGCCGGAACTTTTGCCGATTTATAGTGCTACCTCAATGAAGCATACTGCCGAAGACACCCAGCAGCATACCTCACCCGGTCACATTATACTGACATTGGGCAAACCAGTCGTCCCACTCCCAAAATGTTGAGCGCTAAGCAGGAGTAGCAACTACCATTTTTAAAGACTCTGGTATGTCTCGGCCAGGGGACAGAACCCAAAGCCTTCCTCTCCTCACAAGGGCGAACGCTCGACTGAAGACCAAAAGTGAGGCATTGTCAAGGGAGACATTAGGAAGAGAGTTGTTGAGAAAGAAGAGAAAAGATAAGATCCCAAATTTAGAATTCAAGTGTCCTTAATTCTATTATCTTTTTAGATTCATTACATGTATTTTGTATCTAGCATTATATTGTGTTGGTCAGATGCAATCTTTTATTGCAGTTGCAGATATCTATAAATGAAAACAGTGTGCGGACGCCTGTGTTGTTTGGTGTTGTTCTCGCATCAGAAAAATAACGAAAACGACTGTACAAAAGATACACAAGATTAACAACTCTCGATGCCAATTGAAAGTTAGATAGGGTAGAATAACATAATTAATTAGATTACACCTTGAAGCTGTTTTGTCTTCTAGAACTCGTCAGTGATACTAAGGACCTAAAGTCTTGGTACCTATGAAACGATTAAAAAGCTCAAAATATATATTGTTATATCCGGATAAGATGTACATTTGTAATAGATACATAATTCAATATTTTTTTTCCAAATCGATTTTTATAGAACGTCAGATATGTGTATTTTCTCAATCAAATATTATATTTTATATAACATATCAGATATAAATGTTTTAGGGCTGCTCTCAAATGAAGATCTCGAAGTTATGAATGACACGGCTTATATCTGAAATACGTAGAGGCTTTATAACGACCAAAAATGACTGCATTTGATATCCCATCATTACAGCGATCAAAAGATCAATCCTGAATTAATGAAGACATGATCTTATCTCCGAGACATGAGAATAAACAGGACACGATAGATTTAGTCTCCGAGACAATGTTTTTATTATTGGGGACATGGAACATGACAGGAAGATTACTTACCCCGACGTTTTATACTTGGACTTTGACAATATCAAAGGGCACGTATGTATGCCACTTTATTTATGGTGCATTTAATGGCATATTATCCATATTAAGGATTAACGATTGACGTTGGAGTAATTCTCGTTGGCGAGTTAAAGCGTTTTGGCGAATGACTTATGTTTAGAAGATACAGTAGCGGGATTTCACTCAATAGCACAATAGCACTTTCATTATGAATCCAGTCATATAGGTGTTGTGTACACTCTATTGATAAATATCAGATATTGTCAGATTTTCCTCAATTCTCACTGGCTAAAACATGGTCACGACGATTTATCTATTTCAATTTCAACATACCCGCAGGTCCAATTACAGAATTGATAGGAAAATAGATAAAAAAGAATATAAAAGTAAATTAAGACATAATAGGAACAAATAAAGTATAAAAGTGCATTCACATGTACAATAGAAGTGATGTTCTAAATATATATCATCTAGACAATCAAGTTATGTTATAAACATCTTAAAAAAATCTAATTCTCAATACAAATCTTTTTCAAATCCGACTGAAATTTTTCAGTCGAGACTTTAAAAAATGTCAGGAACATGACCAAGGTAGTTAGAGAATCAATTTGGACTCTGTTAAGAACACTATATTTTCTTACATTAATCTGGCGTTTACAGGGATAAAACAGAGTTTAGCTTTAAGACCTTTCACTAACAAGTTTCATATCTAATATGAAAATTAAGGACCTTTGATTGGGTCAATATGGTAATAACCAGGTAACCGAGGACTACCAGCTGGTAAGTATAACAATACATTGACCTCACAGAAGGTCCATAATTGATAAGTATAGAAACATTGTCAATGTAACCACAGCGAATAGCTTTTTTAATATGATGCTTTTTACCGACCTAAGTTGTTATTGGCCTTGCTCTGATGTTACAATTTACCTATATAAAGGATATATATATATATGCTTTGTTTTGTCTGTCTCCTAGAATTTATATCCATACAAATACGTACATATATCCTTGATTGTTTTAAGAATCGGACTTGTGATCATAAAATATTTGGCAATTTCAAAATTTGTAATACACATTTCTAACAATAGAATATTGGCTATAATCTATTGTTAAATCTGCATTTTAGAGTGTTAAGTTTACATCACAGCCACAATCATAATCTAGGATGTCGAAAAGATCCTTTTTTAGCAAATGTTCATTTTTTATCTTTGTCATGAATGTGAAAGTCTGGGGAACATGTTGCAATGATTGCGTTGCTACAAACGCCCACCGTTCTTAATTAATGAAAAGCAAGCACAGTCGTTAGAACATTCAGACGTAACTAGTCACGATGCACGAGCTTACAAAGATGTTATGAGAAAAGAATATAAGATATTACACACTCATTTTACCTGAAAACAATCATGTACATTTTGGAGTCAAAAATTACTTTCTGTAGAGACTAAACAAAATCATTCAAACAGTTTACATGAAAGCAATGTTTAGGACATGGCGTGGTGTTATTATTCACAGTGTAAGACAACAAGTTTTAAACATAGGAAGATAATTTAAATCCAGCCCTGGGCGACAGCTTACCAGAGACAACACATCCACATAGTGCCTAGGAGAATCATTAAAGTTCCTTGATTGTAATTACGTAACGGATCAATTGATATATAGTGGACGATATCAGTACTAATGTACGGAAATGAATGGGTTTTTACGGCACTAACTCGGCTGGAATGGGTCATTTGTCAAATTAAAATATATCTTATTCTAGACCTAAACGGTGAATTACTAGAATACATGTAACTATTTAAAACGTTCATCGAGCGCTAAATACATTAATTTAACCAAGTTGATTAAGCATGTAGAAACAAGAATGTCCAATTCAACAGTTAATGCTGAATATAGATTCTCGATCCATTAACTACATCAATATAAATCGTTATGTGGTGATTGATTAGATGATTGATTAGAAACGACAGTATATGTCGATTGCGAAATGCTGAAACCTTAACTATACCAATGATTTGAAGAAGACGGTGCAGTGTTGAGGGAGGGTGAGTTTTAAAATAAATTTAATTGCCAGACAAATATGTTAAATATATATATTGGTGCAATGAAATGTCGGTTTTAAAAAATCGTACAAAGACATCCATGTGAATAAAACCTCTTAATGTGAAATAAAAAAAAACATATACCGCACATGCCGATTATGTGCCATTAAATATGTATACAACATATGACGTTGTTATGCCTTTTAATCTATATACGGCTTAAGACGTTTATATGCCTTGGAATATATACATTTATCCAGCATATGACGTTTATATATACGACATTTGAAGCTGATATGACGTCAAACATATATACAGTTCGTGACATTTGATGTATTTGAAGCTTCATCACTAAGCTATTTAGACCCTCTAGGACTTCTTCAGTAACTCTTAATATGTAAAGTATGGCAATCGAGAAAGGTCGTTAGGAAAATTCTTATGGGTCTGATAAAATGTGTTATGTTAAAGAAGACCACGGGAACGTTCTATGGTTGATCCATTGATATTCCATTTTTCCAGGCGTTATAATGCTTGTTTGTTCCAATGTTACCATCTTAGTTCTTATTTTGAGAATTTAACTTAACCTGGATTTGATAAAAGTTTACACGGTAAGGATTTTCCCTCCCGGACGCCCGATCGTATTCCCCACGAACATTCTCAAGTGTCTACATGCAGATATATATGATTGCCTTCGTTTTATTAGAAATACAATGTTTACGAAGCCATCTGATTGATATCAGAAATCCTCGCTTCAATGTTCGATTTGAGTAAAATCTTGATTTGAAAATGGCAATTCAGCATATTCTTTGTTTTTATAACAACCAAATTTTCTGGGTACTTGTTCATACAGTAGCCTGTAGGCAAAAATCTTTTGCCAGTTCGTAAGATGTTATTTGGAACTATGATACTTGGCAGGAAACTTATCTGTGCTGTGATGTGATTGCTTGATTTCAGCAAATACGGCATATGGCAAATATCAGGGAAATATTGTGTAATTGCAGTCTCCCGAACGTTGATGGAAAGCAATCCAATAGAAATTGTGTTAGAAGACGTGCCTACATATCTGTTGGTAATATTTCTCGGAGATAGCTATACACATTTTCCGTCATAAAATTTACGACAGAATGTGATTCGTTGATTCCACCAAGGTTCCTGGATATGTAAAAGTCAGGAAGTCTATTTTCTAAAACCAGACGATGGTGGACATGAAGCTTTATCAAAGAAAACAATTATATAGGTGTATTATTGTATATAGGTTTGAATGTAGACCTGCTCGTAGTATGTGTTTTATTATTTGTAATTAATTAATTTCTTCATATCGCTTATAAACAGATATGGAAAATTGCGCGTAGTCATTTATTATTCATACCAAAAGTTTTGAGTCGGTCAATACTGGAAATAACAAACCACGAATTTGATTTCCATTTAGTCACTAAGAACTATTTCACTACATACCTCATGGTAATTCAATAACGACAAATTCACTCTTAGTCATGTGTGGTTTATATGAAGCAAAACGAAGTTAGGTTGATTAGTATCATTTGCCAAAATCTACAAGTAATTTATTTGATTATTTTGTTTACGTTTATCGCTGGATTTATTTTGTATAGTAACATTGTTATACATGTACATAACTTATCGTTTATACACCTCAATGTCTAGACATGTTCATTTCCTATAAAGATCACCACAAATGATTGTATGTAAAAAAAACAAATCTGGCGTTGTAATTCTGTATTCTGTACCGACATTTGTATAGATAACGATATTCCATTTGCTCTGCGTTATCACTCTATAGTATCGAAAGTTATCACATCATAATTCTCACATAATTTCAAATGGTGTGGTGATAAGAAAAACATTGTTCCTGACGTCGTCGTAAAATTGGGTCGTTTTGTCTGACGTCACTAAATTAATTATATTTTTGTCGTCATGGATTGGACAAAAATAAATAATTAATTTAATTTTCAACAATTTATGCAGTTCTGTTATACAAAAAGTGAATATTCTCATGGTGGAATATATTGATTAAAATGTTTAAATCTATTTGATGATTTTGTGTGTATTCTAAAGAACTATATTCTTACCGGAAACTGTTGCATGGAGTCGTGACGTCACGAGAACAGGTCCCATTGACAGCGCAAAATGCTACATTTGGAATGCGATAACACTGTTACAGGTTTGATATAAGGAAAAACATAGATAAAAAATGGAAATATAAGTATAAAACTGCCTTCCTTGTAAATTTTGGTCCTGTCATTATCACCTAACCGCAGTAAAATGAAATATAACGCGCATCAATTTGACTGTAACTCTTTGAGAATTGTAGGACCATGACTTCCCAAAGAAGACAGTTTGGTACTTTACGAAATCTCACTGTTTCTACTCTCATTGGTTTTTGTTAGTATAATTTAGTATATTGGAATCGGTATCAACATTATACATGTATTTAACATACAATACAAACAGTCTATAAAGTTATTATATATAATTATTTATTGTATAGTCCATGCTTTTTTTGGCTCGTGGTTCCGTATTCACTAGCTTAGTAGAGAATGTGACATCATTCGGATCTGACCTAGATTTATATGGCGGGAAGGTTCTATTCTCTTGGTGCAGAACACTCTTTTCACGTGTCTCAATATAAATATGTGTTTGTTCATGATTTTTTTCAAATTTTGTTTTATAAGTATCGAGTCAAAATGACAATTCTTTTGTATGCTTACATTCTATGTGTCTGACCAAGTGACACGTGTGCATTACTGCGTTCCTATGATAGTATGTTGTTTTGGTCGCTTGCACTTGCGATGAAAAGACAATTTTTATTGGCCTCCAGTATGTCAAGTCGACATTTTTAACTTGTAAACAAAAAGCTATAAATTGACTTCACTTAATGAATAAAGGTAGTAAAACTGTAATGAATACAAAACAGAAATTAATTATATAATAAATATTCAAATCTTTTTGAAAACTGGTGTCATTTTTTTTTTTTTTTTTTTGTAAAGTGTCACTCAAAATCGAATTGACAATTCAGAATTAAGTTTTTAATGTACAGTTATATAACTATGACGATCAGTTAAAAATTTGGATAATTGGCTTCGGTGCCTTTTTATCAACGCATTAGCTCGGCCATATTGTTACCATATGTCATCAGTATGTATGGCGAGTTTAACATATCAGCATCTGTGGTGAAAAGATATGTATATTTATCCCAACACTGCTGCTCGTGCTGATGACATACTTCATTTGTGTAGTATTTAACAACACGCTCATCTCGTGTACGTTTTCTAATTCTAGACAGATCATTATGGTAGGTATGGTGATGATCGTTGATACATGTACGAGAGGTCCGTTGTTTTAACTTTATTTTACTTTTTCCGACGAAGCCGGATATTCATACCTTCAGGATCATGTTTTGGGGCCGCGGTGACCGAGTGGTTAAGGTGGCCCGACACTTTATCACTAGGCCTCCACCTCTGGGTTGCGAGTTTGAAACATACGTGGGGCAGTTGCCAGGTACTGACCGTATGCCGGTGGTTTTTCTCCGGGTACTCCGGCTTTCCTCCACCTCAAAAACCAGACACGTCCTTAAATGACACTGGCTGTTAATAGGACGTTAAAAAAACAAACAAAACCAAACCGGAACACGTGATCCTACCCTCCTTGTATATTTTCAATCATTTTTTTATGTTAGTCGATATTGTCCGTTCAGATCTTTTTATTGATTTTGATCTAGCACTATCATTTCGTTTAAATTTCGGCATTTTCTATTCTTCTTTGACGGTCAGTGTATAACTCAACACTGCTAGTTTAATCCTAAATAAAAAAAATCTTATCTACGATGGGCGGGGATTCCATACAATGGTTCCTTTACTCCGTGACCTGATGGGGAGCCTGAAGTTGGTTCCGAGTTCCGTTTTACTTAAACGGAACTTGGAACTCGGAACCAACTTCAGGCTCCCACCTGATGTGCTGTCCTTTATCACAGGAACTACAATATCAGACTTATTGGATTCTAAGTAAAGATAATGGAAACCCTACGTTGCACAGAAATGAATACATGTATAGAAATATTTAGTATTGCTGTTCGGTCTGATAAGAACACAACACGGCAGCACACTCTTCCTCGCACTGATATAATTAATTCTGGGATAGAATGACACGACCAAGGCTAAATACAATTAATTACTGGGTTCTGGTTCTCGGCTACTATATATTAAATGGGATGAAAGAGGGAGTTATTTTTTATGATTTTGCTTGATAAAAAATAGGTGAGGGTATATGTTTTGTTTTATTTCTCAAACCATTCACTATCCATTTTAATGAATACTGCTTAAAAATGTGGGAAATATCATGTATCTTTGTCTTTTTTCACATTAATGAGTATGTACTCAAATGTTATGTTTAAATGTAATTGATGTAAGAGGAGAAAGGTTTGTTGGTGATGCTTGATTCAACTCATTACTCTCCCGAAGAATAACAAGGGAAATGTTATTTGTTTGTTGTTGGTTTTTTACTTCAAAGGAGATGACGGAGGGGGAGGCGGACTGAGAACTATGTAAACTTGGCGGGGAGGGGGGGGGGGGGGTGAAAAAAGATTGTTGGGCACTTTTGTATATATCCATCATCACCACTCCTGATCACAGTTTGGGAACGCGGCATTACCAAGATTAAGATATCAGTACCTGACAGATAACTGATGAAGTAGTGGAAGGACTAGGGTTTTATAACAGTATGTATTTCTGCAATGATAATTCAATTTCAGTATTTGTTCTAGCCATAGTTTGTAATGGTTTCAACTACTTTTGAGTTCAGTAACCTTCACACCTGTGATATTCTGTTTACGCTATATTTGTAGTTCCCGCCATTTATTAACTGAGGCTTAACAGATAAAGAACAATGACACACGCGTACGGCACAAATTCTCATCGATCTGTCCTCGGAAAATAAACAAAGGGATTCTCGGTCATGACACGGGGCCAGCTGTCGAGGTTACGAATCGATACATGGCGGGATAAACGTCTACGCCTGTGTCGGGTCATATACAAGAGCATGCCGTACATTCTATTTTTAGATGTTTGAACCTTTGAACTTGTCACAGCTTTAATATTAATTGTCATTATAAAATGATGGTTGATTCAGTTCAGTCCGATTATCCCTTTACCCTTCCTTCCATGTGTCGGTGTATTTTTCTGTCAATTTTCCGTCAGGATCTTTACACATCTGAACTCTTGTCCCGCTCTTTTGTAGAAATAATGCTCTGATGGTAATGTGCCAGTCTAGGTTTACATTCCTGAACGAAAGCTTTACTAGCTTTCCGGTGGCATCTTATTTTTTCTGTAGAGACAACCTTGTGATGTCATTCAGTTTTTGTGACGTCATATATTATGTTGACGTTAAATGAATGTCATACGCATGTTTTTGCAATACAGTATATGGCTTCGAAAAATGGAAATCTCAAAATTTGTCAAATTGATACATTGTTTTATAATTTTTGAAATATGCATTCTCACATTCTCTAGACGGAAATTAGGATTTCTCTCCTTTGCTACATGCTTCTTAGAAAATACCTTCTTATCCACATAATTAAAATATATGTAAATGTAGCAAATATGTTGACTATGTGAATTATGAGTGTAAGCAGAATGTATGTACGCTGACATTTTTTGATCATGCTCGTACATACATTTTTTATGAAAATTAAACAATGACATAACAAGAAAGAAACAACAATGTTTTTATTGTAATAAAATACATTCCATGTGTCGTTACCATGTATCGCACACATTATAATATATATAGAGAGAGAAAATAATGATTAAGAAAATAGCGTGTAACTTATTGTTTTTGTGATTAGAAATACACATATAGACGTTCAAATACTGTATAGTTTGTCAGTATCGAGGAGCTATAGTATTTCGCCTTTGTCCCAGGCGGAACTAGTTCGCGAGTAGTAAATTTCACACAACACCGCCTTGTATACATTCTTTAGTTAGACCAGCGAACAATTCTGCACGCTTCCGTGAGAATCTATCAAATATTTTTAATTCAGGGCATTAATATTCGCAGAGTATTTATTTTCGCGCTATATTTGATAACCGCAAATATAGCGAAATAAAAATCCCCGCAAATATGACCGACCACACAGTATTTCAAAACAGTGAATTACATTTCACATAAATATTAATAGCATGAAGAATGACCATTGTTTATTTTACCTATTTCGTCTTGCATTGTCTCAACTATTTCTTTGAAAATTCAATGACATGCATGTTTGTACATATATATATACAATCTACATATATACCTTGTCTATATCGGAAATGAAATCCATTGTGAAAATAAAAAAACAAGTTACTTTAGAAACAGTAGCTAGAGTTTTCTATGGTAGTCATTGTTTATGCTATCTTTTATTATTATCATAGCCCATAAATCGTTCCACTCATGAATAATGTAATCTTCTTTGTTTAAACTGAATATCGCTCCGAACTAATAATGAATTATTAATAAAAAGTGTTTCGTCACCACATTAAGATGGGCAGGTTTATACATTAGGTGATGAAAATGGTAGATGTATGTGTAACACAACTTTGCTTCCAACAGCCTTAAAACACTAGGTAATACAGGCCGCTGTTCTACATAGTTTGTACAAGCGATGCACGTGTGTCCACACCACGCATGTTTAAACAATCCAAACAATGTCGCTGCGAATTCCACGTAGGAGATATTTACAAAGTCATTAAACCACACATACAGGATGCGGGTGTTGTTTATGGACAGTAGTCGATAGCAAAGCTTGCGGATGGACTGAGTGTTACAGTGTGGCATTTATTGTCTTTGACGAAATCTAACATGACATTGAGTAACACACACACACTTCCGGTATTGATTCAGTACCAGATAGCCTTGGACAGAATTAACACGTAGTACACACGTACAACGCCGCGACTTGCTTCCAACTCTGACTGTGTGTGAAGTCTGTGATTCATCTTCAGGAATACGAATAATTACAGGTTTTTGAGGAATGCAGATATTTATAACACGCCTGAAATACACATGGTCAACGCGGCTGCTCATCTACACATTGGGTGCCGCCATTTTGTATTCCAGTGTTTACGTTCTTCGTGAAATACAATGTTTCAATTTTTCATGATATGCAAGTGAGTATGCCTGATTGCATTTGATATCAACTACACGTGTCACTCATCTATATCTGGGGAGTATTTGTTAGCAACAATGATGTGGAGAAGTGTTAAATTATTGACATGCGTTCAATAAATACACACGGGATTCTACTCATAATGGCATAACAGGACTAGATCTATAAACCATGTCGCACTGAATCTTCTGTTTATGAAACCTCGGCAGCTTTACGTGTCTAATGTTGTGAGACTTTACTGTCGTCAATATACAGACAATTAACATAGTAAATTGAAGATGAAGCGACAGAACGTTCGAACCCTGTCCCTTATTGTGTGTACATTTACATACCTTCTAATTGGGGCGGCCGTGTTTGACGCTCTGGAATCTGAGTACGAACTAGAGAACAAAAGACGGCTGTTAGAGGAGGAGGATGAAATACTCACAAGATATAATATTTCAGATTCTGACTTTAAAGCCATTCGGCACAATGTGATCTGGTCCCGTCCATACCAACATGTCACTCAGTGGAAGTTCGGAGGTGCTCTGTATCTTTCATTAGTGGTTGTAGCAGCAATTGGTAAGTATTAATCTACCAGGGTTGGTAAATGTTAATTGCAAAAGAAAGAAATACAAACAATTAGGTTAATGTTATTGGATAATGATGATTTAAATCGGGATAGATTGATGCACCAAAAGGACAAATAACAACCGTTTCACAGAAAAATATCTTTGCAAATTAAATGAGAATTTCTTTCAAAATGACTTAAGTTGTTTATATTCATCAATTAATCGATATGGAATATATATATATATAGTAATTTACTTATATGTAATTTTGTCCCAAACATTTGAGAGTACACTTGAAGCTATTTTTCGGCATAGCCGTATAATATTCTTTTGGCCCCGGATATGACGCGACAGGTGGAGTTCCTGGTCAAGATGAAGTATGTGATTGTCAGTGTAGTGGTAAATGCAAAATGCAGATATGCAGTTAAAAACGAAACAGAGTTAAGATTCAATGTAAGCTGAATAAGTGGATGTATCTTTTCAAATGACACATTAATAAAATTATATTCCTTATTCAAATGCAGTCCTATTATCACCAAAAATGATTCAAACTGGTATAATTTTATTATCCGTGCTGAAACTCATTTGTTCGTTAGTCTATTTCACCAGCTGTTTTACATAATAACCACCAGCATTAAAACAAACTATGCCGTTTATCTTTTTTAAAGATATTTTTTGTTAACACTACTATCATTTCAGGTTATGGTCACAGTACACCTAAGACAGTTGGCGGTAAACTCTTCTGTATGTCCTACGCTCTGGCTGGGATTCCGTTGTGTATGATCATGTTTCAAAGCGTTGGCGAAAGACTAAATACATTTGTGACATTTGCGTTACGGCAGATCAAGAAATGCTTCCGACTGAAAAACACAGAGGTGTCCCAAACGGATTTGATATTTATAACAATGAATCTATCTACCATTATACTGACATGCGGTGCCCTTGTGTTTTCACACGTTGAAGGTTGGACATATGTGGATGCATTCTACTACAGTTTTATCACCTTGACAACGATAGGTTTTGGAGACTTTGTTGCACTACAACAAGACAATATGGTTCAGAGCAAGCCACATTATTTTGCTTTCAGTATTTTATTTATATTATTTGGTCTGACAGTGATTTCGGCGGCCATGAATTTATTAGTTTTGAGGTTTCTTACGATGAACACAGCGGATGAACTCAGAGACGAAAGAGAAGCAGCTGTTGCGGCCAGAAATGCAGTTCGTCTTGAAGGTGACGTCATAACCGGGAACAACGGAGTCGTCTCTAACCTACAGGAACAGCCCACCGGGCCTATAGTAGAGGACACACTGTCAGTGTGTTCCTGTTCGTGCTATAAATGGAGATCCCCACGTGACAAGGTTTATTCGACGAGTCCTATGGTAAATCAAATGCGCAGAAAATTTAAGTCAAAAGGAATGAACAATCAAGAATACTCAAAGGATGTCGAAAGTATGGTTTCTGAGGATACTGACTCTTTCATCAACTGGCAGAGGGATAAGCGGGCATCACTTTGAGTATATTATATCACAGGGGTCTGCATCTGGTTAGTATTTAAAGAAAAGTATTTAGCTCCTATCCCAACTTTATCAACAAGGAGACTGGGCGATGCATCGACTATGTAGAAGTAGGGTCTCTATGTTTCAGCTGTTTTAAAACGGAAAGTCTGATTGTTCGACAGCTGTAGTATTCATTGTTTACAGAGCTGACGCCCAATCAGATTGCCCGTTGTAAAACCTTTCCAAAATATATATTGCTTACTTTCATTCAAAAGCAGATACATTGTTGGATATCACAACCGCTTTTGGTCCATTTTGTCATCTTTAAATTATTTTCACGGGAAATACAAGTGTAAGAATAACATGCTCTCATTTCTAAGGATTCCACACTGAGGTACGTTACCGAAGTTCGTGTACATTAGATAATTTAGTCGGATTTGATATTTGAATTAAAAGTAAATCGAAGCTTAGCCCACAAATCCTACTTTTCAAGTTTTACACCTTGTTGACATAGTAGGCGTAGGGACTGATACTCTTTTGGGGTATTTACTATATAGTATTTACCAGATGAAGACATCTGGGATTGCGTCATAAGTACTAGAACGTAAATAATTTCTTAACTCTTATAGTTACAATCTATTATATATCTTTGTGGAATTTGCTTGTTTCTCTCTTTGATATCAAATACATTGAATGAGAATAACTTTTTAGATGTCGTTGCATTGATATCAATAAATGATAACAAAATTAACAATCTTTGATGTTTGACGCAAAGTCCACAATGTGTTCGTACATGACTGTCAATTTCAACCTGATACGGCATAGCAAGTGCACAAACTACATAAATGTTGCTGTTTTCAGGAGTGTTTTTTTTCCACTGATTGCGAGCTTAGTATAAAATTGGGTAAGACAGAAAAAATAATAAAATCAACATAGAAATTTGTTTGTATTCATAATTTTCGCGATCAAAATGTATTCTCTATACAACAACAATTTGGTAATACCGCGGTTATTGGAACTAACAGACAATATTGACAGTAATTGGATAGTTGTGAAATAAGGCTGTCTGGAAATTGATTAATAGAAGAACATTCCTATATGTGTCTATATAAACTTTGTAACATTTCAATGTATGGTAATGACCACATCAGAACTTATTTTGAAGGTCACAAAATAGCTCTCGTGTAACTCAATAGATTAATCCCACTTATTTATGCATTTTTTACACTCAAATATGTTAGGAAAGATGTTTAGAATGTTTCCTATTTTACTTAGATATATTTAAATATTTTAGGAATTTAAATTATTTGATATTGTCTTTAAAATAATGCGAATATTTCAGATACTACATGCTGGCTCGAGATGGGAAGTAAAATAATTATCATTAAAAAGGCATGATACATACATTGATAATGCGCCTTTAATACCTTTTTTCACATCGCCCTACGTCCGTGATCTGTGATTCGTCCGTCCGTAGAACGTCTGTCTATAATCGTTGATATCACTATTTATTCAGTAATTCAGGATATTTTTCAAACTTCACGCTTTTCAAGTATTTGGAGTATTTCTCGAAAATTTAAACACAAAAAAAAACATTCCTGAAAGTTTCAAGCCCTATTCATTTCGTTTCTTTATATGACCAAATAAGATAGTTTCAGAACATATGTCCGGTGTGTTATATCATATATAAATGTCTCTAAGTTGCTTTGCAAAGATGACCAACTTCAATGAAAGTGATGAAGTCAAATTAAAATAAATCTACATGCGTAAAACGCGTTGCAATTACTGTTGATATCTATTGGAGGGTGTCAAGGACGAACTGTTAATTAAAAATTAAGTAATAGACTAATATCCTGTTTCCTGAACCCTAGATTGTGCAAAACACAATACAGTATATACTGCCATTTTATTGGAAAACGTTACAGACTTAGAAAATGATGACGATATTTTAGTTTTTGATAAACTCACGTAAATATGTCATATAAAGATACAAACTAAACTTCAATATTATTTTAGCATGATGTATATCATTCTACATTCCAATTTATATCCATTACAATGAATTTCCATGTCAGCTATGTAATGCTTAGATGTACGATTAATATTGATAATATAATGTTGATCATATTATGTAAGCATTATGTTCATTTGCATATTTGTGTATTTAAACGAATACAAAGGTATCCTTTTATTAATTTACGATTGTACTCTTAATCAATTTTTATTGTTCTTTGTTATTATTCTGCATATGTAGTTGTTCTGTATGTGGCCATGTTTGCTGTTTCACTGTTATTGTCCAGTGCTATTGTAGACTATTTATAAAAGTATACCTTTTCAATATTTGTTGTTGACAATGGATTTTGTATCGGTAATAAACAATTAAGTTGGGATTTGAATTCACTGAGTTTTCTTAAAAGTTTACCTTTTTACATAGGTAGCTAATTTCAGTTGATAAAGAGTAATTAAGTTTCTACTGAACCTGTGCATATAACATTACTCAATCTCAGCGTAAGGTACACAATACAAGGTAAACTATCATTGAGAGGAACAAAGATCCATCACAGTCATGTATGACTATGGTAAAAAAAAATGAGTACCTGGATTAATGGTGTCGACGAAATTACGATTCCGATTATATTTAATACTTCTGCTGCACGTGTTTTGTCTGTAGTAATTTATACATGTGTCATTGTCATTTTATATCTAAATATTGTCTTAATAACAACACGTTTATGTATATATGATAATATGGCATGACACTTTGTTAAGTTTTTCGTTTCTTAAGAAATAAAACAGTTTAATACATTACATGTATTGTGTGGTTTTTTTAGCTCACCTGGACCGAAGGTCCGGTGAGCTTATGCCATGGTGCAGCGTCCGTCGTCCGTCGTCCGTCCGTCAACATTTGCTTCAAATCGCTACTAGTCAAAAAGTTCTTAATGGATTTTGACCAAATTTGGTCAGAAACATCCTTGGCAGAAGAAGATCAGATTTTGCATAAATGGTGACTCTGACCCCAAAGGGGCCTGAGGGGCGGGGCCCAATAGGGGAAATTGAGGCAATTCCTTTAAATCGCTACTAGTCATAAAGTTATGAATGGATTTAAACCCAATTTGGTCAGAAACATCCTTTGGAGAAGAGGAACAGATTTTGCATCAATGGTGACTCTGACCCCCAAGGGGCCAAAGGGCGGGGCCTAATGGGGAAATAGAGGTTATTCCTTCAAATCGCTACTAGTCATAAAGTTATGAATGGATTTGAACCCAATTTGGTCAGAAACATCCTTTGGGGAAGGGGAACAGATTTTGCATAAATAGTGACTCTGACCCCCAAGGGGCCAAAGGGGCGGGGCCTAATGGGGAAATAGAGGTAATTCCTTCAAATCGCTACTAGTCATAAAGTTATGAATGGATTTGAACCCAATTTGGTCAGAAACATCCTTCAGGGAAGGGGAACAGATTTTGCATAAATGGTTACTCTGACCCCCAAGGGGCCAAAGGGGCGGGCCCATTAGGGGAAATAGAGGTAATTCCTTCAAATCGCTACTAGTCATAAAGTTATGAATGGATTTGAACCCAATTTGGTCAGAAACATCCTTTGGGGAAGGGGAACAGATTTTGCATAAATGGTTACTCTGACCCCCAAGGGGCCTGAGGGGCGGGGCCCAATAGGGGAAATAGAGGTAATTCCTTCAAATCGCTACTAGTCATAAAGTTATCAATGGATTTGAACCCAATTTGGTCAGAAACATCCTTTGGAGAAGGGGAACAGATTTTGCATAAATGGTTACTCTGACCCCCAAGGGGCCTGAGGGGCGGCGCCTAATGGGGAAATAGAGGTAATTCCTTCAAATCGCTACTAGTCATAAAGTTATGAATGGATTTGAACCCAATTTGGTCAGAAACATCCTTTGGGGAAGGGGAACAGATTTTGCATAAATAGTGACTCTGACCCCCAAGGGGCCAAAGGGGTGGAGCCTAATGGGGAAATAGAGGTAATTCCTTCAAATCGCTACTAGTCATAAAGTTATGAATGGATTTGATCCCAATTTGGTAAGAAACATTCTGGGGGGAAGGGGAACAGATTTTGCATAAATGGTGACTCTGACCCCCAAGGGGCCTGAGGGACGGGGCCCAATAGGGGAAATTGAGGCAGTTCTTTTAAATCGCTACTAGTCATAAAGTTATGAATGGATTTGAACCCAATTTAGTAAGAAACATCCTTTGGGGAAAGGGAACATATTTTGCATAAATGGTGACTCTGACCCCTAAGGGGCCAAAGGGGCGGGGCCTAATGGGGAAATATAGGTAATTCCTTCAAATCGCTACTAGTCATAAAGGTATGAATGGATTTGAACCCAATTTGGTCAGAAACATTCGTATGTGAAGGGGAACAGATTTTGCATAAATGGTTACTCTGACCCCCAAAGGACCAAAGGGGCGGGGCCTAATGGGGAAACAGAGGTAATATCTTTAAATCGCTACTAGTCATAAAGTTATGAAAGGATTTGAACCGAATTTGGTCAAAAAAATTATAGGGGAATGGGAACAGATTTTGCATAAATGGTGACTCTGATCCCTGAGGGGCCAAAGGGGGGCATGGCCCCATAAGGGAAATAGAGGTAATTCCTTTAAATCGCTACTTGTTATAAAGTTATGAATTGTTTTTAACACAATTTAGTAAGAAACATCCTTTGGGAAAAGGGAACAGATTTTGCATAAATGGTGACTCTGACCCCCAAGGGGCCAAAGGGATGGGGCCTAATGGGGAAATAGAAGTAATTCCTTCAAATCCCTACTAGTCATAAAGTTATGAATGGATTTGAACCCAATTTAATAAGAAACATCCTTTGGGGAAGGGGAACAGATTTTGCATAAATGGTGACTCTGACCCCCGAGGGGCCAAAGGGGCGGGGCCCCATATGGGAAACAGAGGTAATTTCTTTAAATCGCTACTAGTCATAAATTTATCAATGGATTTGAACCCAATTTAGTAAGAAACATTCTTTGGGGAAGGGGAACAGATTTTGCATAAATGGTGACTCTGACCCCCAAGGGGCCAAAGGGGCGGGGCCTAATGGGGAAATAGAGGTAATTCCTTAAAATCGCTACTAGTCATAAAGTTATGAATGGATTTGAACCCAATTTGGTAAGAAACATTCTTGGGGGAAGGGGAACAGATTTTGCATAAATGGTGACTCTGACCCCCGAGGGGCAAAAGGGGCGGGGCCCCAAATGGGAAATAGAGGTAATTCCTTTAAATCACTACTAGTCATAAAGTTATAAATGCATGTTGTAAACTCAGAGAGTCTGGACTTCATTATTTCTTTAAACAGTTGGGATCCCCACGCTATAACCATAAATAGCATTGTTTGAGGTTAACAAACAAAAGGAATTGAACATGAACATTATTTTGACATTTGGTCAAATCCAACCAGGTGAGCGATACAGGCCCCATGGGCCTCTTGTTTATCTTGCACTCAGAGTAAAAAAAATCTGTTCAGCTGCACAGACTAAACATGAAAATGCCTCTTTTCTGAATAGGCCGAATTGACATAACATTACACATTTAAAAGGAATCTGAGACAAACATGACAAATAATATCAACAAACAAACATGACAAATAATATCAACAAACAAACACTAAGATGCTGAATGTTGACTGTATTCACATTAATGAAAGAAGACGTTTCAGAAAGATTCCCATATTGTTTGATATTATTTTAAATTAAAGTGAACGCATTTATTACTATAACAAATGCTAGGAGCGTTACAGTAATATAAAGACATGGAACAGTTGATTACCTTCACACTGGGCTGGAACATTTAACAGGAAGACAATAAAACACTAGATTTAATAACAAAATATATCTGAAGTATACCACATGTTGCATCGAAATATAAAACTAGGACGGGATATAAAAGTTGCGGATACCTTAACATGTTAATCAGGAGAGTAACTTGGGCGTTATTACTTTATATAATGATTTTATATTGTCTTACTCTCGACCCGAATTATATATACTGATTTGTTTATTAAATACAAAATATAAACATTTAATTTAACCTACAACCTAATTTGTCACGAATGTTGTTTTCTAACACATTGATATAATCCAAGAAATGACAATATAAAAATATATACGTTTCTCCGGCATTAACATTTTTTTCTTTATTTACAGATAGCATACATTTCGCCTATGACGTACGTATACACTTTCTTTATTTACATTATACAGTTTATGTCGTTGATAACGAGGAATTCATAAAGCAAGCAATATCGTTAAGCATTTAGTTACGATAATTCTTTAATTTCTATATAACAACTATCAACTGGTTTTGAATGTGTAGATGAATTGAGATCTGATACAAATATATTCCTTCAATCACAGCTATAAACCTGTAAAGTGCATATCGTTACGAGAATTTATTTTTTGCAATAATACTGATTTAATCTGTGATACCAGGAAGAGTGCAATATACATATGTTATCCTTTATTTAGTAATGTTGATAATTTACAGCAAAAGTAAAACTAGGTAGCTTTGAACTGTGTGGTTTTAATTTGTCTCTAAAATACAAATGAATATGTCACGTAATACGATAGGTATACATTGACATTCTGTTGAAAGGGAGATAATCCTCAACTCTATCATTATATCAATGTGTTTTCCCATGGAGATCATTCAGTAATGTAAATACTATAATATCGTGGTACTTTACGGAACATTAAAAAATGTCCATTTGTACAAAATTTTACTCTGATCAAATTGCCTTTAATGTTTTACGTTCTAAAATATTTGTATTTTTCTCAGGAAGATAAAGCTTTTTATCAAGTTTGTACAGAAGCAGAAACAATTTTGTTAAAGATATGATCATGCTAACATATTGGTGTATATCATGCCGAATGTACTATTATTTTGCTTAAATATTAAGCTAACTGTTTTTTCGTCAGATGATGATGGTATTGATAAGGTAAATAGCACTTACCCCATCGGTAATCTGTAAAATAAACTTATACTTTCCAAGACATACACGTATATACGAGGATAAACGGAGTCCTCACTGCTATTACCTTTCAGAAAACAAAATAAAAATTACATTCCAAACATTTTGACCTGACAAATATTATCTAAACATATATTATTTAATATTATAACGTAATGCAATGTCATACACAGGTATATGAAGTACGATCATTAAAATAATAATCAAAATGTCCGCGATACTCTGAATAAAAAATCTCTGATCGCTGTACCTGAACGGTAGTCCTGCACAATATTAATCCATATTCTTCCTATACAGCAATTTCCCCACTTTCTATCTGACTGACGCCACCCTGTAGTCTATCGCGTGCCCTTCCTTGAATGACGTTATTGCCAGGCACCTCCTGATAGTTCGGAGATATACAACACAGTAGAAGCCTGTAACGCAACATGTAGCGGTGCTCTCTAGTAGTGACGTGCGCGTGACACTGGTCGATAGCGGGAAGCTCGAGACATATACAGGCAGGAGGCGGGCTAGTGCATAACGGCAATACATATGCATACATTCGATTTTTCCAATACTTTGAATATGTTAATATATATGTGTTGGAAATCATGCTGTGAACAAATGAATTACAAACATACAAATGCATACATTAGGGTTTTTTAATGATATGAATATGACGATTACATATTATATTGATATTAACATGTCAGTAGGTAAATGATATAAGCCCCAAACTTTCTATTATGTAAAATATTGGACAGTCTGAGGTGCGCACCTCTATTCAATATTCTACAAGATAGGCAATTTGATGCTTATATCTTACTTCAAACACATTCATCTTTGTGTTATCCTTGGTCAGATCCGGTATCCGTTTAGTATGTGCAATCAATCATAAAAGCTATTGATATAATTTATGTAGGACGGTTGTATCGTGTAGAATACATTGCATGCCTTTTCATCTATTACAGGTGTGTAGGATATACCCTTTTCGGATGTGTTCTTATTTGAATTATTTAGTCTGACAGTGAACACGTATCCTTAACACAGTCCAAGCAAAGTACATTTTAAGCGCCAGTATCCACTATTGAATTGAATTAGATTTAATTAGTATTTTTTTTTATATATAGAAGAGGTGATTCCAGTATGTATATGGGATTTTTTTTTTATATAATGATCTTTTTATTCAAGTTTTTCGTCAATGCAAAGTACATAAAATACAAATACTCATAGTATTACACAAAACCCTATTTATAAATCTTGTTTGCTTTCTCCTACATATATACAGAAACACTATATGAATTTCACACAGATATATTATTTGCATATATATATACCACACACATCCTATGATACACATTTCTTATTTCATAACTATAATCGAAACATGTATACACATCATGTATGAGATATAAATGTCTTACTTGTATACTCACACAATCGTATATAAACATATATCTCATTTACATACTTGCCTTTAAACACCTCCTATGATATGCTCATACACATGTACACATGTCCTGTATGAAATATATATATGTGTATCTTAGTGTTATACTCACAAATACACATACACAAACAAACATATGTCAGATCTACCATTCTAAAATAAACGTACTACATACATCTCAAGGTTTTCATATTTTATATGCACACAGATGCATAGCACACTAGGAAAATCTCTGCTAGGGGCGTATTTATTTCCATGCATGTATATACCATAAGTACATTGCATTGCAGTGTATGGGATTTAGTATGTATCTGTGAGAATGAATATAAAAACAGTATATCAAAAAATTGAAATGTATATATGATAAAACAGGTGGACAATACTATTGTATATTTTAGTCAATAACATGAATAGTAATATATATTAAAATGGCAGAGTTCATTTAAATATTACATAGATATAACATATAAAACATAACAGGATAATAAATAAGAATAAACATGACAAATAATGTTATTTTTAGTCAGATTTAGTTCCTATCAAATCGATATATTCACGCCATTTCGACTGGTACAAATGATAGACGTTCTACAATTCAACATTGTAGGGACACATCAGGACATGATTGGTTATATATCTGATTTGAAAATTCGTTTTCTATCCCGATATTACAACGAAGTGTGAATTGTAAAAAAGAAATTTAATCGAACATTATCTAACTAAATCTATTCTAGATGTTTAAATCCGGTATATTTCTAAATTTCGAGTCTCGCCTAATCAAATACGAACTAAACTGATTCAATTATTAACTGTTCAGAATAAGAACGAACTATATAACTTAGGCAAATATCTACGAAGTGACCGAATTAATTCTATTGAAAATAACGTAATGTGAAACTGAGTTTAGGTCGGTCACTTTCTGCTACGTAAAAACGGACAATTAAATTACATATGCCCATGTTTTTTGTTTTTTTTTTTTGTCTTAACAATTCTGGCGTATTTTGCTGTTAGTGTAGTAGGTATAAACTGTTAGTCAGTTAATTAATTACATACTCGTTTGTTAATCAAAATGTATAATTTATTCGATTTTCCATCGTTGTAATGAATTGTACATTATTGTATGTTGTTATGTTGTATACATATAATACTAATGAGTCGAAAGGCTTAAGGTTTATAAACATTGAAACGACGGAAAGATTATCTATAATGTCCTAGCTACATGTGACCCAATGACCTTTAACATTGCAATAACTGGGACGATAATTTTGTCCCTGGAGCTTGTTTTAACCAGTCCTTGTTGAATAGTAGCTCAAATTTATCTTTTACAATTTGTTATTGTACGGGTATTTCGGATGATTGACATTGAATCTTATAAAAGCATTTTTTCTATCTTTCTTTCTTTCTTTCTTTCTTTCTTTCTTTCTTTTATCGCAACATTGCAATAGAAAACTTATTGATAATATCCTAGCTGCATGTCTTTGATGGTTAAACAAGTGACCTTCTATATTTTATTTCAAGGATAATTATGTGTCTGGAGTTTGTTTTATCCATAGTCTTTGTTTACATTTAAGCTATATTGTATTTCTACAATCTTGCATTGTAGTGATATATCGGATGTAAGTTGCATTGATTTTAATTTAAGAATTTTTTTTATTCCTATATTACAACGGTAAACCTATTACTAATATCCTAGCTACGTGATGGTTTGATAAGAGGCCCTTTTTACTCCATTATCGGCACATTGATTACGGGGCTTATTTTATTCAGACTAGAGGACTTGGAATAGTGCAATATTAAATACCACTTAGTATCAATATGACCTTCATTGTGTGTAAAACCTCTAATGTAATACGTCCTTTACCCCCAGGTTAGGTAGAGTTTTCCCGATATTTCATTTGTGTGTCTAACCCTTCACTATAACTAAAATCTAGATGTACATTGAGATCCAAAAACAACACTTAATTGTCAGTATGACGACGAACCGGCGTTGGAAATAATTTTCTCCTATCCAATCAGTATGATTCTAAGCCAATGGGGATGATTTCACTCATTCTGTCAATATCTTCTAAAACAATTATTACCTGCATGCTAACATCTATGGAGACAATATTCTCCCGGAAGTTCAATATGGTAGACTGCCTTTCCATATATAGGTATTGCTATATATTTTTGTCTACTGCATTTAATCACGCTATATATGGTTGAAAACATGAACATGGTTATTGACTTACCTGTGGAACGGTAGAGATATAACATAACAATACAAAATAGATCTTCTGTTAAAGGATGTTAGAGCTGAAGGCCAAGCGGGCAGGAACATATGTACATCAATGTTTGTGGTCGATACCTAAACGCCAAAAGGCCTCAGTATAACATAATAAAGGACCTAACGTCGGTAGTTAAAATGTGTCAATTGTACAAAGACACCAGCATCTCTTGTACATTAGTATTTAGCATTAAGAAATGTCATAAAGAAGGAATGTTGGTATTGCTAAGTAAACTGTTAGTAATGCATGTATATAACTCAGTTAAGTTATAAACATAAGAGGATTTGTATAAAGTTTAAATCAATCTTTATTTAAGCACCATACATCTTGTTGCCATATCGACTATAACAACATTAAAACCACTGTTCAATACTTATATTTACATTGTCTTACCATTTCCGTCAACTTTGAAAAAAACTGAGCCAAATTTTTTTTTTTTAAATCCCGCCTTTTTTAATGTCACATGACCCACTGGGTGTTATAGCCTGAGGCACTGGTTGTTATAGGCGTATGGTGGCAACTGCCTCTTAGCATTGTGTCAATGGGGAAATGCGGAGCAAATGTAAATATATGCAAATTTCTTCTTTTTTACCAAAAAATATTTCCATACATATAAAATTAAATATTTCCGTACAATAATGCATTTGGTTTATGCATGACCTTATATCCGTAATGTTTCATGCTGGATCTATTTGGATCGACTTTACTACTGACAAGGCAATGCAAAATCACCAACAACCCGAATTATAGGAGTATTTTGTCGTGCCTCTTCAGTACGTATGTACAGTCTATAGACTACAATCGTTATATCGGTAATGGATGAAGACGGATTGTTTTAAAACAGCAATTCTTCAAACACAACATCTCTGTAGTAACGAGTTGACCACTGATGCAAATTCCAAAGCCGGATTAGGGTAACTGCCTCTAGGGACCTCATATTTATGTCTGTTGATAGGCTCGAGCGAAACATTGCTGTGTTTTAATGGTGTTGCTATTAGTTTTGCTATAAATAATATATAATTCGTAATTTAAAAATATTAACGATGAAGATGATTCTTGCATAGACGATCAATATCCATGACGAATACCACAGCAGGAGCGAAGGAAACACTTGGACCAACAGTAAACCGAGCCCCTCAAATAACCCGAACATTCGGCTAAAGGAAAGTTGTATATCAAGGTGTTGGTCACTCAAAGAATGATAATCATTATAAATACAAATAATTAAAGATATCAACGCATGACTAGTTCAGCTGAATTCACGAATTGGTTTATTATTGTTTAACACACTGTCAACATTTACGGTCAGTTAAGGACGGAGTATATATTTTTGTCATTATCGTGAAAACTAACAATAACACTAAAGCTAACATAATACAGATGTGAAATTCGCAATACATTTTAAAAGGTTTGTACTTCAAACAGTAAAATGCCAATACAACGAAAATAAAAACGGGACTATGTACCAAGGTCGCTTTAATATAAAACCCTTTATTTTATGAGGTTCCTTAAGTAGTGCAACGATAAAGACAAACGTGTCTGTATACCGATAAACAAAAAAGCGTAAAAACAAAAGTCATCAAAACCAAGTAAACCAATGGTTGCTATCATTAAACCTTCTTCAATGACCCCGATATTTTAAAAACCAACGAAAATAAATCACTCATGCTGGCCCAGATGAAAGTGCACGAAGGGTCTTACTTTGGGAGGAAAAATGAGTACCTGGGGAAAAACCACTGTAGTCGGGCAGGTGATCCGATACCTTTTCACTTCCGATAGGGCAGTCCAAAGCCAATTAGGTGAAAGATAACAGTGTTACCACTACGATACCCGACTACGCTAGCACAACACTACACTTCATTAAGAGTGAGGACTTGAATAGGCATAGCCTGTTGTCAAATTCCCATCATTTTGATTTAATCAATTGTTTTTTACTGAAAACAATAAACTAAACAAAGAATGACATCGTAAACAATTAGCCATCAAATGTATACAGACACTGTATCTTAAATGTATATCATGTATGTATGTGTCTGTACATACATATACGTAAATGTATATTAATTATCAGATAAATGATGTTATGGAATATGATAGGATACCACATTTCCGTTTAGATTTGAGTGGATATATCATCCTCAGCCAGTGTGGATGTACATCTGTTGATAGGATCAGACTGTAGTTTAAACCGCAAATATAATTGTCGTAGTGTTATCAAATTTGGTGACATTATCGCATTTGTGGTTTGAACATGGTCCCTACAGACCTTCGTAGTTGTCGTTAAGGTTACTTTGTAATAATATCCCTGACGTGTTGGCAGGACTCGTATCATCTGTCGCTTCCCCTAGGAAAATCGATATGAACACTATATGATTGGTCTTTGCTATTTTTGTAATGACAATTGCGAAAGCCATAAGAAACAACAAATATTTGACCACACCAAGGATTTAGCTATAGATACCGTGTCTTCAGTGATATCAGATATGTGTTATAGATTTAATGGATTTGATATTTGAATATTTTCACTTTCAATTTTTGAATAATTACAACCAGAGGGATTTTTTGTCATGTGTGTTAAATTCAGATGCTGATTGGGTAATACAGGTATCATATTTCCGTATCTTGTATTTGATAACGAAAGAGTAAATGACATGCTTTTCATTATTTGTTTATTATTTTGCATTTGTTTTAAGCATTGCCCTGTAAGATTTTGCCAAAGATACAGTACATATGAGAATATTTTGTTCGCATAAGCTAATCGAACTTATCAAAACGTTACACTGAAACAGAAGCTACTTGAAAATTACTTACACAGAAATTTGTAATAAGACTCAACTTTTCATTTCCAAACAAAACGTCAAATAATGTATCAATGGCTATTTAGTCCATATAATAACACACAATAGTGTATTAATGGATATATAGTCCACATCATACCACCCAATAGAGCATTAAATGATATATACAAAGTAGTCCACATAATAACACCCAATAGTGTATTAATGGACAAATAGTCCAATTAATACCATTCAATGGTGTATTAATGACCATATAATCCTCGTAATAACACCCAATAGTGTATTAATGGATATAAAGTCCACATAATAACACCCAATAGTGTATTAATGGATATAAAGTCCACATAATAACACCCAATAGTGTATTAATGGATATAAAGTCCACATAATAACACCCAATAGTGTATTAATGGACAAATAGTCCAATTAATACCATTCAATGGTGTATTAATGACCATATAATCCTCGTAATACCACCCAATATTGTATTTTTGGAAATATAGTCCACATCATACCACCCAATAGTGCATTAAATGATATATACAAAGTAGTCCACATAATAACACCCAAGAGTGTATTAATGGACATATAGTCAACACGAAAACACCAAATAGTGTATCGATGGCCATTGAGTCCACATAAAATCATCCGGAAGTGCAGCAATAGACATGTAGTTAAAAACACACAAATTTTCAAAATAAGGACATAATGACACTTTCAATGTTGGACTTGATAAATACACAATTAAAACAAATCTTACAAACTGATAAATATAGCAAATCTACACGCCAAATCAACTCAGGAAATATACTCATAAATGAAGGCTGTAAATTACACGTGAAATTACACAATACCGAGGATGAGGTAAAAACAATATTGACACTATTAGAGATACATCGATTCGCGGCGATGTTGTTCTTCATTGCCAACTGATGTCGGAAATAATACTATTTAATCTTGCAGATGAGTGTAAGTATGGGCATATCATAATCGAATGCATTCATGTAAGTTTTGTTGCAGCTCGAGTACTTTGGTTTGTTTGGTTTGTTTTTGTTTAACGTCCTATTAACAGCCAGGGTCATTTAAGGACGTGCCAGGTTTGGAGGTGGAGGAAAGCCGGAGTACCCGGAGAAAAACCACCGGCCTACGGTCAGTACCTGGCAACTGCCCCACGTAGGTTTCGAACTCGCAACCCAGAGGTGGAGGCCTAGTGTTAAAGTGTCGGGACACCTTAACCACTCGGCCACCGCGGCCCCTAGCTCGAGTACAACATTCAGGATTGTGCATCAGGGCTTCCATACAGAAACGACAAAGCTACATATAACGGTATTTGTCGTTATCGATCGACAAGGAAAAAATCAATACAAATGGGATTCTATTCGCATTTATCTGAGTAATCGTATTACGGGATGTAAAAAGTACATTAGTTTATAATATCAGCCAAACTATCCATTTACACGTCATTTACACGTGTAGTAGCACTTTGAGTGCATTGACCACACAGCCAGACTGTCAGATCAGTGTTAACAACGAAAACATCTTAACATAGACACCTTACTTCTGTTCAAGTTTGTATCGCCATTCCTCTTGCTAGAAATACAAAAAAGAAGACGTAGATGTGTGGGCTTTGCATTCTTCTTGGAAGTGGCTAACATCGTAAATGTTATGGAATCAGATCCGTTCAAAAAGAAAACACTTCTCCAAAGTAAATGTTCCAATTTAACGATGGCACACTGGGGAGTCTGACTTTGTGCACTCACAGATGGTGACGGCTGATAAAGAGTAACATCCGGTACACCAAACTGTTATCGGTACAGTACAGGTAGTCATTGGGACGAGTGCGATATTTGGGTGATGAAGTGCAGTATTTGGATTGTCTTGTTAAGAATAAATAGGAGTACACCTCCCAGCAAATGACAAGAAGAGAGACTGCCAGCCAGACTGACCAAAGTTCTACATAGCTCCAAACCGAATTTTTTAAAATGTTTGTAATATTTCACACAAAAGTCAAAAGTGTCATATGTATTCGGTTGTACACAAGACAAATGTATGAACTATATATATAGTGCATTTAAATATAAATGAATGTAATGATAAACATTATTAATTACATACATACATGTTCTCTCCGTCAGGCAGGCTTCAGGGTTTGTAATAGGTAGAATATAGTTCAGATTCAATTTGGGTCTGTAGGTAAATGAATGTATTCATTATGATTGTATAAACTATAGAGTATGACACCGAAACCGAAATGACAAGGTGGTCTGGTCGGTGGCTAAAATGATCTAACATCACTTGAGGAAGGACAGAGTAATCTTCTATTCAAGGGGTGAGGTTTTCTTGGTTATTTAGCAATTAAGAATATCATCCGGAGGATTCCTCTTTCTCTGTCATATCTTTTAGTAAGGGGAAGATTGTTTTTCTTCCGTCATACCTTTTAACTTACGCAGGATTCAGTTTTTTTAGCAATGATCAGCATAATGACATCACCTAAACATCAATCAATGTCTTAATATCCCAATTACACGCTTAACATTATCTGCAGTTATCAGTGTGCGTGACAGATTAAGAAATTCACCCTGAGGGTTAAGATCCCTTTATCGCACTACCCATTGGACGAATGATTAATTCCTGTTACCTTGATAATCCTCTTATCAATCTAACATTAACATTGCATGAATGCAAAAAAGAATGATGACACGACCGTTACATCATTGTATTGTTTTCGGCACGTATTATGTACATATGTATTCTAGCGGAGGGGTTAATAGACCCTCGCGGTGACAGATAAATCTCGAGCGGGTAAAAACGAAAGACAAGTCTGTAAATGATGGGAGAAAATCTCATATATTACGTTTGAATGGAAAGTCGAACCATAATTACTACGCCGCCATGTCAACTGCAGATCTACTTTTCGTACTTCCTCTTCAACACACAATCGCACTATTTATTAGAGAATATAGGCAATACCATTCGGTACCTAACATCGGTTATGTATAGACTATAGAATTCGGGGCCTAGCCCATGTGTAGTATAGACAATTTTATTCGGAGCTTAGTACCAGTGTGGTATAGACAATATCATTAGAGGCTTTGGTTTGGTTTGTTTTTGTTTAACGTCCTATTAACAGCCAGGGTCATTTAAGGACGTGCCAGGTTTGGAGGTGGAGGAAAGCCGGAATACCCGGAGAAAAACCACCGGCCTACGGTCAGTACCTGGCAACTGCTCCACGTAGGCTTCGAACTCGCAACCCAGAGGTGGAGGGCTAGTGATAAAGTGTCGGGACACCCGAACCACTCGGCCACCGCGGCCCCTCATTAGAGGCCTAGTACCGGTGAAGTACATGCAATATCATTCGGGGTCTAGTACCGATGAAGTATATATAATATCACTTGTGGTCAAGTACCGGTGTTGTATAGACAATATCACTAGAGGCCTAGTACCGTTGTGATATAGACAGTATCATAAGGGCCCAAGTACCGGTGTAGTATAGACAATATCATTAGGGACCTTGTACCGTCGTAATAAAGACTATACCATTAGAGGCCAATTACCGGTGTAGCATAGACAATATCACTAAAGGCCTAGTACCGGTGTAGCATAGACAATATCACTAGAGGCCTAGTACCGTTGTGATATAGATAGTACCATAAGGGTCCAAGTACCGGTGTAGTATAGATAATATCATTAGGGGCCTGGTACCGTCGTAGTAAAGACTATACCATTAGAGGCCAATTACCGGTGTAGCATAGATAACATCACTAGAGTCCTCGAAACGGTGTAGCATAGACAATATCATTAGAGTTCCCTGGACACAGTGTAGCATAGACGATATCATCAGGGGCCTGGTATCGGTGCAGTATAGACAATATTATTAGGGGCCTAAAAACGGTGTAGTATAGAAATATCATTTGGAGCCCAGAAACGGTTTAGTATAGACAATACCATTAGGGGCCTAGTGCCGTCGTAGTAAAGACAATATCATTTGGAGCCTAGAAACGGTTTAGTATAGACAATATCATTAGAGGCCTAGTACCGTTTTGGTATAGAAAATGTCATTAGAGGCCTAGTACCGTCGTAGTAAAGACAATACCATTAGGGGCCTAGTACCGTTGTGGTATAGATAATGTCATTAGGGCCTAGTACCGTCGTAGTAAAGACAATACCATTAGGGGCCTAGTACCGTCGTAGTATAAACAATATCATTAGGGGCCTACTACCGTCGTAGTATAAACAATATCATTAGGGGCCTAGTACCGTCGTTGTATAAACAATATCATTAGGGGCCTAGTACCGTCGTAGTAAAAACAATACCATCAGGGGCCGAGTACCGTTGTGGTATAGATAATGTCATCAGGGGCCTAGTACCGTTGTGGTATAGATAATGTCATCAGGGGCCTAGTACCGTTGTGGTATAGATAATGTCATCATGGGCCTAGTACCGTCGTAGTAAAAACAATTTTATTAGAGGCCTAGGCATGGTGTAGTATAGACAAGGTCATTTAGGGTCTAGAACGGTGTTGTTTGCTATGCAGTTGATTGGCATATCTATTAGAACGCTCAGACGGCTATTATTTGATAAGTAATTAGTATATGGATTTTAATGTATTGCATGGACCTAGAAATGACCCCGGGGAAGCATAAAATCGAGAGTTTTATTATCAGTTGCAGTCAATCCTTCCACAAAACGCTATCGACTGTATCTCAAATGGGATTTGATGAGAATATGTCAGAGGTCATTACCAACTTCGTTAAAGAGAATCCTCAACTTTAGAAATATACGACATGGCTAATGATGTCAAAAACACCGAAAGACAAGCAATATCCTCCATTTGTTGTCCAAGACGAAATCAATGTGATTGTGTTATTGCATGTAAGACGCCGTCTCCATAAGAGGCTCTCTGCGTGCGACAGGTCGATTCTAAGTTGTCATGGAGATGCATCTCAAGACGAATAGACATCACATTATCTCCGATGTTAGACCCGAGTAACGGTCATTTGGTTGTTAACGCTTACTGCAAACTTCATCATATTGGTGTCATTGCGTAGTAGAGAATATTGACTGATATGTTTTAATCGACCATTACAGCATTTCAGTGCAGATTTGAAATTAATAACTGTGCCGCCGTTGTCTGATAAAATACTCAATGAAGTAAATCGGGACTATTGTTGTGCTATATCTTGAAATTTTAAAACAGAGACTTGTTTAAATCATGGGATAAGATTAATGCCATTTACACCCGATTTTTTAAACGTATATTTTGGTATAAATGAATGAAACTGAGATCTCCCCGAATTGATATATGTACAGTATAATAAAATTTTGAACCTTTTTTTCTTATTCTTTTTTTTTCTCTCTCTCTCCTTTTTTTCTGTCACCTTTGAACATTTCATTCTGTCGGAAAGACTATTCTTCAAAACAATGAAAGTGTCAATACATGGTTATGTTTCAAATCCTATCTAGAACATTATGAAGATGACAAAGCTTTATATGATCGTATTTCAGAACTCATTGCTATGTTCGATCTTTGACTTGTACCAAGAGTTTTTGTGACGCATATGAAGCATTTGTGCGATGCAGTACTTGCACGTAACTGAAATTGCGAGGGATTCAGGCGGTAGACAGATGATGCGGCACTAGATCGATACACTATTAATCTAGGACAGGTCGTAAATCGTAAACAAATAGCCTCACAGGGAATTGTGTACGACTAAATTCACTATTGGATATACTGTATTATATATAGGTAACATATAGACCTATGGATCTAGTCCTTAAGACCAAATAACCGACATTTCAAAACTTCTTCGATCTGAAGATTACCAGCGCTACTTCCAGAAGATAGATATATACTGTAATTGCATAAACCACTACACTTGCTTAACGGCAAAAGCACGTGCTGTAGAAATGATGAAACATGTCTTATCTACTCTGAGATTAAATGATCAATCGGTCGTCAATGTGATACAACGTATAATAACAAATTGAAAACCAAGCAATATCTCAGAGAAAGCCCTGACGGGAAAAGTGATCGAAAGACAAATACGCGTGAATCCTATAACGGTGTATCAATACACTAGACAAAAAATCCTCAGCCTCGTTTACACAGTAGTCAGTTTTCATACAAAACATTACGTGATAAATCTTTCTTGAAAGTATCTGTTATTGCTAAAAAAAATAATCCGAGTGCCTTTTATCTTCAATGTTGGACCCTTCGACTTCCAAAATCCTTAATTAACGCGTGAGCAGCACAGTAAATGTAATATGTACTTCATTAGGATATATTGTTATGCTGTGTGACGTTGGACGTATCCGACCTCTTTAATGTGCCAATTTGCTATCCGCCCTGTCGTCAATAATGGGATTGACTATTTAAGGACATGAGATTATTAGAATGAGCATTGTCATCATAGCAGAACGTTATAACCCTGGTCCTTTTGCCAATGTACATGTTCAAAGGTTCGTAGAAGCAGAATTATAGTTTCGGCCTAAGAGTTGGACTGAATGTTTGTTTGTAAAGTAATACATGTATTTATTAACGTAACATGGTTATTACACAAAAGCAATTTTGTTTTTATAAAAATGGCATTCTTTCAGGTCAATAGTTTCGTCTGAAGTGCTTCCCAACATACATCCAATCATGCTACATACATGCAAATTCTACTTTTTTTTTTTATTAAAACAATATTTGTTTTTCATTCATATCTCTAACACGTTCAATGACTTCTTTTCTATTCTATATCATCTAGCTTTAATAGCAATGCCGGATCAAATGTTCAACTGATAAGTGTAGCGAATGACTGACAGCCACATTGCATGTTGCACGCAATAAAAGTCTAACGCTAATTTGTTAATTGAGAAAGAAGTATCCTTACTACGAGCGCTATTATTTTGAACATAGAAACAATGATTAAGTACCTCTATTATCTCACCAAAGGTCATGTACAGTAAAACTAGTGACAAGGGGGCGTGAGCAAAATATTTTGGTTTCACAGAAACAACTGTATGGTGTGGCATGAGAATGATACGATTGTTCGTGATGAGTTGGTCGATTAAGACCAGCGTTCTACTCCCGCCCGTCATTGCAGTGTAATTGTGGAATTTACAAATCCTCGGTTCTAATATGTTTAAACCTGATATTCTATTAATTTGATCGAGATTTATAATGCGGATGTCGTCGATGAAGCACACAGCGCCTTGTTTACTGGAACGCCTGTTCTCATGTGCACTTTTAAAGTTATCTCTGAAATACAACACCTGATAATCATGAAGAGTCTTTAGATTTTTTTCCCTTTGTATTGTTTCCTCATTTCATAGATTGGTATGATTATTTAAACTCAGCTTAAAACCAAAAATACAAAAAAAGGCCTGGTTTAAATGATGTAGTTAAGGTCCCTTCTTTTCTGTACTCTGATACCTGTTTAGGCGTTTGCATTTTCCTGAGTTCCCTTCTCGAGTTTAATTATTTTGAACCCTATATTTACTGACGATCTATATAAGGATAAAACATTTGATGTATGTGTACTTTATCTTACAACAATTGCGAAACAATTTATAGCAACTTATGTAAATAATACCTGTTGGCCCAGATGAAAGGGCACAAGGGGTCTTATTGTGGGAGAACCCAGAGAAAACCCATTTGGTCGGGCAGGTGACCCTACAACTTTTGACGTCCGATCGGGGAATCCTTCCCTGGCCACATAAAGATACACAATCTAAGCTTAATAATTATAATTTAATTCACTAACTCGTATTTGGTACTTTACGAAACACACCCTGGGACTTCAAATCATTTTTTTAATCGTCCAAATGGATTGTGGATGTGTCTATCCACCATGCGATATTTCATGGTGATTTGATTAATGCATGGAATAATTTCTCTTTGATCTTCATGTAGTTCTTATCGGCTAGCCTTGTCCCTTTCCTGGAAGTTAAGGTTTCCAGACTATTTATGTCCATTTCCTGGAAATTTGGATTTCCCAACTAGCCTTATTCCTTTCCTGGAATTTAAAGTCTCCAGACTTTCTTTGTCCCTTTCCTGGAGATCAAGGTCTCCCGACTAGCGTTGTCCCTTCCCTGAAAATAAAAGACTCCGACTTAGCGTGGTCCCTTCCCTGAAAATAAAAGACTCCCAATTAGCCTTGTCCCTTCCCTAGAAAAAAGGTCTCCCAATTAGTGTTACCCCCATTCCTTGGAAATTAAGGTCTCCCACTTAGCGTTGTCGCTTTCCTTGAAAATAAAGGTCTCCCACTTAGCATTGTCGCTTTCCTTGGAAATAAAGGTCTCCCAATTAGCGTTGTCGCTGTCCTGGAAATAAAGGTTTCCCTTTTAGCGTTGTCCCTTTTCGCATGCACGTCTTCTCGTTTCGAGTTCTTCCGCATTTCTGTTGATTTTTTACTGCTGATGTTGAGGTTTGTATTTTACCTGATAAAGTTCCCACGTGAAATATATATATAGCCGCTACCGCCATTCCATTTTAATGCTTTGTTTAGTTTGTCTGTGAATTATCGATTTAGAGTATCATATTTGCTATGATATACTGGCATTTAACTAAAATATCAAAGCATATCTATCTGATCTTCTATGTAGTCTTTATATATGTTGGCGTGATTATTCATCAGTGCACGATATGAAAACTCCAAATACTACACATGGTCAACTTACGTGGTTTTGATATTAAATCTCCTGTTTATCAAAATATCTACCAGGCGTGCACATTAATGTGCAGACCGTTGAAAATAGACGTAGTCAAGTAATTAAAGATAGGATACCGTCCAACATTGACCAGCTAACATGATATATAACGTATGTTATTCAAAAGAGATTCTCATTACATGGTGTAAAAAACATTTGAAAATAAATGCTTCTCAACATCAAGCCGTCTTGATGACGACCGTCTAGTGGTCGAAACATATTGATGACACCTAGACCACAATAGAGATAACTGTTTATTGATGGGGGGAAAGCCTTTATTTCTAAATGACATGAACAGTGACAAGATATACACCATATAGATGCAGTACTGCCAGGCGCAGGATACTCCTTGGAATTAAGTGCTAGCCGATCACGGAAGGCGGGCAGGAAATCAGGCCTAACGGGATGGAAACTAGCCGATAACTGGCTACATCGCTGAGGCATGGGGAGTCTATTACTATGGAAACAAGGACAGACCAGTCAGGCGGACACCTAGAACACAGACAAAAGATAAAGGGCGGAGGAAATCAAATTTCAATTCGGCATGTAAAATCGAGGTGTTGTTGATGCGCTCTACTCACGCTTACTAAACAAAGTTTGTCTAGATTGTCTATGATACAGAGTAGCTATTACTTACTAAATTCAGCTTACAACACCAAGTGGAATTCGACATAGTAGCAGCACACAACTTCAATTTTTCAAATTCCACTACATTACCACTAAACAGTATAAACCATGATTTCCTCTCACATATACAATCCTTCTTGGTAGTACTCCGCTCTAATCATCTCAGATTTACAACATGCTTCTTGATTTATCTCAATGTGTCAAAAACGCTGTTTATAATATATCTTTTATGCTAGGGTGTTAATTGCATATTAAGCAATTCGTAGTGCAATGCCATTTACATACTTGCATTGTTGAAATGTATTAATGATATCCTAATTCAATGTTCCATCCTAGAGAGAGGGCTTATTCAGTCATTAGCCTGTTGCTTAATACTCAGTGATTTTTTGTCAATAAAATCTTTGAGAAATGAAAACATCGTCTGTTGTGTCTGACTGTGATGATGATAGCACTGTAGTGTTGACCTATATATAGCACGTGAACAGTATCTACATATATAGCACGTGAACAGTATCTACATGCACCATGACAAAAAAAAACCTAACAGGAGTCGAACCCATTACTGAAACAAGTGCAGCTCATTTGTTTACTGTAACTGTCAACGCTTTCGCAGTCGTTGCTATGCACATTGGATTTTGTTGCAACAACAATGTAATAATGTTTCTGATCTTGCGAACAATATATATAACATAATACACATTATCATGCGATGATAGCATTATTGATAATAGATACGTTTTAGCATAAATAAGATTTGAAACTACATGAGCAATGAACGGTATTTCTATTCATACAAGCATAAACGTTTGTATCCGATATTTATAACGATCCTAAATATCACAGTAAATACGTTCAAGATCTTTGTAAATATACATTAATGTATTTGGTTTAAACTTCCATAAACCCCGATATCAGTAAAACATTATAAAGTAACCTCTTTATCTCTAACAAGTTTTAATGCCACACATATTGTTGCCACATGCTTTCATTTCCTTAAAATTTTAAACTGTGTACGTGAGTGTGCCGATATATATCTTAACATGTTTTATATTATTTAAATTTGGTTGACATTCCTTCGTTTAATGTCAATTTTAATCTCAATGTGTTTGATCCTAGTAAACTTTACAGTGTTCGGGACAGTAAAGGTCTCGCACAACTAATCATTTCAACATACATTTTATGTTATTACAAATGGCTCCATCCCCTCAATCGCCTCTGGGTTGCGAGTTCAAAACCTACGTGGGGCAGTTGCAAGGTACTGACCGTAGGCCGGTGGTTTTTTCTCCGGGTACTCCGGCTTTCCTCCATCTCCAAATCATGGCACGTCCTTAAATGACCCTGGCTGTTAATAGGACGTTAAACAAAATAAACCATAAACCCTCAATCGCTCATTTGAAGTTCAAGTGTTGTGAAATGTACATCAAATTAATGTATGGATGATTTCCCTATTAGAAAAGTGATGGTATTAGAAAGGTTTAATAGCATATAAGAGCACACCAGTACTTGGAAGACAGTGTCCCTGATATTTACAGTGGACACGGGAACCCCCACCTAGGGAATTCCCGCCTTTTTACTCAGGGAATCCTTCGTATTTGTATTAATACCAGGAGGGCACATTTTTTATTTTCAAAATCTCAAGACCCTACACTTTATTCTCGTATGTAGAAAATACCCATTTTATGTGTTATTTACTCGGGAAATAGCTACAAACCAAAAAAAAAAAAAAAACCACACACAATTTCCTCAGGGACTTGGTTCAGTCAGAGTACAATAGCTCACAGGCCCTTGCATAGAAAATTGAATTTTATTTTATTTTTTTAAGGCAGTGGTATGTGTACTATGGAAAGTTATTATAAGTAAACACGCATAGAAAGAAAACTGGATAATATTAGGAATGCTGATATATTGTATATTAGGAAATATATCGGGCATACATTGTCCTTTAAATACGTATGATACATATAACATATGTATACATATAACGTATATATACATTTTGTATATCTTTATATATTATTATGTATCATTTTTGCTTTATTATGTATTGTCGAAGGAAACCGGAGTACCGAAGAAAAACTAAGTGGTCAGAGAGTTTACACAATACCTTTCTATGTCCGATCGCGGAATCGAACTCGGGTCGTAGCCAAAGTTGTAGACTAGTACGTCATCACTGCGCCACCCGATAATCGATCGTGTATATTAACATTGATATTACATCTGATTAATCATCCTATCTTCTGTATTATAGGGGAATGAAGTGGTGTAGTAAGCATGCGTGCAACATGAATTTAAAATACAATTTAATTCCCTAACCTATCACTATTTAAACAGGGTTCTATACATCGATCAATTTAATTAGCACTGGGTACACAAACAAGAGGATGGGTCAGTATGATAACTATACAACTGTATATAGAATTTTGCATTAGCATCAACAAGGATTGGTTCAAATCACGAACTTGTTCACTGTCAAAAGAGCCCATTCTTGTATCAGTTTAGCCTATAGAAAGGCATTATAAAAGATAGTATAAATTGTTAGAATACATGTAAGTGCAGACATGCAGACAGAACGATCGACCTTTCTATCGCATCAAATGTCAAAACCATTACGGTCATTGTCTGAGATGCATTTCAATGCTGAATCTCATGAAGGTCGACCCCATCGATTTAGTATATACTCGGAAGACAATTGCATTTTGTCAATGTGTTTTTTCTTGTGGCCATGAAGGCCAAATACATGATGACCTTGAGGAATACACAGAAATATGCAATACTACGCTAAGAGAAAGAAACAGACCACACATCACACCAGTACGAAGTCCTAGCTCAAAACTGAGGCGAAAAGAAAACAGCAGACAATGATGTATGCATTTCCTAAGATATGAATACTGTACCAATTTAGTTGATAAACAAGCGTAAGTTTACCTCAAATTAGTGTACGTATTCAGGATGTTATTTCAGTTATTAATGTTAGTGAAAGCGAATAGAAAATGTTTATCCAGACCTATCGTAAATGGTGAACGTACTGTGATGAATTGAACATTCATGACGGGTTTATTCTTATTTACTGAACCAGTCGTAGATTGAACCGTTGATGCGGACTTTGATCGTTGACTTGTGACACGTTTAACACAGCCATGGTGATAAATACAATCAGATGCAGACAAATTGGTTATTTTACTTAAAAGTTATCTGTGTCGCGGTGCTTAGGGACAAAATGTATTCTGAAACTAATATCACGTATCAACAGTTACTTATTCAAGTGGACCTCTAAGTATAAGGCTGAACATCTTCTGTATGAGCCGTGGTGGCTGAGTGGTTAATGTGTACCGTCAGTTAATCACTAGTCCTCCACCTCTGGGTTGCGAGTTCGAACCCCACGTTGGGCAGTTCTCCGGGTACTTCGGCTTTCTTCCACCCCAAAACTGGGTACGTCCTTAAATGACCCTGTTAGTATGACGTCAAACAATATAAAACCAAAACAATGAACATTTTCTACGCATATTGGTATGGTCGCCATTAGTATTTCACCAGGAAATATCTCAATATGGATGTTTGCTTCGTGATTTCGTGTGAATCTAAACTAGATGAAGATTTGGGTTCGGCAGATAAAGAGGCAACCGCTAAAGAGGAAACATTTAGTATCCCCATATCACATACAATCTACCAGGAATTTGATCGTATTCCATGAACGCCCATAGTAACAGATGTTGACAAAGGAAGACTACTATTTGCATATAATTTATACAATAAGCCTGGGCGATTATTCCAGACCTTCCAATAGTCTTTTGTTTCCTAGGATCAATGTACGAGTCGTTTACTGTTTAATGCAAAGTAAAGCTGTGATATATCGCACGTATTTGCATTTGAATTATACAGTCTGCCGATAGCGATGGACTCGTTCATACATAATTCATGGATTCCTGGACCAGTTTCACACCTGTTGGCAAACTTCGTCAAACACTCCAGTAAAAAAGTATGTTTGATTTTTATTATAAATAATAAACATTAAAACAAAAAAGACACAACGTTAGATAGATTTTAATATCGTTTTTAATTCGTATTTAAATATAGCAATATATTGCATGCCTTTTTATATACCATTCATATCAAATAAGATTAAAGTTGACTTAAGCACGAGGAGGCTTTGCCTTCTACTGGGTTGTAGATTTCAGTATACTAATGGATTCCGTAGCATGCAACGCCAGACAATGATTACGATCATGGCATTAAGAATGCAGTACACTTCAGAAAAGGTTTAAACTATCAGATCCGGCATTCTACGTAGATTTAGCAGGTTGAAATTTAAATTAATTAAAACCGATTTCCAAACCACACCCGATTTGCATAATAAGTATGTAGAGGGGTCGAAAGGCAACGCCTGTGATACTGGTATATATTATACAAACACTGTCTAGCTTAACTTTGCTTTAAAATATTTCCGGATATTATAAATGATAAGAATACTGACATGCTTCGTTTGTAATGGAATTATATTACAACTACCACACAATATGTTACAGACCTGTCTATTTGCTAGACCAAACTATCAATCGTTCTCAACAGCATTTTGGTACTATCAAATATGGGTTACAACTGCAATATTATATTGTTTCCCTCAGAGATAGAATTAGTAGATTTCTGATTTAAAAGGCTTCGCTCACTATGAGAGCTCATATCACATGGATGTCATCGTAGCTTTGACTTCGAGCAATCGCAAAACGTGGTATTATGGTATCCATGTATATTATTCTTGTGTGGTGAACCATTTGAACAAGTTTTCAATGAAATACTGATTGGTGTACATATCAATGATGACTGACAGGGTCAAATCACATTACAGTTGTTTTATCTAAAATAAGGCAAAAGGTAGGCTTTCTACGACCTTTTAATCCATATCTGTTCGCGGGAGATAGGTTCAAGAATGGTTCATGTGTTTTCTACATTTTTGTTTGTAGTACAGTATGGCTAGGGCGTTACTACACCTTAATTGGCAAGCTGCTGAAGACTCAGAAACAAGTAGGCTAGACCTATTTTAGACATGACATATGATGCATGTTCCTGTGAAATGTTTAATCATCTTAAACGGTTATCTGTAGATCAATATTCTAAATCAAGAAGACTATGTATGTTGCACAAATGTCATTAACAAGATGTTCCTGAATATTAATCAAACAATGTGCCTCTTGTGCAAGATGGTCATAGCAGAAAGAACATAGAACATAGAACTGTTTTTACTTCAAAACAATTCTAATCTATTGTATTAAAATGTGGAATATTTTAACAGAATGATATGAAGAAAATTATCTTAAAAATATTCGCCACGTGCGTTTTAATGACGAATACCTAAAAAGGTATTATTTCGTGATAATTTTAATTAAAGAAGCTGTGATATACTGTGAAAACTGCTCTTTATGATGTATAATATGTATGTTACTTTTACCTGACACATTTAATCATCGGGTACAACTACGACAGAAAAAGATTTGAATTTCCTGTCGTAGTTGTACCCAATGCATATGTGTTATATGTGAACAATTCGCATTTATGTATAAATACATTTCGATCCAGATATTCATATCATCTAATATACGACTTCCGCTATGATCTTGTCAGAATATCGGGCCGACTATGACTGTCCGATTGAAACGTTCTTTTTAAGAACGCCGAGGTGTTGCAGTGTCCTAGGCTAGGTTATAACCGGAACAAGGACGTTGAACCCCATCAATCAATCAGCAGCGGTATAAGCTGCGGGTATTTCTGGCTAGGCGATTGGGTGCCGTAGATCGTGAGTTCGAGGCCCGGTCAGGGCACGAGTCATAAAATCCTTCGTCAAATGTGTTACTTTGTTAAATATATATATATCAATCTATATCAATAAAGCAGATAATTATCATGCGATCGCTCTGCATAACACAACGTTTTGTGACAGATTCCGTATGATCACGAACGGACTTCATGCAATCATTTGGAATTGTTTACATTTCTGTATTTATTCAACAGATCACCCCTCTCACCATTCAATCATGCACTACTTATGTTGTTGCGCCATCAACGTATACAAAACTACTTGTACACCTTAATTTTAAGTTACAGGAATGGTTACCATGGTTATGCAACAAGTTGAGACATGAACAAATGATATTCACTTTAGTTTTCCATTAATTTGCTAGCACCAACGCGCCAATTCGACAGTATTTCAGACTGCACTACAAAACCGTTGTTGGTTTGTCAGATACGTTTAAAATAATAAAAACACATAATCGATGATTTTTTCCCTGTTAATATCAAGTATGTTGCCTGAGAGAAGCATTGCATTCAGCTTTATATCTGCTATTCCATTACAGAAACGAACGAACGCTCTATCTATGATGCCATAGATAACATTAATGTGTACAAGTCAGAAATAAATGCAACGCATTTGTTTAACTTTGAATAATCATTAAACCAACAACAAACTGTTCAGCTGTCTCAATAGGAGCACAGCATGTTACACTCGCAGAGATCCGGACGATAACACTTTGTCAACATGTCGGTCACGCTGTTTGATACTAGAGTTGCAAAATAAGCATTACTACATTAGCTTTTATCAAAACACTGCAACAAAGAATAGGCGTCAAGCCGAGTTGTTTTGTCACATAACAAACAAAAATGTCTCCATTTATAGGGACTTGAAAGGACCAATCTATTCATGCTTCAAATAATTACAACATGTATCAGTTAGATGGTAGCGTGTTGTCATTTTGAGTTGATAAATGTAGATAACTTACGCTTTGGTTCACCTTCCAGAGATATCAAACAATCAGGACATTAAGCTTCGTGAAAGTACACGTCGTACATTAACGTTAACGTTGTAATGATTGTTTTATAAGATCTTGTCTGTTTAATTTAAACTTCATGTTTTTGGGTTTTTCCCATGTATGGCTAAATTTGAATGACGTTTTATGTATGCTGTCATAACAAAACAAAACGGAGATCACTCCACTAAAGTGATAAAAGTGGCATAATTCAAATATACTTTAAGATATTGTTCAGCTACCTTAAATCGCCAATTCATATTAATTCTTATCATATATAATAACAGAAATCAATATTTTTACAATCATCGTTGGATTCTTTCCTCTTTGAAGAAATTACGAGCACGGTTCATCGAGGCAATTAAAGGCGCCGTCAGTTTTTCCGTTTTTTCTTTAGGCCACTTGAAGTGTTTGTTCTATCAAGGATGAGGATTTTTTTTGGTATGACCACAGATCTAGCCAGTTGCTACACATAATACATGTATTATTATTGTTAGACTGTTTATGGTATTTCATTTCATTTACGAATAATGTTTTTAGAGTTAATAACTCATCCTCAAGAAAAATTAAAAGAACCGCCTGCTTGGCATTTTAATAAGAATTAAGAAGGATTCGGAGGAAAATCTATGTCTGTTCACCCTATCTGTTACAGGTCATAGGTAAATTCTGCATTTGCATGCTATTATACCATATAGGCGTGTGATTATGTAATAAGGAAGGTATCAAATTGACGGAAGTATAATGCATTTATTACCTTAAACTTTCCAACATATGACCAAAACATATTTTTTATGTGAACTCTTGAGAATGCATTAAGGCTATCTAATGGACGGAAGTTCAATGCATATATTTCCTTCAATTTTCAAACAATTGTCAAAAATATAATTTTTTCATGTGAACTCTTGAGAATGCATAAAGGCTATCAGACCAGTGGACCCGGAAGGGTAAGCGGACGCTGTTTAATCGACAGCATTCAACATGTAAACTTTAGCCAAACCCTGCCACGTTTTATCGATACATATTCGCTTGTCACACACATTTAAATGTTTAGCAGGTAAAGGACAGGACAGATACATGTAAGTCATCCAGGTTCACGGCTGATCCTGGATGACTTAAACGTCAACAGACGTCATTACAATACATAACACGAGGTCGTTCGTCAACCTATCTCTCTGTAACAAACTGTGTCAGCAGCCGATATATTTCATGAAAATCGTGATTTTGCATTTTGACTCAACTGGTACAGGTCATGACCATCTGTTTAGGAAGCAGGAATGGTGATATAAAAGAAATTAAATGGCAGGAAATTGCTTGCATTGCGTATTTGTACATGGATTGTTGCTAACGCTACCATTTTATGCCGTAGGCGACCTTAAAACAAATTGTCTACGTGAACGAAAAATACAGTTAGTAATTAAAAGGGATGTTAGCCTAATGGTAACTTGAGGTTTTCTCTATCACAAACTCTAGTTGGAATATAAGCATCTTAATGTTTAACAAAGTTCGAATTCGTCTTAATTAATTACATTAAAACGTGCAAATAGCAAGAATGATACTAAACCCTATTCTTTATACCTGTGGTTAGTTTTGTTTCGATCTCATATTCCTGATCGCTTTTCTGTTATTTTTTGATATGTCGATATCCATTTCAGTTGAATTTATTTCCATCATATCAATTTCTCTCGTTTCACCGAAGAAAGGTCTAATGAGCTGTACGATTCCCCTCGGCATTTAATCACCTCTGGTGTATCCTTTTTCATGCGCATGTGCACAAGAACGATAATTTCTGTTTCCACGCAATTGCCTTATCCTAAACCCGATCGAATCCAATAGCATTTTTGTAGTCGGTACATTTCCTACAGGTTTTACGTAAATTTTCTTTTCACTACCTAATGACTTGTGTATAATTTATATAACCAAACTACAGCTAACATGTACGGAGTCCCAATATCTTAAAGCCACTGTAATCTAGGAAATGGGAATGTACGACAAATGAAATTGTTGGTATGATCAAAACAACAATAAAGACATTCCGAACCGTGCTTAAATTGCAGGATATCAAGTGTGAGGTTGTTCTCAGGTGGGGCCGCGGTGGCCGAGTGGTTAAGGTGTACCGACACTTTATCACTAGCCCTCCACCACTGGGTTGCGAGTTCGAAACCTACGTGGGGCAGTTGCCATGTACTGACCGTAGGCCGGTGGTTTTTCTCCGGGTACTCCGGCTTTCCTCAACCTCCAAAACCTGGCACGTCCTTTAATGACCCTGGCTGTTAATAGGACGTTAAACAAAAACAAACCAAACCAAACTCAGGTAGGTTTCTTGTAGTAGCTTGTAGCTGGTAGCAACATACAGGAGGCCCGTTACAGGTTACTCGATGTATTTAGGATAAAGTGTCCAAGGAGATCCATTATTTATAACCTTGCAAGTATAAAGGAAACCACTTCAGGGACAGGAGACAAAGTCAATCGTATATATAAAGTAGATAATGTCACAAAAAAGGACACGAACCTATAATATTTGTATATGTATTTTTGTTTGAGCTTCCCGTGTCGGCTTTCAAACGAATCGTTCCCATTTATAGCCAGCAATGGCTTGCCATATAATATCTTACAATATATATTTATCATTAGGATAGACACAATAGAAAATAAAATTGCCTCGCTAGCTGATCAAGACAGAACAAAAGCTTTAGGTATGAAATGAATAAAACAGTAATCGAGCACATTTTACAGTATACAAATGGTTGTCAAACTAACATCTAACAAATATCCTCGGGTTTATATAAGACGTCATATTACCAGGTATCTAGTATATATATTTATTGGTATTTAAAGTGCTGGAAATGGAAATATCATGTAGTCGCTGTGTGTTCGATGTATTTCATGTTTGAGAATATTATCGTCTGGGTCTGAAAATAAAAACACTAGTCTCGGACAATATATAAAACGCAATATTCTCAACATTGACACTTAAAGACAAATGTTCTCATTTTATATGGAAACAGATTAGTAAAATGAGAATTACTGTCGGGGGAAACATACTATCATCGATGTTCAATCAAGTTTCCGCCGCCATTTTATTTCTCTTCACGTATGCGCCACTGTAGCCATATTTGGTAATGAATGTGACAATAGAAAGTGATATAGGATATTGACTGAAGGAATAGGTTTACAACCGCCTCCTTGTCGTTGAAAGCTTTGCATGTTTGATTATTCATAATCAGACTGTCCATCGAGATATAGCGACACACCAGGCATTAAAGTAACATTTTACCCCAAACCTTTATTGATATATTAAATATATTTAAATGAAAATGTCAAAATCAAATACATCAATTTGAATGAAAACACAAATAAAATCTGTATGAATTTCTCGTAAAGCTTTGTAGGCTTTGAATGTCTTCACTAAAACGGACATTCTGAAGGTCAATTCGATTTGTCCGCACATCGAGGAGCTGCCAGAGTCGTAACCTTGTCAGGGGCACTGGTCTGTGAGATCAATCCAAATTAAGACGGAATGTCATATAAAATGTCTCACTACTGCGCAGTAGAATCACCGGAAGTAGTGTAATAAAAAAACAAGCCCTGAAACAAGTGTGAAATCAATCAGGAGCGTTTCTGGAGAAAACTCATATCATACTTATAGAATAATAAGTAATTATATAAGTAATTAATCATAGTTAACGCTCCTCATGTGGCTGATTTGATTGCGACATGGACATATATCCAGTGTTCCGTGGTTAAATAGAAAACCGAAGTTGACATTTTGGCCACGATATCGTGTAATTACAATGTAATATAAAGATTCTCATAATATGATTTTTTCTACGAAGTTTTGTAATTTTAGTGGTAATACAAAACATTCATACATTCACAGAAACTCTCAAACAAAAGTTGTACGAAATACAAAATTAACAAATGTTTGGGGATATAATTTCCCCACAAAATCAAATAGCCAGGGATGTCATCATAAGCTCTGTCGTGAATGACCTTGTACAGATAGATGTCTCCCTTACGTACAAAGGTGAGTTAACAATATGTCTATACAATGCCAAGCTGTAGAAATAAATGTAAATAGAAACAGCCTAATAGAAACTCCATACCCTAGGACAGTGCTACTCATTAAACTAAATTCACGTTTAATTATTCTTCACTAGACATCTGCACCTGATGGGCGGGGTAACTAGGTATGGCCCTACATCCACCAGACTTTAACTAACAGCAAGTTTACCTTAGGGACCATGTTTCAGTCAGGTAACGTACTGGCCTTAGTCGCATTTTGACTTTGATAATTACTATGGTTAAGAAGGTTGCAGAAATTATCGTACGGGCTATCATTTCTTCTTTCCACACCGTTTTGAAGGTAGGTAGATTCTGCGATTTTATTTTACCCACAAAACTTGATTGACCCTCTGAAAATAAAGAACTAGGTGTAATGATTATGTTTATGGATACTATGATATCCATACGGTTTGTGCAAAAGACAAAGAATTAAATATCACATTTATGAATTCATTTAGTAATTGATGAAATAAATGTAATAATACCTGTAGGAAACAAGAATATAAGACTACATCAACAGCTGTTCTGTCCTTCATGGACTCGTCAGTGATGTTAGGGACATCATACAGCTGTTCTGTCCTTCATGGACTCGTCAGTGATGTTAGGGACATCATACAGCTGTTTCGTGCTTCTGGAACTCGTCAGTGATGTTAAGGACATCATACAGCTGTTCCGTCCTTTTAGAACTCGTCAGTGATGTTAGGGACATCATACAGCTGTTCTGTCCTTCATGGACTCGTCAGTGATGATATACAGCTGTTCTGTCCTTCATGGACTCGTCAGTGATGTTAGGGACATCATACAGCTGTTCTGTCCTTCATGGACTCGTCAGTGATGTTAGGGACATCATACAGCTGTTCTGTCCTTCATGGACTCGTCAGTGATGATATACAGCTGTTCTGTCCTTCATGGACTCGTCAGTGATGTTGGGGACATCATACAGATGTTCTGTCCTTCATGGACTCGTCAGTGATGTTAGGGACATCATATAGCTGTTCTGTCCTTCATGGACTCGTCATTGATGATATACAGCTGTTCTGTCCTTCATGGACTCGTCAGTGATGATATACAGCTGTTCCATCCTTCTAGAACACGTTGGTGATGCTAGGTACATCGTACAGCTGTTTCCCTCTTCCAGGACTTGTCAATGATGTCCTGAAGTTAATAAATGTTGGATCTTAAAAATGACAGTTCTTGGTATTAGAATACTTGAATAGTACATTTCCAATTTTAATCGGTCTATAGATGAATGCATAAAATATGTATTTGTGACTTGTATATTGCCATATTTGGCACGATACATAGCAAAGTAATATTTTATTATCTCTGATGTATGAAAATGTAATACATGTATATGTAAATATAAAGCAATTTGCAACAGACCTTAAGGAATAAATTGGCAGAGAGCAGAAAGCCCCTTATATACAATCTGACATTATTCCAAATAATTTCATGTTCTCAATGGAAGAACTGTGATATTGACTCGCGTATTTCACTACAGACTACATTATTGATGACCAACATACAAATGTAGGGTCCTGTATTTCGTTGGCGATATGTTTCGGAAACTGGCTAATTGTCATCAATAGTATTTACCACAGCACTTTATTACACAAATCAACATTAGTGCATCTATATATCAATATATATTTAATATTTATTTCTCGTGTAGTACAGTGCTGTCATACCGAAATGATTATGATCCGTTGTTTTGTAATAATATTCAATTAATTATGCAGGTAATATGTTTGCATGCCATCAAGTGCATAGGATAAATTGTCTTGCCCATGGACACAACCACAACACAACAGCCCGATCCGTTTGTCGGCTATCCGAGAAATACAATCGGACACAGGCTGTGTGGGAGCGCCGAACCACGCACCTCGGACCTTCCTGAGATTACCTGGCCGGCGCTCTAACCAACTGAGTTATCGCCCCTCCCAATGATAACTATGGGATAACTTGCATATGTGAGGGGAGGATTAATATTTTCCTATAATCTTAGAGGAAAAGAGCCAAAAGGATAAAATTGATACAATACCCCTTTTTCATATCTATTGAAGAAAACCCTGTGTTATCTATATTTATTAATATTTTATTTTCGTTTTGTGTTGTTTTCGAGGTGTTCGAGGGTAACGGTTTTGTGTGCATGTTTCGGTATTCTGTTTCTGTCATTACAAATACAGAACACCTTGTTTGAAGTTAATCTCCGTAAAGTGGTACTAATTAGAAAGGGGATGGCATGGGATTAATATATAATAGAAAAGAACGAAATTATTAAAATCTAATAACGCTCAAACGCATATTACTGATTAATATTTGAGTAGTACTCAGAATGCTGTACGTTGAGTTTTTCACTAACTTGATTATGTTTCCCTTGTTCTATCCGATTTTGTTATTTTTTACCAAAACAGGTGACATATATTTTTAGCATATTTATTTTTGTATATCAGTTGACGGGGATATAATAGAATCAATAGACACTGATATTGCTTTCAGCTTTAAAATGTAGCAAATATCAAAATCAGCCGAGGGCTGAATGATTGTATTAACGGCAGGAACTATAGGTTTAATATTTATGATAATAGAACAAAATATGTGGTTAGATCAAACAGGTCGCTGATTTTATCTCTCTTTTTACAGTGTGTGGTTTATTAATTACTCAATAATAGGGTTATTTTGGAGATAATTAGATTCCCGAACACGAATTACTGACAATTGTAAAGGTCACTAGACCGAGACACCAATCCAATACAGACACACATGATTGGCGATCCCGAGGGAGTGTACGGCGGATGCCGCTTGTTACTACCGCTTGTTACTGAATGCTAACCACGGTCGAGGCGGACCGGGGAGAGATGTAGTCTTTCCTACATCGATCGTAGAGGGCGGGTAAGTAGTTTGCCGCGATGTATACATTGGCTACAGGGACGCATGAACATCACCTGTAATGGTGAATAGAAGGATTACAAGCCCGACAGATCTGCTAATATATATATTTTTACTTTGTGAATTGTTCATCCAATAATTAACTGGACAGTATTATAATGGAAATTTGTTTTAACACATCAAATATGGTGGTTCCAGTGCGTCAAGCTATGGATAAAAACCGCTAAATGGATTGCATTGACATACGCCGACAGTGATTTGATTATTTTGGTTATTACAATAATTAAGAAGGAAAGTATATCTCGTCCATCTTTTATAAAGACATGCACTCATGAGAAGGAAAGGGGGTCACTGTGTCTGCTGAAAGTATTCAGGTTAATGGCGTAGATATTAAAAGGTCCATACAGCGTTTACGATAAATCGTGTGTAGTTAAACTGTAATCATTTCGCAGCCGACGGTATGACAGGGAACATTTTCACCACTGAGGCGTTGTATAGAGTTCGCCAATAACACAAAACCTCACGAGGATGTATTCATCAGCAGAAGCTTTATAGCTCCGTGGGGCCTAAACATGGAGCAGCAGCTGTTCTCGTCAAAATAACACAGACTTAACAGTGTTGTTCTGACAAGGAATTAGGCCGGTCTGCAGGCTGGCGATACAATCTCAGCTTTCATATTCTTCAAATGAAAAGAGAGTATCGATAACAATGTCGTCGTTGAACACTTTGGATGTAACCTGTTGATTGTGAGGTGTGGTGTGTTGTATACTAACTTTGATAGAGCTCCTTACAGTTTAACGCACCTTGAAGATGAAGCGACAGAACGTTCGTACCTTGTCTTTGATTGTATGTACTTTTACTTACCTCCTGATAGGGGCAGCCGTGTTTGACGCCCTGGAATCTGAGTACGAATTAGAAAACAGGAGGCGTCTGTTTGCTGAGGAGGACGAAATACTCACAAAATACAATATTTCAGAAGTCGACTTTAAAAACATTCAACACAATGTTATCTGGTCCCGTCCTTACCAGGAAGTCATCCAGTGGAAATTCGGAGGTGCTCTATACTTTTCCTTGGTAGTGGTGGCAGTGATAGGTGAGTTGTACATACACAATCCTATATCGTTGTTAGGTAAATGTGAAAACAATAGTTATGTGCTACCTACTATAGTATACAGTGCAGGTTAACTGTCTGAATATGACATTTATATACACATACTCGTGTCAGTGACTCACTACAAAGCCGTGTCATATATAATCTTCAAATCCAACACAATGATAGTTCCTCGCAAATATTAACATTTTTATACCTTTTGCTACATAATGTCTTGATTATTATTTCATTTTAACTGAAATGAATTTCACTTATTTAACGGTTGTACTATTATTTCTTATATATATATTCCAATTACGTCATATTGATCACGAGCGTAATGGTATTAATTGTCTGATAAATGCCACTTGTGACTGTAAGCCATTACTACATTATATGCTTTATTGACATGTATGATCGAGGATAACACATGTTGTAAACGAGACCAAATAATAACCGAAACAGAAGATTGTTGTATAGTTAATATTGTATTATATTCTTCAAATGTTCATGACATGTTATAAATCATGCATTGTGCAACCTGTTGTTTGACTACTGTTCTCTGGATTTCATGTCATCATACATTTTTCTTACAGTTTGCTATAGTTAGCTTTAAAACCATTCCTAGATATAAGGTTATTGTCGACATTTCATAAAAAAAATAATTCTGGACAAATTAGTTAAAAACCATATTAAAGTTGCCCGCGCAAAGCGATTTTGCAAAAGTAGACATAGGGATTATGTAATAATAAGCTAAAGTGTAAATAAAGCAGTTACAACTATATTGTTTACAATGAAGATCAAACGCAGAAAATTCGCTGTTAGTTTGCATGTACGTAACTTAATACTCATGTATATAACCATTACGCTGTGCCAGCTTCCTGCCTCCTGTTCTATATATATATATATATATATATATCCTACGTAATAGATGGATTCTTGTATAACGTATACCTATATACACGATCAATCATTGTACCGGTATTGTGGGTACCGAAGCTACATACGGCCAAATCAAATCAACAAAGTCTGTAAATTGACAAACTAATTTGTCGCGTCAAATTATTAGTAATATTTGTTTTTCAACAATCGATATTGTCGAGGCATTTTCTAATTTGTTGCATGCTGTTTTAATTTCAAGTGCTTGATTTTGTATTTTACCGTAATTCAAGTTTGAAAATTAATTCATATATAACTTAAAACAAACTCTACGAATAATACTATGCAGCATACAAAATGTTTACTTTATATTTTCGGTAGTTTTTTTTTTAGCGATTTATGTGCTTAATAGAAATATGTCAAAATGAGTCATTCAAAATAAAAAAAAACATGTCGATAATTTTTCTCTATAACACACCAAGAGAACATCGGCTTATAAAGGAAACCGTTATAAATCGTAACCGACAAAACGGGATGACGATAGGCAAAATAAAAGCAAAATACATACATTAGTACAGAGAAAATACAACCATGAGTTTAAGGAATGATTCATCTTTCTTCTGCAGAGACACAGATATGTAAATCCCTGTCCGTTATTGCATTATAACTCTGTGCTTTTTTCTATGTTTGTTTAACAGGTTATGGACATAGCACACCAAAGACGTTCTGGGGCAAGACCTTCTGTATGTTCTATGCTCTGATAGGGATTCCATTATGTATCATCATGTTTCAAAGCGTTGGTGAGCGATTGAATACATTCGTGACTTTTGTCTTGAAACAAATTAAAAAATGCTTTCGTTTCAAAAACTCGGAGGTTTCACAAACAGATCTATTTTTTGTGACTATGAATTTATCAACAATAATTATAACTACTGGAGCTTTAGCATTTTCTCATGTAGAGGGCTGGAATTACATTGACGCGTTCTACTACTGCTTCATCACGCTTACTACAATAGGCTTTGGTGATTTTGTGGCGTTGCAGAAAGACTACATGGTCCAGGAGAAACCTCATTATTTTGCGTTTAGCATTCTCTTCATTCTGTTTGGTTTGACTGTTATCTCTGCCGCTATGAATCTTTTAATCCTTCGTTTTGTGACAATGAACACCGAGGACGAACGCCGGGATGAAATGGAAGCTGCAGTTGCCGCCCAAAATGCAGTGCGACTAGAAGGTGACGTTATAACCGGAAATGGAGGTGTAGTTTCAAACGCACAAGAGCGTCCAGAGTTTAATGATACACTATCTGTTTGCTCCTGCTCGTGCTACAAGTGGACATCACCACGTGACAAAGTTTACACGTCCAGCCCTTTGGCTAATCACAAGAGTGGGAAAAGAAAGAGTAGGTCTTCTGCGGCCAACGCAACAGAGTGTTCCAAAGAAATGGATAGTACCATGTCTGAGGACACAGAGTCCTTCCTTAATTGGCAGAGGAATAAACGTGCCTCGTTATAGGGAAGATCACATCTCTCAGAGGGTTTACCTGAAAAATATGAGCATTATTACCTAAACTTTAAGTAAAAGGTCAAAAGTGATTTGCGTTTTATCTCCAAGTTGCTTTAATAAGAAACCTGAATTTGGTTTAAAGCATACTTTTATAGGTTAAGTAAGTGGTGTATCGATGTATGAAGTCGGGTTATGAAAAGAGATGTTCACTGTTCGGTGTTTACCTCGATAAATAAGTTGATAAAATAGAATAAATAATTATTCTTTTCAATAGAGACGCTGTATTACTCCCCAAATAAAAGTTAATTTTGAAAGAATAATATACCATATACAGACAGTTCTTGGAAGTAGAAGTATTTGATACAAGTAAGAAAGTAAAGAGGTGCATACTGTGTTAACCAAGCACATTTCGTGGGTGAAATAGACGTTGTCTATACACTCGAATGTTCGGTAAAATGCCTTCTGCTAAATCTATAAAATAAATTGATTATATTTTTACATTGATATATATTAATGAAAACGTCTGAGAGATTATTTGTAAACAAACAATGCTATGAAGTAGTGTAAGTTATAAATAACAATGACAGCTGTGTGATAATTATACAATGCGAATTGAGACGGTAACGGGAGAAAATTTGATCCGGGAAACCTGTCTCATTATACATTGGTATACTCACACAATTTATGGTACACCAAATTCCTTTCATTGCTTTATCTGAAAAAAAAATTAGAGATGTTTACTGCGCCTTGTAAATACGAAGTCTTTTATTGTTGTCGTGGTTTCCAAACACTTATATTGACGATTATCAGAGTGATCTCATTCGATCGATATCGGCAAACTCGCTGAAGCTCATTTCCTAAAACGATATGTAATGGAATTGTTTCACCTGCACTGCCACAAAACTTTTTCTGAGTTCCTGCCACATTAAGACTCACTACGGCCGTTCATCCGGGCAAACAAAAGCTGACTACCAGAAATCAAAAAGGTTCATGTAAGTTTTATTCATGATGCATCGAGAGTTGTGAGTGTTGAGACATCGCCATTACATATACTAAGTAGCTTATCGTTGAAATGACGATGTTCAAATTATCGTCATTGATCACTTGATTTGACAAGCTGTTGTAATACCAAGGACATATGTGCTGGACATAAAATGTACGGATCAATATCGTCAATTACTCATGGCCGTTCAGTAGTGTTAGATAGCATCAAAATATCTGAAGCACAGGCAGTCAATACGGTATACAAATTGTACATTGCATAACAGGTTATTACGACTGTACGGCTGAACAGTGTTAGCAATACAGGAAGCAGTATACTTCGTCCGTAAACTGATATCTATTATTTTTATCATAAGATCTACATGTTCATATGTACAAATATGTATATAAGCTGTATAGACAATTGACTCTGTCTGCCTGCATTGGAGAATAACATGAACAAGTATCAATAAGTGGATACTGGTTGATGTTGTGATAAGCGCTTGCAGTGCCGAGAGCTAATTCTGTACATCTTCTGTTAGTGAGATTGTGTAAGTCAATTAAGTAAATCAGATATAATGAACACCAAACACTATACATATGAGAAGCACATATAATCGGATTGACTAGTCCGGTTACCAGTGATCGACGTAAAATATGTTGGACACATGTACAACGGGTTCATGTCATTCACTTTATATTTTCCAGGATTATATTTTCTCATATACTAACTTCGTACAACATCTTGAACAACTTTTGATACGAAGTTATGTTTATCATTATTGTTTGGTGTATGCTTGGCAATAAACCGTCATATTTCATGTGTGACAATCGACAGTATTAATATATAATAATCAAAAAATTCGGATAGTCACTATGATAAAATATAACAATTAAAGACAAATAGGACACCTGTATGGTATTAATATGTACACAGCAATGTGCCATACAATGGATGTATGTGTAATTGTATCGCTGGAACTATTGTTTTGTTGTTGTTATTGTTGTTGTTTTATAGATAAATGATCTCGTGGAATACCGGTAGTGTTGTTATCTCTTACATCATGTAGTGAACACATTGATTGGATAACATACCTTACGTCATTGTAAACGATTATATAAAAATATTTACATTTGCTCCGTATTTTCCTATTGACACAATGCTAAGAAGCACTTGCCACCATACACTTACAACACCCAGTGCCTCAGACTATAACACCCAGTGGGTGATGTGACATTGGTTCATTTTTTTTCAAAACTTATAAGAATTGAACATTGGTTTTAATGTTGTTATAGTCGATATGCCAGCAAGATATCAGGGAGGGAGGAATTCACTGTAAAACGCATTATTTATAATGTTTCAGTGGATATTATAAAAATACCAGCATATATTTCTATATTTTTTATATAATTCCTAAATATAATTGATATATACATAGACAAGATTATTGCCATGATGTGGACGAAATAATAATTTTGTGTTAGTCGATGAAGCGCAAACAAACAGAAACGAAATTTCCATTGAACGAACTGATACAGGAATGTGCACAATCTCCGCGAATTAAGATAGGGATGACTCATTACATAATATATACTGTACTGGCTATACAAGTACACCATGTCGTAGAGCAATGTCAGATTTATTTCAAACATAATATTGTCTTCCGTGTTTTCATTATCACTATTCGTTGTTTTGCCTTTCTTAATCCATTGTAGGTCCGCCATGTTTACGTAATGATAAATCTACACAAACTATACTCGTCGTCATCGATAATACAGTCTGGTCCTACTTTTATATATATATTTGTGAGTTCTATTGCAAAGGTAGTATCACTTATATAGACATGATGATTGCAAATGCGCACATGCATAGTCAAACGAAACCGATGTGTAAAATCAAAGACAATCGTGTGTTTGTTTGGTACGTTTATAGCCCCGTGAAGAGAAAGTGTAGTTTTGGGACGGGTTCATTGTAGTAGTTGGTGACTTTCCCACTGAACAACATCCGGGAGAGCCGTCGCATGTCATTCAAAGTGATTAGGGTAAAGTGTCTTGCCCAAGGACACAACCACGACCGCACAGATCGGCCCGTTTCTGAGCTTTACGAGAAACACAAACCGACACGGATAGGGAGCGTCGAACCAGGGACCTCCGATCTTTATCCGAGATTACGTGGCCGGCGTTCTAACCGACTGAGCTAAGACCGAACAAGACCTTGACATCGAATTAATGTCATTTAATTTATCTCAAATAAATAAACACATTATTTTTTTTATTTACATTGTTGTTTCCCTACCGAGAATTCATACCACAAGAAAAGATCTTAACATAACTACAACAGATAGCAGAATGATAATGGGAACCGACAATCAAAAAAGAAAAATTCATAGTAGAAGTAGCTATATTGTCCAGCGGACAATGTGTTCATTCCTTTAAAGATAGAAGTTGGCGGATGATACAGTTGGTAGTGTCATGAGGGTATATACGATTAACGTGGTCAATACTTTCTTCCTATGTAAAAATAATCCCGTAGAGTGACACACACAGTGTGTGTCAGGGTTCTGCTGGACACTACTTCCTTAATGATGTTCAATGATGTTGTCAGCAACGAATTCGATCTCGCTTGCAAGTTGATATCAGCTCTGACAGTGATAATCCCGATGTGTTCACAGCACTATACCTTTTTGTAGTAGTACGCTCACGCTATGGCAATGTCAAATAGGAAAGGCATGCTAAACACCGATATCTCATAGGAAAGGCATGCTAAACACCGATATCTCATAGGAAAGGCATATTTAACACCAATATCACGTAGGAAAGGCATGCTAAACACCGATATCTCATAGGAAAGGCATGCTAAACACCAATATCTCATAGGAAAGGCATATTTAACACCAATATCACGTAGGAAAGGCATATTTAACACCAATATCACATAGGAAAGGCATATTTAACACCAATATCACGTAGGAAAGGCATGCTAAACACCGATATCTCATAGGAAAGGCATATTTAACACCAATATCACATAGGAAAGGCATATTTAACACCAATATCACATAGGAAAGGCATGCTAAACACCAATATCACATAGGAAAGGCATATTTAACACCAATATCACATAGGAAAGGCATATTTAACACCAATATCACATAGGAAAGGCATGCTAAACACCGATATATCATAGGAAAGGCGTGTTTAACACCGATATCACACAGGAAAGGCATGTTTTACACCAATATCACACAGGAAAGGCATGTTTAACACCGATATATCATAGGAAAGGCGTGTTTAACACCGATATCACATAGGAAAGGCGTGTTTAACACCGAAATCACGTAGGAAAGGTATGTTTAACACCAATATCACATAGGAAAGGTATGTTTAACACCGATATCACATAGGAAAGGTATGTTTAACACCAATATATCATAGGAACGGCATGTTTAACACCAATATATCATAGGAAAGGTATGTTAAACACCGATATCACATAGGAAAGGCATGTTTAACACCAATATCACATAGGAAAGGTATGTTTAACACCAATATCACATAGGAAAGGTATGTTTAACACCAATATCACATAGGAAAGGCATGTTTAACACCAATATATCATAGGAAAGGCATGTTTAACACCAATATCACATAGGAAAGGCATGTTTAACACCAATATATCATAGGAAAGGCATGCTAAACACCAATATCTCATAGGAAAGGCATATTTAACACCAATATCACATAGGAAAGGCATGCTAAACACCGATATCTCATAGGAAAGGCATATTTAACACCAATATCACATAGGAAAGGCATGCTAAACACCAATATCTCATAGGAAAGGCATATTTAACACCAATATCACATAGGAAAGGCATGCTAAACACCAATATCTCATAGGAAAGGCATATTTAACACCAATATCACATAGGAAAGGCATGCTAAACAACAATATCACGTAGGAAAGGCATGCTAAACACCAATAGATCATAGGAAAGGCATGCTAAACACAAATAGATCATAGGAAAGGTATGTTTAACACCAATATCACGTAGGAAAGGCATGCTAAACACAAATAGATCATAGGAAAGGCGTGTTTAACACCGATATCACGTAGAAAAGGCATGCTAAACACCAATAGATCATAGGAAAGGCAAGTTTAACACCGATATCACATAGGAAAGGTATGTTTAACACCGATATCACATATATATAGGAAAGCCGTGACATTCCATTATCTGTATGTTGCAAAGTTAACGACGGTGAAGTAAAATAGGAAATGACCCCGTCGTTTCGGCAATACACAAGTGAAAATATCGAAAACACACATAATCACATAAAGACACACACATACACAACGCGCGTTGTGCATGTGGTGCCCGGTACAATATCAGCCCAGCGTATAGAAACCTCTTTGACACCAGTCCTCAAATGAACCTGGCTGTTGCCTCGACCCTTAAACCCTTAACCAGCGTTAAGAATCGCAATCATATCAAAGGGAAGTTTTCAGTGTATAATAAGACATTATATCTTAGTAATATACATTATATCAGACTAATACACATTATATCGCAGTAATATACATTATATATCAGTAATTTACATCATATCACAGTAATATACATTATATCACAGTAATATACATTATATCACAGTAATATACATTATTATCTCAGTAATATACATTATATCTCAGTAATATACATTATATCTCAGTAATATACATTATTACATTATATCTCAGTAATATACATTATATCTCAGTAATATACATTATATCACAGTAATAAACATTATATCTCAGTAATATACATTATATCTCAGTAATATACATTATATCACAGTAATATACATTATTACATTATATCTCAGTAATATACATTATATCTCAGTAATATACATTATATCACAGTAATATACATTATATCTCAGTAATATACATTATATCACAGTACTATACATTATATCACAGTAATATACATTATATCTCAGTAATATACATTATATCACAGTAATATACATTATATCACAATAATATACATTATAAGAGCGAAGCTCTTCGGGCAGCAAAGCTGCCCGAGCGAAGCTCTTTACCGTTAACGTGCACGTATGTACAATAGTCTAGTCCATCTTCGCATAACGTCCTGCGAGATGGTACAGCCAGAAAATTTTCTGCCGGAAACGGAAACAGTCAGAAGCCCGGTGCAGATGTCTGCAGAAACTGTTTTCATAAAAGTATAACGTTACGTACGTTGGTGTGGTCATAATGCTGACTAATTATTTTTAGAAAAAAATATCTGTAAAATCGTGCGAATAAAATATAGCTCGAATTATGGTTTCGAGGACGGAACTGGGAACATTCGGCATATTTCCGAGTGTTGCCGGAAATTTCCCCGAGATGTTGCGATTGCATTTGATTGTGGACGGAAAGTAAGAACAGTTCCCGGTTGCAGAATCGGTATGTCGAAAATTACCGACAGTGAACGACTGTCAAAGGTCATGTCATAAAAGGTTACATTTCACGGGTCGTCTGCTTCAACTATCAACAAAGCCGTACGTCAACACAGCCAGTATCAAGACACACAATTGGTAAATTGGTTGATCTGGTTATTCCTCCCCAAACAAATTAGTTTTTATTTTCACAATTAAAATCTAATTTTGAATTCAAGACATGTAGAAATCTAGATAAAAAAGATATTATTGAAACTGTTTCATCACTACCGGTGCAACATTTATTAAGCATTGATGTCATTTTTTTTTTTTAGTTTCATCGGGGTATGAAACAAATTTTGTTTGCAAACTGTATGAATCCACGTAGCGGATTCTTACAGAAGTTTGCAAACAAAATAGACATGAACGCTTATAATTAATTTTTGAAAATGATTTTCTAATTTAAAACATGTTTTATGTACAATTTTACTGGTTTTAAATGGGATTCTTTTTCTCAAATCAATACGCAACGTCAATTGTCGTATTGTGACGTCACATTTTTCGCGCCATTCTCGGAATTTCTTTCATAGAAGAATGAAAAGAATTTTTCGACCAATCACATTTGAGTATTTACCATGAAAAATTAATTATTTATTATTGGAACTGAATTTTTTTCTCTCTCATTTAAATATTTTAAAAACAATATAAAGAGAAAAATATGCTATGATTTTTCCTAAAGTAAAATAATTTACTGTAAAATATTGGTAATTCTAGTTAGACACAATCTAGAATACTATACTAAAAACAACAGTAGGTAATATAAATAATTAATTTATAAGCTTAGTCCTACTGTAGAGAATCTACTGTACATGTAGGGTCTACTCTAAACTGGTCTATGCTTTCTAATTACACATACGGTTGACAGTTTTAAAGGAAAAAAATAATTCTAACCTTTTTTTGACAAATATTCTTTAAGAGTACAAAAATAGACAGATCTATTTATTATTTTGGTGTAATTTCCAATGAGCATCCACAAAATGTTTTCCTTCTTTCATTATTGTGGGAAAATGGCACGTATCTTGGTTGCCACTGATTCCAGAGGCAGGGAATAATATATGTATAATGACTGCCAGAAAAGAAAATTCAAATTATTAATTTCAACTTTATCTGAAACAGAAACTGAAGAACAGCAGCTCCACCTTGAAACAGACATTAATACAATTAATGACATCATATTGGATCATAATAGAGCCTGTAAGTTATTCTCCGTGAGACTCGAGAAGGACTTGCAGAGAACATCCATTAAACATCGAGGAAAACATGGACAAAACAGGGGAAAAAAATCACCAAATATGATTATTCCAACCTTTACGATGGCGTTCATCCAGCTAGTATTCGGAGAGAAAAATGGTTTAGGGTGATCTGTGAATCTATTCATAACTATTTAATAGAAATGACAACAGTTGATGACGACGAAGATAACATAAATGAAGACGACACCAGTTGGGATTTCAAACGAAACTAGCCTATATCTATTTATCTTAATGCTGAAATGGAACTTCACAAATTAAATTACTCACCATTTTTAGTAAATGATTTAAGTGGTTTAGTACAATGAAATAAAAAGTACACAATATACAAAATACTAGATCACTAAAATAATTGTACAAAATGTTACTTGTAGCTTGTTCTTCCAGTATATAATACATATCTAAGTAAATACATAAGGTGGGTGACGTGACCAATCGCTAACCTTCGCATGCTTTTACTACTACACACTGTAGACTAGTATGTAAATAGTCTTAAATAAATTTAATTTAAATTTAAATTTAAATATAAATATAATTAGTGGGGATGTTGCAATTGATTGAAGTTTGCTCTAAAATTAAAGTTTTTACATATATATCTATATATGTCTCTTTTATAACGGTGTTTAATTGACGTGATAAATATATATATATAATGTATTGTTAAAATATATTTAACCTAATATTATGTTTCATGTAAATACATTTGTTATATACACTTTAGACAGTTATAGTACAATGGCCAAAATATCTATTTCAACAGTATTTATGGAGTATTTACAAAATCGTTAAGGTAGAATGTAGTGAGAACCTAATTAACCAAGCACCAATATAATATGACCATGCATGGATCGATACCCAAAAGAGTTGATTTTCAAAGACCCACAGTTTTATACGGACTTTAAAGGTAAGGATCAAAACTTTATTACCTTCATTTCTAGTACGTAAGCTTATACTGCTTTCACGCCTCGTCTTCAACTTCATAGGTTACCGGTAATTATTACTTTCTCCTAATTAAACAGCGAAACGTATATCACTATATTTTTATGTTGTACATTGGCATACTATCTAGCTTCGCTCTGTTCAGGCATTGCCTGTTTCATATTATCTCAGGTATATATGTTATATCAATAAATATTAAGGTCATTATGCCATTGCGGATACATCTAGTATCTTTAACTTAAACATCCAGGTTAATAGTAATGACGTATTTCTAACAGTAACAATAGGCCGTGTAGAATAGCAGCATCACAATAGAGGTATTACGGTATCACCATGGTACATGTCAGTTTAAACGTCCCATTATTAACAGGCCCAATAAGGATCTTAGAAATAACTATAACTAACCTGAGAGCCATGGGACTACGGAAGACTGTAGTGGTATTATTTAAGGTTTTTCCATGTCTATTACAGGTCTGGCTATTTAAAAGAAAAAGCTCATGTACCTCTGAGTCATATTGATTTCAGCGTAGATGCTTTGAAAGGCATTCCGATCATGATGACATGATAGATGTAAGCTTTGAGTTTTCAGAAAACGAAAGTCCCAGGGGCCGCGTAAAAAATGCTTGCTTTCTAAGTTACACAGATGTGAAACTGCCTGAAGGTTTTTTTGTCGATATGAAAACATGCAAAAACGTTGGATTATAATGTTGTATGGTTTATCATCGAAGATATAAATCAAAGAAACATCAAACTGGTGCCATCCTGACAGAAGCCTCAAGCTTTGTGACCGTTGCTTTTTATCTCCTTTTCCCACGCGGTCACAGCTAGAAACTGTCCTTAACCCGCATTGAATTCAAACCAAAATATAAAACGATACATAATCTAAACAAAAACTAACTTTGACAGCACAGCATTGGTGTTTATCCTACAAAAATAATCATGCTTGCGGAGTTTAGATCTTTTTTCCTTAAAATTGCGGCGTGCAACCTACAGGTCATGTCAAAGAAGGGTTACCAAAGTAGCAAATGAAGCAAATTTCAACCATATGTGTGTGTAAATTTGGTGGAGAAAAAACATACAAAACATTGGTAAGAAAAGAATCCTTATCTTACTCTTCAAAGAAAGAAATAGAATAAGAAGTAAAAATGTTGTTAGTATCATTCTAGAAATTGTACATGCCAATCTAGACGATTTATTTCGAGTATTTTGAGAGTAAGACTCGAACACTTGATAAACTTTTGGTCAAAAATGGCTTCCACCATCTTGTGTGAAAACAAATTCTGAAATATATGTCCACAATGCAGTTGTTTAAATGTCAAAAAGCATCTATGAAAAGTATGCAATACACTACATAAAAACCATGAGATCTGACTCATCTTGCACTCGACGCGCCTATTTGTTTTGCACTTGATAAATTAAGATTTCTCTTCAATCAGTTTTAATTTCAGAAAGTTAATATCAATTCCAATGAGATGATGTGAACAACCGTAGGTGAGGAATGACGATATTATAGTTTGTGATGATAAATGAGTTGATGATTTCCCCGCTTTGGCAAGGAACATTTGTTTTGATCAAATGTTCTCGTACACAAAATGCATTATGCATGTGAAGACTGACCATTAAACAGCTCCTCTGCCGACAACGGAATACTCCTGAGTGTAACATAATTACTTTGTTTGCCATGTTTCGGCTTAAGTTTCAGATATCTCTTGAATCATGTCGTCTACATTCCATTCTCCTGCATACCAGTAAAATAGTCTACAATATACAACCTGCCTTTAGAACCTTAATCAATCATTTGTTCTGAAGAAGTATAATGTGTTTGGCTTATTTATCCACTCCAATGTTCCTCTAATAAACAAATTCACAACCACTACCTAGACACTTATATCCAAGTGGTCAAGGTGTCCTGACACTTTATCACTAGCCTCTAGGTTGCGAGTTCAAAACCCAAGTGGGGTAGTCGCCTCGTACTTGCCGAAGGTCGGTGTTCCCCCCTTCCCCCCTCCCCTGGTAATCAGGCTTTCCTCCACCTCCAAAACCTGGCACGTCCTTAAATGACATAGGACGTTAAACAAAAACCAAATAATACTGTATACTGAACTCATGCTATTTCAAAAGTATATCTCTCTAAACCCCAACCCCTGGCCATAGATTCCGAAACATTTTAAGGGCTTCGCGGTGCAGTATATAATCTGATTTCATTCAAACCCAGGATAGAATATGAACTATGTACCTAATGCAATGTATTTCCAATGGGAATATCAAGTCAAAGACGCCCTACACTAATAAATCTGGGTCTTGGTGAGGTAAGGGAACTGTTGTTTTTAGCTCTTTTTACTTACACAACCCAATACACGCCACACGTCTCTTCTGGCACCTCAGGGCCTCAAACACCCAATACACACCTATTAACATAAACATGGAACTTTAACTGTTAATATGACTCTAAACATGATATATTCATCAAACAGGCTAAATATATAGAATATGAATATCTCAGTATTAACTAATAATTTGAATTATAGAGTTTATGGATGATTTATATCAATAACAACTAATTTGGGGAGCTAGATAATGACAACAAGATATATATTAATTACCTTTAATATTACAGATAATATAAAAAAAATGCGTGGTCTATTTTTCCATAAAAACTACGTACAGCAGGGCTGTCTGCTAGGTCCGCTCTCAACCAACTAAGCAGTGGGAGTAGTTCCTTTAAATCCTTAACAAATACTTTACACAGATAAAATTATAATTTTTCGATTGTGTTGAAGTACAATATCAAGCTAAGTATACTTAAATGTACGGTATGACGAAGGTATATTAAATAGGTCACATTCTCACAGAAAAATGAACTTTTTTTTCAAAAACTATTGACAAAAGGTTATACTCATTAATTCACTATCTCAATGGATGATTTGTTTATGTTTGGTTCCTTAGTTACGTAATTAGTTTATTTGACAATTGGCTCTCATATAATGGTAGTAAAATATATAGCTGAAGACAGGAACTTTGAAGCGAAGAGATGGTCACCTGTCAGAAAAGGGACATGTTATGCGTATGTAAAGGGACGTTTAACAATAAAGTGAGGTAACGGAAAACATGGTAACTTTCGACTCCTTAGAGGAAATTTGATGTTTTGTTTAACGTCCTTTGAACAACTATCGACATTTAAGGACGGCCTCCTTTACGTTGCGAGAAGCATACGTATGGTGAATATGGGCGTGTTTTAGGAGGCTGAAGAATGTTCGGGTTTGTCTTCTTTTGATAGCGCGGGATTGACTTTATAGTGTTACCTCACTGAAGCATATTTCCGGAGACACATTATACTACGGAATAAATCTTGAATTAACCTTACAAGTATGTAAAGCGAGTACAGAAACAATGACTTGCATTGTACGTTGATTATTGTGTGTATCCCTCATTTATTCTAAATTGTATTTTGATATACTTTTAAAGATTTACATCCATCATAAGCAGCAGATGCCATCACTAGGCGACTTGGTGCAAGGCAAGGAATATATGTGATAATCATTTGTAACATTTTATATATACAATGTAGATTGGTTTTGCCTGCAAACGCTTCATACCATACTGATGACATGCCAGGGCAGCGATCAAAATAGAAACATATTCTACAAGTCTGCTCCTTTGTATTCTTTAAGTCGTTCCAATTTTAGAACGAGATAGATTAAAATTTCATATTACTCTCTCGTTGTATCGATTGTGTATGGTTGTGATCGATCGGGTTTTATCTCAGAAAATGTGCAATAAGATAATTGTACTCTGGGAGTCATGAGCATACGGCACAGCAATTGATTTTTACACGCCATGTAAATATCATTATACACCTCAACCCCATGGGAGTCAGTTGTTGGAAAGGTGATAGGGATTGCCCGCTTTCTTAAGAATATAGATGGTAAAACAAGGTATAATGAAATATCGAAATATCTTTCAAATCAATTTAATAAAAAAAAAATAACAAATGAAAAATAAGTATTATTATAGGAAATTAGCAGGAAAAGAGAAAAGCAAACAATAACAAATTTAAATAATTTTAAACTTAATTTAAATATTTTCTCTTTTCTTTTTGACTCGTTGAACATATTCATTTATTGCCGTGTTACGGTAAGGGAGGGAATTTAAATATAACAAATTTAGCATTTCGATGAGGTCAATGTATGGTTATATCAACCTTATAAGTGATATTGACTGACGTCAGATGTCATTTCCTTGATTTTGTGGAAAATCCAGAATGAGACGAGATGGGCGTAACAAAAATTAACATCGGTATTACCTCAACAATTGATTTCAGAAATTAATTTCAAATTAATGAATTAACAGTTCAAATAAAATATAAGACAATAATTGAATCGGTAATCAAACTTGTGTATTGAATACACACATGAAGTTCATACTTGTACACGGAAGCTATTGGCCAAGTCCATATTCACTTGTAATTTCTACAGAAATAATGTTGTAGTATAAAGATTTGAGTTAATTTTCAGATTACATGTTATTTAATATATATTTACGTAGATTAATGCCCAGATTTCATTTATTACAATTTCCTCTTATGACACATCTGTGTGAAAACACTACATTTTTTTAGTATAACTGTCCTTATTTGTTAGGCACATCAGATAAATACCAGGAGCGTCATCAGCCAAAGCGTTTATTTCTGACCTCAAGGGTTGGCAGCTGTTGTACTAGACACGCGTTTTGTTAACATTCTTAACATTCTTAACGTCGTCTGCAAACTTCGATATCCAGCTCGGCGAAACGTTTGTTGCAAGCGACCAGAGACATTGTACGCTAGACTGGCTTGTTTGGTTTGGTTTCTTTTTGTTTAACGTCCTATTTACAGCCATGGTCATTTAAGACGTGCCAGGTTTTGGAGGTGGAGGAAAGCCGAAATACCCGGAGAAAAATCACCGGCCTACGGCCAGTATCTGATAACTGCCCCACGTAGGTTTCGAACTCGCAACCCAGAGGTGGACGGCTAGTGATAAAGTGTCGGGACACCGTCACCACTCGGCCACCGCGGCCCCTATGCTGGCAGTGTAAAATTTATAGTGTAATACATTAACTAACCTTTTATGTCACGTACATTAGCTAAAACATTATGTATATTTCTGACTTCAAGCACAGTCTTAAGAGTTTGAGTGACTATTCGGCCGCTTTGTCTTTGCCATATGCGAGTCCGTATCTATTATCATCCAAGGCAATGTAATTGGTCGTTGTACCAGCCATATTGTGAGGATTGCATATGGATATAAATAGTCTGTCTACTTTGATTGGTTCGCTAGCATTTATGTACAGTGATTGGTTACATGAATTCCTAGAGGTTCCAGTGGGGGCAAGCAAAATGTAATTGTTAAAATCAAAGAGATCCGAATGATTAACCAATGGGCTAAAGGCCAGGGTCGGGAAATTGTGAAATGAAATTAAGCAGTTTCCATAGATATAGAAATTTCAATGTCAAGAACATCATACAGGTGCTGGTGTGTATTGATACTAAGTTTTTATATGGATCTTATCAAAAGATGCAGCTCGTATTCAAGTTTTTAAAGTATGTTCGCATGTCCTATAGAAAATAGATTCTGACAAATAAGCAACATTTGACAAGCTGCAAGTACTAGTCCGAGATGTTTCTACGTGTCCAAGCATCTCAATTGATGCCAATTAGAGAATTGGTCAATACTATGACCTAGTTCACACAATGGTAATTTTCACCACAGTATTAAAGCTATGAAACCACCTGTAATTGGTGCAAACTAAAATAGGAACTGATGTAAGCTTATACTTGTTGGACGTGCTACCTTTTTATAAACTTCAAAAATAAAATACTAGGCTACCCAAAATACAGACACTGACACAGATGCCGCTAGTACAACAATTAACTCACTGTTTCCCGAAACTAGTGAGATAATAAAATGACAATAGAATGATAATATATCTGTTAAAGGCTATCTAGTTTTGACTAATATGTTAACAGCGTGTGTAAAATATGACCAAGTCTACGTCTCATTCTATCAACGACCATGTCGATGTCTAACAACCTATAGCTAGATAATAATACTTCCTACCTTGTACAGCCAAAAACACAGTCAATCGCTGTACTTGCGCACTTTGTATTAAAACCTTATTGTGCCTAACAATTAACAAACACTGTCTTGACAGTTTCGTATCAACAGTGTGTGGATCAGAAGGCCAAGTATCGATGAATATTAAATATTGTCTGCTATAGGCAAATTGACATTCAATGAGTCTAAAATTGTTACATGTGTGGTTATTGACTCGAGTTATTTTTGTATTTTTGTCCGATTGCACACATGTACCCATGATGGAGTGTGGGCCGTTTTCGTTTATCAGGAACAAACGGTTGTACCGCTTACGCCGGAGTTTTTTTATTATGAAATAATAATAAAGGCCTTCATGATTCTATGCCCCCATCCGGCGAGCGTTGACGAAGCGTTACCAAGCGACATTTGCATCCTCAGCCTCTGATGATGTAGAAGCGCAGTGATTGGACGACCAATTAAATTCCCGCCCCTGCACTCTCGTGAATTGTATAACTACGCGACCATGGGCAGTAATATTTCAGTTCTTTTTCGCAACTTCCTGACATTTCAACAGTAATAATCATGCTAATTGTAAATTGAAGAACAGAAGTAGATATTAAGGATACACCAAATGCGACCAGCGAGCGTCATTACACTGGTAAAACTGGAACTATATGCAACTGGGAAGGTATACAATCAGGATAGCTGTGATTGGCTGGATCAGCCTCAGTCCCCCAAAACTGTTCTCATTAACGACTAAAACGGCAGCGGACCTGAAAGGTCCCTGACGCTAAAAGGAGTGCTTGACACTGTTTTGCTATTACATGCAGGGTTGTGCTAATGTTTGGTAATGGTCGGAAATCGATAAAATCAGAGAGCTATACGTATGAGAGAAACTCCACAGAACCACCTGACAGCTACTATTGGACGTAAAATAATATACATTAAAATAAATTCTCTTCGCCAGCTTCAATATACCCATGTCTCAAGCTTTATCATAACTGTTTGATAGCATCGTCTACCATATTCGCAATCGGGAACCGTCGGTACTTTCCGTGAATGAGATATGGAAAGTGCCGACGGTTCCAGATTGCTATCTCCTTGTTTCTGCTATATCAGGTCAGCAAAACGTCCGTGTCAATGTGATGTCCCAAGACATGAAAGGGGCATTCCTTCGTTCGAACGCCAGATGTGTGTTGTACAGTAATGTCTATGATCTATGAATAAAAGAAAAATACTTTCATGTTTATAATGTACTGTGATGGAAGAAAATCCACAAAACTCTGTCGCTCTACATGTACATCCGCACCGGGATATTCAGCCACGCCTCCTACGCTTCATTATATATCACCTGACACCACAGACAACCGTACACATATCACAGCATAGCGAGTGATGTAGGTGTACCGTTTTTGCTGTAATGATAAACCCAAATTATAGCCCACTTTGCCTCAAGTGATTTCATTGCGTTGAGGGATTTCCTTAAGATAAGGGATTTCATTGCGTTAAGGGATTTCATTGCTTTGAGGGATTTCTTTGCGTTAAGGGATTATGTTAAAACAAGAGATCCCAGAGGGATCTTGGCGCCCACCATTGAATGATCTTCATAGGTTCCATGTCAGATTGATCTTTTCTCTACTTTTCCCTTCATTTTACTAATCTGTGCAAATTGAGACATCCCTCCAGTACTTTTCAAACAAGGGAATCCTAGCTATATAAGAAATTTGAGATTTAACGATAATGGCTGTTTGTTTGCAAGGTTGTTTTCAGGACAGACTGGTCCAAAAATGCAATACAAGGGACCAAGGGGAACCTACTTATGAAATTTGAGAAAGATCCATTCAGTACTTTGAGAAATAGAGATAACAAACTTCAATTGTCAAAATCCAAGATGGAGGTCTGTTGGCCATATTGTTTTCCAATTGATCTCAAAATGCAATAAGCATAACGAGGCACCAAGGGGAACCTCCATATGAAATTTGAGAAAGATCCCTTCATTACTTTCTCAGAATTAGCGATAACAAACTTCAATTGTCAAAATCCAAGATGGCTGCCTGTCGGCCATGTTATTTTCAGATTGGCCTCAAAATGCAATATGCATAACGAGGCACCAAGGGAAACTTACATATGAGATTTCAGAAAGATCCCTTAAATACTTTCTTAGAAATAGTGATAACAAACTTCAATTGTCAAAATCCAAGATGGCTGCCTGTCGGCCATGTTGTTTTCAGATTGGTCTCAAAACGCAATATGCATAACTAAGCACCAAGGGAAACTTACATATGAAATTTCAGAAAGATCCATTCAGTACTTTCTCAGAAATAGTGTTAACAAACTTCAATTATCAAAATCCAAGATGGCGGTCTGTCGGCCATATTGTTTTCCAATTGATCTCAAAATGCAATAAGCATAACGAGGCACCAAGGGGAACCTCCATATGAAATTTGAGAAAGATCCCTTAAAAACTTTCTCAGAAATAGCGATAACAAACTTCAATTGTCAAAATCAAAGATGGCTGCCTGTCGGCCATGTTGTTTTCTGATTGGTCTCAAAACGCAATATGCATAACTAGGCACCAAGGGAAACTTACATATGAAATTTCAGAAAGATCCATTCAGTACTTTCTAAGAAATAGTGATAACAAACTTAAATTGTCAAAATCCAAGATGGCTGCCTGTCAGCCATGTTGTTTTCTGATTGGTCTCAAAACGCAATATGCATAACTAGGCACCAAGTGAAACTTACATATGAAATTTGAGAAAGATCCCTTAAATACTTTCTCAGAAATAGTGATAACAAACTTCAATTGTCAAAATCCAAGATGGCTGCCTGTCGGCCATGTTTTTTCGAATTGGTCTCAAAACGCAATATGCATAACTAGGCACCAAGGGAAACTTACATATGAAATTTCAGAAAGATCCATTCAGTACTTTCTCAGAAATAGCGATAACAAACTTCAATTGTCAAAATCCAAGATGGCTGCCTGTCGGCCATGTTGTTTTCAGATTGGTCTCAAAACGCAATATGCATAACTAGGCACCAAGGGGAACCTACATATGAAATTTGAGAAAGATCCCTTCATTACTTTCTCAGAAATAGCGATAACAAACTTCAATTGTCAAAATCCAAGATGGCTGCCTGTCGGCCATGTTGTTATCTGATTGGTCTCAAAACGCAATATGCATAACTAGGCACCAAGGGGAACCGTCATATGAAATTTGAGAAAGATCCCTTCAGTACTTTCTCAGAAATAGCGATAACAAACTTCAATTGTCAAAATCCAAGATGGCTGCCTGTCGGCCATGTTGTTATCCGATTGGTCTCAAAACGCAATATGCATAACTAGGCACCAAGGGGAACCTTCATATGAAATTTGAGAAAGATCCCTTTAGTGCTTTCTGAGAAATAGCGATAACAAGAATTGTTTACGGACGGACGGACGGACCACGGACCACGGACGCAGGGCGATTTGAATAGCCCACCATCTGATGATGGTGGGCTAATAAGGGATTTCTTTGCGTTAAGGGATTATATTAAAATAGGCGGTTCATTATGTTAAGGGATTATGTTAAGTTAAAGGATTTCATTGCGTTAAGGGGATTTCATGCGTTAAGGGATTATGTTAAGTTAACGGATTTCATGGCGTTAAAGGGATTTCATTGCGTTAAGGGGTTTATGGGATTTCATTGCGTTGAGGGATGTCCTTAAGTTAAAGAACTATGATGAAGCATGCAGGGCCTGCTGGAGTAAATGTCCCGCTGGTGTTAGAGACAGAACTAAATTAAGTGCATACAGAAGATGTTAAGGGATACAAAATGTAAAACAAATGCATTCATATCATCAGTTTGAACATTTTTGAAGTAATGACTAAATGGTCCACACATTCATCTATGGTATGGCGAGAAATATATCAGAACAGGTCCTAGTTAATGAGTATAGTGTGCTCTGATGTAAACCATATAGAAAACATGAGATGTACGTGTGAATTGCTGAAGTGGCAGAAATGCATTCTTTGGTCCATAGTGTACTAAGGAAGATAACTGCTATATCTATTGCGTGAGCATACAGTATGACGGGGACCACACATTAAGCATGCCGGGGACCAGCCATCCAGTATGTCGGGACAACACATCCTTTATGACGGAAACAACACATCGAGTATTCTGGGGACAAAACACCCAGTATGAGGGGAAACACACATTCAGCATCACAAGGACAGACATTCAGTATGTCGGGAACCACATATCCAGTATGCGGAGGACCAGCCATTCAGTATGCCGAGGACCACACATTCAGTATGCCGGGGACCACACATCCCGTATGCCGGGGACCACACATTCAGTATACCGGGGACCAAACATCCCGTATGCCGGGAACCACACATCCAGTATGCATGGGACCACACATCCCGTATGCCGGGGACCACACATTCAGTATACCGGGGACCAAACATCCCGTATGCCGGGAACCACACATCCAGTATGCATGGGACCACACATCCCGTATGCCGGAGACCACACATCCCGTATGCCGGGGACCACACATCCAGTATGCATGGGACCACACATCCCGTATGCCGGAGACCACACAGTCAGTATGCCGGGGACCACACATCCCGTATGCCGGGGACCACACATTCAGTATGCCGAGGACCAAACATCCAGTTGCTGGGGACTGGATATCCAGTATGTCGGGAACCAAACATGTAGTATGTCGGGAACCAAACATCTAGTATGTCGGGAACCACACATGTAGTATGTCGGGAACCACACATCTAGTATGTCGGGAACCACACATGTTGTATGTCGGGAACCACACATCGAGTATGTCAGAAACCACACATCGAGTACATTTATGTCAGAATCCACGCATCGAGTATGTCGGGAACCACACATCGAGTATGTCGGGAACCACACATGTAGTATGTCGGGACCACACATGTAGTATGTCGGAAACCATACATCAAGTATGTTGGGAACCACACATGTAGTATGTCGGGAGTCACACATGTAGTATGTCGGGAACCATACATCTGATATGTCGGGAACCACACATCTGATATGTCGGGAACCACACATCTGAAATGTCGGGAACCACATATCGAGTATGTCGGGAGTCACACATGTAGTATGTCGGGAAACACACATCAAGTATGTTGGGAACCACACATGTAGTATGTCGGGAGTCACACATGTAGTATGTCGGGACAACACATCTGATATGTCGGGAACCACACATGTAGTATGTCGGGAACCACACATGCAGTATGTCGGGAACCACACATGTAATATGTCGGGAACCACACATGTAGTATGTCGGGAACCACACATGTAATATGTCGGGAACCACACATGCAGTATGTCGGGAACCACACATGTAATATGTCGGGAACCACACATGCAGTATGTCGGGAACCACACATGTAGTATGTCGGGAACCACACATGCAGTATGTCGGGAACCACACATGTAGTATGTCGGGAACCACACATGCAGTATGTCGGGAACCACACATGTAGTATGTCGGGAACCACACATGCAGTATGTCGGGAACCACACATGTAATATGTCGGGAACAACACATGTAGTATGTCCGGACCACACATCTGATATGTCCGGAACCATACATCGAGTATGTCAGAAACCACACATCGAGTACATTTATGTCAGAATCCACGCATCGAGTATGTCGGGAGTCACACATGTAGTATATCGGGACCACACATCTGATATGTCGGGAACCACACATGTAATATGTCGGGAACAACACATGTAGTATGTCGGGAACCACACATGCAGTATGTCGGGAACCACACATGTAATATGTCGGGAACAACACATGTAGTATGTCGGGAACCACACATGCAGTATGTCGGGAACCACACATCTAGTATGTCGGGAACCACACATGTTGTATGTCGGGACCACACATCTGATATGTCGGGAACCACACATGTAATATGTCGGGAACAACACATGTAGTATGTCGGGAACCACACATGTAGTATGTCGGGAACCACACATGTAATATGTCGGGAACCACACATGTAGTATGTCGGGACCACACATCTAGTATGTCGGGAACCACACATCAAGTATATTGGGAACCACATATCGAGTATGTCGGGAACCACACATCGAGTATATCGGGAATCACACATCTAGTATGTCGGGAACCACACATGTTGTATGTCGGGAACAACACATGTAGTATGTCGGGAACCACATATGTAGTATGTCGGGAACCACACATGTAGTATGTCGGGAACAACACATGTAGTATGTCGGGAACCACACATGTAGTATGTCGGAAACCACACATCTAGTATGTCGGGAACCACAATTCGAGTATGTCGGGAACCACACATGTAGTATGTCGTGAACAACACATGTAGTATGTCGGGAACCACAAATGTTGTATGTCGGGAACCACACATCGAGTATGTCAGAAACCACACATCGAGTACATTTATGTCAGAATCCACGCATCGAGTATGTCGGGAACCACACATCGAGTATATCGGGAACCACACATCTGATATGTCGGGAACCACACATGTAGTATGTCGGGAACCACACCTGTAGTATGTCGGGACCACACATCTGATATGTCGGGAACCACACATGTAGTATGTCGGGAACAACACATGTAGTATGTCGGGAACCACACATGTAGTATGTCGGGAACCACACATGTAGTATGTCGGGAACCACACATCTAGTATGTCGGGAACCACACATGTAGTATGTCGGGAACCACACATCTAGTATGTCGGGAACCACACATCTAGTATGTCGGGACCACACATTTAGTATGTCGGGAACCACACATGTAGTATGTCGGGAACCACACATGTAGTATGTCGGGAACCACATATGTAGTATGTCGGGAACCACACATGTAGTATGTCGGGAACCACACATGTAGTATGTCGGGAACCACACATGTAGTATGTCGGGAACCACACATGTAGTATGTCGGGAACCACACATCTGATATGTCGGAACCACACATCTGAAATGTCGGGAACCACATATCGAGTATGTCGGGAGTCACACATGTAGTATGTCGGGAACCACACATCAAGTATGTTGGGAACCACACATGTAGTATGTCGGGAGTCACACATGTAGTATGTCGGGAACCACACATCGAGTATGTCGGGAAACACACATGAAATATGTCGGGAACCACACATCTGATATGTCGGGAACCACATATCGAGTATGTCGGGAACCACACATCGAGTATATCGGGAACCACACATCGAGTATGTCGGGAACCACACATCGAGTATGTCGGGACCACACATGTAGTATGTCGGGAACCACACATCAAGTATGTTGGGAACCACACATCGAGTATGTCGGGAGTCACACATGTAGTATGTCGGGAACCACACATCTAGTATGTCGGGAACCACACATGTAGTATGTCGGGAACCACACATCGAGTATGTCGGGAACCACACATGTAGTATGTCGGGAACCACACATCTAGTATGTCGGGAACCACACATGTAGTATGTCGGGAACCACACATGTAATATGTCGGAAACCACACATCTAGTATGTCGGGAACCACACATGTAGTATGTCGGGACCACACATCTAGTATGTCGGGAACCACACATGTAGTATGTCGGGAACCACACATCGAGTATGTCGGGAACCACACATGTAGTATGTCGGGAACAACACATGTAGTATGTCGGGACCACACATGTAGTATGTCGGGAACCACACATGTAGTATGTCGGGACCACACATGTAGTATGTCGGGAACCACACATGTAGTATGTCGGGAACCACACATCTGAAATGTCGGGAACCACACATCAAGTATTTCGGGGATCAAAATAACCAAGAGGCCCATGGGCCTTAACGGTTACCTGAGACTTTAACATATACAATGTAAATATCTTCGATGTTTTACAATGTATCTCTAAACAGTTCATCAATAAATACATGTTGTAGTATATATAGTTTCGCCCTAATAATTAAAAAAAATGCGATCATTTCCATTAAAATGTGATTTCCCTGCATAAACTATATTAAAATTTTAGCACCTCTTCAGGGAGAAACATGAATTCTATGGACCATGAAATTGACAATTTTGATAAATCACCTTAAGAACTTTCCATCCATGAAGAGTTTTTGACCAAAAACATGGGATTTACATCAAGGAAATGATCTACGATACGTTATCGATCTGACGGTCACATTCATATGCTGTGCCTTTGATTTCTCTTCACTTCCGTTCTTTAACTGGTCATTTGATTTCTGTGACCTTGAACTGTATTGGTAAAAGTCAACTATTTGCATAACTTTTGCAGCAAGACTTCATGCTGTAGATTTGCAAATTATCAAGTGTATATATTACATAGTAATGCTAAAAATTTTGAATTGCAATTTATGGATATTTTTGAATTTTGGCAGGGAAACATTCTTCAAAGGGCCATATCTGCATCATTGTCATTATTTGACCTTAATATATTGCACAAACCTTCATAAGAGCAGGTTCTTTAAAATGTGAGCCAAATAAATAGTTTTGAATTTTTCGATTTATCCATCATTTGACCTCTGTGGCCTTGATTGAAGGTCAAGGTCAAAGGTAAATAAAACATTTGTAGCTACCTGAACATGCTATCGATGTGCCAAACATCAAGCCTTCGTGTGTATAGATAAAAGAGCCGAAACGTTTTATCTGCAATTTAGGATGATTTTTGGTGGGAAAAAATGACTCGATTTGAGGTTTTTATTTTTGACCTACTTTTGACCCCCTTTACATGGCCTTGATCTTGACATTCTCTAATAACCAGTCAATGAGAAAAGTAAGCCCTGACCAAATACTAACCAATTTCCGGTGATTGAAGGTCAAGGTCAAAGGTAAATAAAACGTTTGATCTGCAATTTAGGATGATTTTTGGCGGGAAAAAATGACTCGATTTGAGGTTTTTATTTTTGACCTACTTTTGACCCCCTTTACATGGCCTTGATCTTGACATTCTCTAATAACCTGTCATTGAGAAAAGTAAGCCCTGACCAAATACTAACCAATTTCCGGTGAAAATGAAACAAATTATTCTAAAATATGCGAGTTTCCTTCATAAACTATAGTAAAATTTACCCCGGGCCTTCCCAGGGGGAATGTGACACCCAGGGGCCATGAAATTTACATTTTTGATAAAGCAGCTTAAGAACCTTGCATCCAAGAGAGCCAAGAAAGGTTTCTGCAAAATTTCATCAAAAATGGTTCAGGAATTTTTGATTAGGAAGTCGAAAATGTGAAATGTTAACTAACGACGGACGACGCACGACGACGGACGAAGACGGATCGGAAAAGGTCACTAAACTTTCTCAAGACTTCGGAAGTTCCTATGCGCCACTAATACTGACACCGGATCAAGTAAGATTATACCTCAGCCAACGCTTGTAAGTAGAATATTTAAGGATTAACATAAATTATTTTTTTCTGTTATACAGTCATAACAGAAAAAACTGGAGTGTACTCTAAATAAACCGCGAAGCGGTTTATGAAGAGAGTACACTCCATTTTTTTAAGTTATGACTGTATAACAGAAAAAATAATTTATGTTAATTCTTATAATTTAATTTCGTCTTATACACACCAAGATATTTCACTTTCTTTGGCGAACTCTTTTCTGTGATAAATTATTACGCAACGTCATCAGCCAATCAAAAATGACGTTACATTTCGCAACGTCAAAAATTTTGTTATGGAGGTATAACAAAATTATTTCAGCCAATGAAAATGCGTGTTTCATACAAAATTAAATTATTCGGAAAATGAAGAAGAAAACGACGTTTAGGGTCTCTTGTAAATTAAAAACTAAATAACTGTTGATAGATAAACATAAACATGTCTTATAGTTTTTTTTCCAGCAACAAGACGATGCAAACTTAAATGCTCTATTTACCAACACCACTCTCGAATTCTCAAATAAGAAACGAAAACTTGCATTTCGTACAATACAAGAATTAAGTTAAGTCAAAGCAGACAATTTCACCAATATTTTATTTACTGTTTGCTATGCTGTGTGAACAATAAATGAAAAACTTCCATACCATGGAGTTCATTTGTTATGTAAATTGCTTGGTTTGAAAGTACACAAATGTGACGGCGAAGGTTCGTTTCAGAGGCTATTCATTAATGAGTAAATCATCATTTAGATTACCTAATCTTGAAAATATCCCGTATACCATATTTGTGCTGGCAAACCAAACTAAACTCGTTCCATACCTAATACCGATTCTTATATCTATGAACGTAGATTTGACAACTATGCATCTTAATTTGGGTTTAGAATTCATATGCATTTCAAAATATGTCGAAATTGGTCCCAAAATGTGTTTGAAGGTAAAAACTCTTTCGCAACATTGTCTGCGATTGTTCCTGATGTAAGAAGGCCAAATATCAAAATTCGCTTGAATATTTCCAACTCTGTTGTCATGCTTCACTCCAGGGCGGTAGTGATTAATGTTGTTCCTGCTTTTAAATAAGAGGCCCACGGGCCTTAGCGGTCCAATGAGTTCCGATATGCAAACTGATAGATGATGGTTTCCCTTTAAAACTGAACATCTAACATGCCTCACCCCTTGACCTTGAACCTCAGTTCAAAATCTATTCATTAGACCTACAACAATGGCAAGTCAGCAAGGGCTTCGTCCTGTAGATACATATCCCATGATCACCTAGAAGCCATCTGTCCAAATCGCATATTCACGTGCTAAAACCTGACTCATGTTTCTTTCCATCGCTAATTATCCTGGGCTAAAAGGATGTAAATACCAATATATAATTTATTAACTTCAGTTTGTTTTTCTTAATCTTAAAAACCTAGCCCCAATAACAGTCAAGGTTATGGTAAGAGATCAAGTATGTCCTTGAATTTTGGACCCAAATGACCCTGACCTTTAACCCAGTGACCTTGATCTTTTGATCAGATGGTTACTTGTTAATTCAGTCTGACCTTGCTTTATGATAATCTAATAAAATCTCCACCGGTGAAAAGATACTACATTTGGCTTTGACAGTTGACCCGCTGGCCTTTGACCGGTTGACTCCTAGTTAATCCTGAGCAACTTTGCTTCATAGCGTCATTATACAATTATTGACTTTTGTTGAGGTGTACCTATATATACGGACCTGGTAAAGAGTTTGTTAATCGAAGCCGCAAAGTAACACGTTGCGTGATTGGAGGCAAATATTGCCGACCTGCTCAAAATAGCACGAACAGGTCTACAATGCCGGGGAATTTCTAAGTCGAGTTATTTTTAGCATGTAAAATTAAGCAAACACTCCAGCCATATTACAAAACAAAATGTTCATGTAAGAACTAGCTAAGTTGATTAGTTGTTTCATTATTTCATACAAAACTTGACCTTTACCTTCGACCTCAGCATGTATTTTTGAAAACTGAGCAAATATTATGACCCTGCGCCTTTCAGATATTAAGTCATTTAAATATCTAAACATAACAACACTTGTGACCTTGAAAGATGATCAAGGTCCCTTATTTAAACAAATTTGAAATCCCATCATCCCAGCATGCTAATGGTCCAGTGCCATAACCCTGGATCACTTGGTAATTGAGAAGTCAAAATTGTAAATTGTTTATGGATAGATGACACACGAGGACTAACAACTGGTCATTACATAGGTCAATTGGGATTTATGTTTCTAGTGACCAGACAAAATTAACCCTTCCATTGTATATCCTGGTGTATTGACCAATGCCATTCTCTTTGCAACCTATTAGCCAGCCAAATATCATGTGAGTAGCCTTTTGATAATGAGGAGAAGTCATGTAAGTGTTTAAAGAAAGCAGACTCGTATGAAACTTTGTTGGACCCATCATAGGACCTATCAGCCATAATAGTTCTAAGCCTTTCAGTTAATAAGAGGTTGTCAGAACTGTTTTAGCATGTAAAAGCCCCTCTAATATGGACTAATGTTCAACAGAACTTCACCATAGGGAGATTAATTTAGAGCCTTTCTTTAATGAGAGGTTGTCCAAAGGCTTTCAAAAAATGTAAGCCTTTCTTTAATGAGAGGTTGTCCGAAGGCTTTCAGAGAATGTATCGCTGAGACCTCAAATTTGTATGGCTTCACCCCGGCCAAGACACTGATTATAATAGACCATTATCATGGCTACAAATATTGGCTTACAATGTAACTGTATGAGAAAGTCTATGACCGACAGACACTGCACCAAGCATTAACTTGCCGTGCCTGTGCTTTTACAAACATTGCTATATATATGTGTATGACACAACACTTTTATCATAATAATATAGGTTACCTCCGTGTTGCATTCTAGGTATAAGTATATCTTCTTCAGATAATCATAGCTATTGTAAATAGTAAAATGTAAGCTATATTGTATCCTATCCTTGTTTAAATTCATAAACAATTTGTATATTGTTATTTATTACATTTTTACCAGTGAAATATCTGAAAATATTCATTCAATAGAATTGATATTTTAAAATATCATTTTTCCTGATTAGATCAATCAAAACACTTACAAACGACAATGGGAAAAATCAAAAGCTGACCTGGTATATTTTGCTAAATAATTTAACAAACAAAACCTTATAGTTATAATCTTCAGTAATACCAAATACATGTATACTTCACTCATGCGGCTAATATTTTGACATTTTTCACTCAGGAAAAATATGAAAATATTAGCCCCACTTGTGAAATATTTGGGTATTACTGAAAACACTATTAGATATTCTCTATTTATCATGTGTAAACATTGTGTAAATTTTCATCTTAATCCATTATATATCATGGCATGTATTATCTGTTACTAAAATAGACACTTCTACTTTTATAAATACCTTGTGGTCCTATTTTGACAAATACTATTGAAGTAAATAAATCAAAATATCTATAGATGAAACAGGTTATTATATCAATAAGGACTTCACAATTAATTTGATATATATTCCATGTATATTACCTATTTATAAAACAGGTCTTGAATATTGAACTATAACAAATTCAAAATTCATTTCACATATTGCATGCAGACATATTCTCAGTCTTTTTAAACATTCAACACAAAGTGAAATAATTTTAACACATATTTATTGTTTCTGGGATGAAGACAGTATAACGAGGTTGTGTCCCTCTAACCTCACTAATGATGGCTACAGATCTAGAAGCGGTGTCAATTATGTAAAATGCTGACCGGTGATATGCTATGACTAAGCTTTTATAGAGGTACCTGGGTTCCTGACTTGAGCTGAAGGTATATTGGGACTTTATATAAGGTATATATGTAACAGATTGCAGGATTAATTAAATTTAAATCACTGCCTCCGCTAGGGATCGAACCCGGGACCACTGGCTTACTAGTCTTACGCTCAACCGATCGAGCTAAAGAGAAGATCTCTCTAGCCAAGCGGTATATTGCGGCTAGTATTTACCAGGGTTACATACTCCCCCTCCAGGAAAGAACTCATCCTCGAGTTTCCAGGGGTAACAGCAATGCTTTCGCAAGCAGCGATGAGTATCATTCCCGAGTCCCTACATGGGCGCCAATGTAACAGATTGCAGGATTAATTAAATTTAAATCACTGCCTCCGCTAGGGATCGAACCCGGGACCCCTGGCTTACTAGTCTTACGCTCAACCGATCGAGCTAAAGAGAAGATCTCTCTAGCCAAGCGGTATATTGCGGCTAGTATTTACCAGGGTTACATATATATCATCGTGATTCATCAATGACCAGGTCGGGCAACTAGAGTTCTATATGTTCAACTACTTCGTGTAAAACCATAGAGATTCATAGAGTAGTTTTAACTTGAATCAACAAAGACAGTTTACTATATTACGATACCATACACTCAAATTTAACATTGAAAATTGACACTATGGGTTTTGAGTGATGAACTCTATAGAAATATATAATGGAGGAACTACCCGTTTAAAATTAAGCTATAATTTATAAGTTCTGAAAATATTCCCTATACATGTAAATATATATCAAATCAATAAAAATCAATAATCAGCATAACAAGTTACAATATATTAAATAATGCCAATCTTTGCTTGGAGGTCATACTAGAATTTAAACATACAAATGTACACAGTGGATGAGGCACTTACATATGACAGACCCACTAGTACTGTAGTTATAGTGATTTTATGACAAATATCTCATACCTTTCTACAAAATTAAAAAAAAAAAAAAAAAAAAACTTCATGTACAGTATACATTCTTTTTGTTTCTACATGTTGTATCCTGCCATGTACCATTTCACGGCAACCACTGGCCCTCAAGCTACATGTATAGCTACCGATACCATCATATAGAATTGAACTAGGGGAAGTAACTCTTGTTTATCAGAATGCCTACTACTGCACCTAAAAAGCCAATATATTTAAGTGATTTATCACATAAAAAACATCACCTTATAATCTTAAGCAGTCTGTATATCTAACCGCTTGGTCAATTCAACAAATCTGCACCTATTAACATTAATTTCTATGGCTTCACGAACTTGCTGTTCATGTTGCCATAAACCTGCAATATATAGCTCACAGAGGACTTATATATAATTAATAGCACTTTCGATAAATAATTAACTACGTTTTTAATATGGATTTTTTCATAGTTCAGGGGGCAGTGATATTGTTGAATTTTAAACAGTTATGTAGCTTTTCCAATCACATTCAGATGTTATTTGGTTATATAACTTATCACATTAAATCATAACTTACCTTACTACATTATTATGTACATATCTATCCTCTATGTTTCAATCATACTATGGGATAGACATACCTATAAATTCAGGTCTTTTCAAGGCATTCAAACCTATTTCAAAGACTTACATGATGAAGCACTAAATTTGAAGACTCTTTAGGTATGAGCTTGCACCAAGTACATTGTACTGTATTCGACCTAAAGATTGCAGCAGTCCCTATCAGCACAACCCCATCTTTTTCAGAAAAAAGATATTATCTGATAATGGTGTCCTTTTAGAAACATTTATTTAAAATCCCTTACCTCAATGATCTATTAGCATAATTATTCAGATAAAAAAGTATTATTTTCCTCACACAGATTTCATACTGAAGCATTTTTCTGTGCATTCTTTTATAAAGTACACTCCTTTTATGTTTTTCTATGCATAGTGTGCTTACAGTATTAATTAGGTCAAATACAGCACTATATATATATATATATATATAAATGAACCTTATACAGTACTATGCATCAATTTGAGATGCTCTGTTTACATTGTAAGGATCACAAACATTGTATCCATAATACCAATCCAACACATTGTTTACATTGTACCAATATCACACAATGTTTGCATTTTATCAATCAGAGGCATTGTTTACATTATACCAATTCAATCTCGCTGTCACACATTGTCTACATTGTATCAATCAAACATCAGTTACATTTATCAATCTGACACACATTGTTTATATCTTAGACACTTAAGCTAGGTAATTACTGTAATTCATTAAAGATTTCTTTTTTTTTAAATGCAGAGTCATAATTTCACATGTGCATGTATACATATATATATATGCATAAATCTGCCATAATTCTTACGTACGCTGAAAATATTTTCATTATTTTTACTTGTATGATCATATATTAATTTCTTTGATTAATTTTTCATAAATGAGTATTTCATCTTCAACATGTCTGCTATTCTGAACTCTAGGATTCTTCATCATGTACAGATTTGTTAAATAAGTGTTTCATCAAAAGTTCATACACTGCGTTGTTGATCCCCCAGGTGAGGAAAGACCGGGTGTAATTAACATGTACTCCACGGAAGAGCTTACGGACACTATAGTCGCGCTCTTTAAGAACAACGAAAAACATTTCCCAAAATCCACAGAACCGACCTCCTAGATTTGACTGTACTCGGACCTTGACGACGTTGATGGGATAGCAAGCAGTACTGATTGCTGCACCAAGAAAAGCACCACTGAAAAAGTTTACAGCGAATTGTCCGTACTCAGAGCTGGCCTGTGAATGAGCCTCCATGAGGTAATCTCTCACCAGGAAAAAGGCAATATTGCTGGAGCAATTCCTGTACAGAATTGCTGACTGGCCTCGGTAAAATTCCTTTAATCCTAAAACCCTTACCTCCTTAAAGGCATGTATTGTATTATTGAACCTACTGTAATAATTTCTGTCCTGCATGAGAACCTGAACACGTTCAAAAGGTGTTAAAACGGATTCAAAAACACCTGCCATGATAGCTGCAGATGTGCGATTGACAGGTGTCCATAGATTTGGAAACTCCTGCTTCAAAGTTCTCTGTATCTTGTAATAGGAGCCAAACATGAGGGACATAGATGTAGTTTTCTGAAGAAGAGGCGGCAGAAATCCTCGGTAAAGGTTTCGAAGTCCTTCTTTCTTTAGTTGTCCAAGGGCCCGCAATGTACGAACACCATAAAGCTGCTGGCGAAACATGACTTTGTTGATAGGAAATGTTGTGGTTATATTGAAGAGGGCAGCTCCTCCACCACAGACAAATTCGCTATGGTCATGTAAAACCTGGGAAAGGGCAAAGACATACGGGCCTTTCATCTTCCCTCTATCAAGTTCAGCAGATCCTGCATTACCAGTACCAATATGTTTCATGTTATTTCTGATCCAAAAAACAGCACACCACCAGACAGCTCCTTCCCAACCATCACCAAAAAGTGTAAATATTCCTACAACAAAGAAAATTCAAATATTTTGAATTATAAAATGATAAAACCTGAACTAATCTCACAATGGCCAACTTATAACCTCATCTGCTGCTAATGAGGTTATTTGTAGAATAATGAACTTTGTATTCTTAACACAGGGCAGAAACATGTATAACAATCCCTAATACGTGTTTCTGCACAGGGTATGTTTAACTAGGTCAATTTAGATGTCTTAAACGGGAAGGTAAACTCTACCTCTTATATATTACGCACATCTACAATGATTATTGATGGTAAATTAAGTTGAAAACCCATTGCATTTAAATGACAGGTACTAATTGTAATGGGAAACCATTAAAGAAGTTGCCAAAACGTATCCCATACTCCCAAAGATGCAAATGTGGTCTCTATGGCAACAAAACCCATGTTATTGAATTTGCAGTACCTAAAACCCCAATAAACCAAGTTTCATCGAAATCAAACAATAACTAAATTTTGACCAATCAGAAGCTTCCATGTGGTTACTTTGGCAGCCAACCCTTTATAGTCATGGTCAATATTTTTATTTGTCTGCTTGTGACAGTGTGGGATATCGCAAGAACTCTTGCATCGCAATATAATGTGATACACAACTGGATCCTCATATACTGTGATACGTATAAAGGTATCACAATATTTCAGTCAGAAGAATTGCAAGTCTTTTTCTTCAAGTAAATCAATAATGAGGGAAAACAAATGTTATCATGGCTAAACAAACCTGATTTATTTAATTATGCTTGCCATTTTGAAAATGCTACTACCGGTATATGTATGTACTCGAGCAGTCTCCATGAACCAGATGCTTGATTGACATGCTTGTGGTCAGGAATGCATTATGTTTATATATATTTATTTTCTCAAAAACAATAAATATAGAAGTGAATGGTAGTATTATTTGATATAAATACATAATGCTAAGAAAACAAAAATTCAAAAGCAGTTAATAAAATATTTTCAAAATTCACATTATAAAACAAAGTTTTAACAGACACATACAAAGATTCCCGATTTGGTTTGTTTGTTTGTTTTTTAAGAAAAACCACCGGCCTACGGTCAGTACCTGGCAACAGCCCCACGTAGGTTTCGAACTCGCAACCCAGTGGTGGAGGGCTAGTGATAAAGTGTCGGTACACCTTAACCACTCGGCCACCGCGGCAAAGATTCCCGAGTGACCCAGAAAGTACCTATTTGTCAAAATTGTACTGTGATACCTATCTTTTTCAAATAGAATCTTGATATACCGGTATACTGATAATGCGGTACACCACTAGTAGAACTTATGCTGAAAGATGATCGCCAAGTCCGATGGGTATCATAAAATCATAGCATTTTGATAAACAGGATCCAAAATTTTTTTCTCAGGTGAAGAAAACCATGCTTTTTATAAATTCAAAAGGAGATTATATTTTTTACTAAATTATTTCAGATTCTAAAACAAAGAGTCATTATTTTCAACTGCATATTTCTATTTATTTTCAACGGCATATTTTTATTTAAAGGGACATTCCTTCGTTTAATAAAGTGTATGTCGCCAAAATGAAACTTAATGGGAAATGTTTATTTTTCCCAAGTAGTAAAAGTTTTATATTAATATGACAGTTTTACTCTCAAGGGAAACAAAAGTGCTTCAAGTATTAAATCATAAAAATTCTCAATTCAACCATCACTAATTACCGCAAAGGACAGACTATATTTGTGTACGAAACGTCATTTTTCTGTACTTTCATACTGGTAGGTACAAAAACTCATATAATCCTCATTCAGGCATAGATTTTATCAATAGAAATTTTGCAAGTTTCTGATGTCTGAACGAAGGAATGACCCATTAACACAAAAACCTACTTTTCATATTTGTACTATTACCACCCTCCAAAGTTTTGAGATTCTAATCAATATTCATTTGCATCCTGACAGAAGAAATTCCATATAGTGCTCTGCTGCTAAATTGTGTCAGAAACTTTCAGTCTTATATGCGATAAAATCATTTTAGGGTTTCATTTTTTTTTTATATTTGTGTTAATAAAAAGTACATTTGTATTTCTTTCAGCATTATGAAAGACACAATGTATTATACATATGATGTCAGGAGTTTAGTGTCAGAGATGATGCATCGATCTTTCAAGAATGGAACTAATTGGGGTAAAACATGCAACATTTGTGTAAACCAAAACAATTAAATACACATGTATCCAAAAATCCATTTACCAATTGATATAAATAATGAATAATAATCATTAACTTACTTTCAAAATACACAATATATATTTACCTGAATACATAGTCAATGGTCATGGGCAAAGGGAGGTAATTCAAAATCTATTTTAGAAATGCTGTCAACAACTTTGTCAATTTTCATTTCTAAATGGAAAATCAGACAATTGAAAATGTTTAGAAAATGTTGTGGTTGTGTTATGATAAACATTTAATACTTCGACAAAGTTACATGATCAGTATTTAATAGTAACATCACAAGAAAGATTATGAGGTTGTCCAAACCATGTCTATCAGCAAAACATTGTCTATGAAAAAGAACTCATGTTTGAGAAAATATATAATGCATGAATAGTAATCAAAATTTTGTATGTAATTATGAATAACTAAATGTATATAATAATATATATAATTAATGCTTTCCCCTGGCATATAGCTACCAACACACAGAGAGTGGAATACCAGCACAAGAGGCATATATTTCATTTATCCTGCAACTGCGCCACTGCATTGTTGGAATACACCCACCATATTCATTTTGGCTGTATATAACGGCAGTGACGGAAAACAGCTGTTTTTTGGAATCTTAGCATGTGCGTCGATTCGATTAGCCTACTTCCAAGTAAATCAACGTTTAAAAGGCGAACATATTTGGATTATTGTTGATACCATTTCACTTCAAAATGATTATTTTTGATGACTGCACAGTTGCAGGATAAACAAAACACATGGTCAGTGTTTTAAAATATAAGCTGTATTTTTGGCTGATCAGGACAGAAAGACAAAAGTGGCCCGCCAAGACTCGCCACTTTTGTCTTTCTTTACCCTTGCCAAAATACAGCTTATATTTTAAGACACTTACCATGTATTCTCTATATATGTCCCATTATGTTCGTAGCTCTGACAATGCATACTGCCAGGTACCAGTCAGTGTAAATTTATTGGCAATACCTCTAAGTCAATAATACAAGAGGCCCAGAGGGCCTGTATCGCTCACCTGGATTTCATGAGATATGAAACAAGAATGATGATTAAGTATATTGTCACTGGTATTGCTATGTCAATATATCATAGGCATTTTATATGGGTACGTGAGGTTTTTATGCCAAAAATGCATTAATCCATGAAATGAAATTGACTTTTGGCGCAACCCCTGATGCTACAACACAAATGTGAGCGATATCCATTGCTTAGTTTCAGAAAAGAAGTTGTTTAAACCAATTGACCCCGCCCTCTGCACCCTGGGGTCAGTTCCTTCCGTTATAAAATTTTGAATCCCTAACCAAAAGGATGCTACCAGTCAAATATGAGCTGTTTCATAGAAGTTGTTCATATCAATTTAGCCAAATTGACCCTTTTTGGGCCCACCCCTAAGTCCCCTGGGGGGGGGGGGGGGGGGGGGGGTCAACCCCAAAATTTGTACAATTTTGAATCCCCACCCCATGACCATGCTACCATACAAATGTGAGTGATATATCCATTGCTTAGTTTCAGAGGAGAAGTTGTTTATATCAATTCTGCCAAAATGACCCCTTTTGGCCCCGCCTCCTAGCTCCCCGGGGGTCAGCTCTGTCATTTATACAGTTTTGAATCCCTACCCCGGGGGTTGAAGCAGGCAAATATGAGCGATATCCATAGCTTAGTTTCAGAGAAGAAGTTGTTTATATCAATTTAGCCAAATTGACCCCTTTTGGCCCCGCCCCTCAGGCCCCAGGTAGGTCGGCCCCACCATTTGTACAATTTTGAATCCTGGCCCCAAAGGGATGCTCACAGTCAAATACGAGCAATATCTATTGCTTGATTTCAGAGGAGAAGTTGTTCATATCAATATAGCCAAATTGACCCTTCTTGGCCCCGCCCCTCAGGCCCCCGTGGGGTCAGCCTTACCATTTGTACAATTTTGAATCCCCACCCCATACTGATGCTACCAGGCAAATATGAGCAATATCCATTGCTCGGTTTCAGAGGAGAAGTCGTTTATATCAATATAGCCCAATTGACCACATTTGGCCCCGCCCCTCAGGCCCCCGTGGGGTCAGCCTCACCATTTGTACAATTTTGAATCCCCATCTCATAGTGATGCTACCAGGAAAATATGAGCAATATCCATTGCTTGGTTTCAGAGAAGTCGTTGATATAAATATAGGTATATTGACCCATTTTGGCCCCGCCCTCAGGCCCCCAGGGGGTCAGCCCCACCATTTGTACAATTTTGAATCCTCACCCCATAGTGATGCTACCAGGCAAATAGGAGCGATATCCTTTGCTTGGTTTCAGAGAAGAAGTCGTTTATATTAATATAGCCAAATTGACCCCTTTTGGCCCCGCCCCTCAGACCCCTGGGGGGTCAGCCCCACCATTTGTACAATTTTGAGTCCACACCCCATAGGGATGCTTCTGACAAAATTTCGTCAAATTCTGATCAGTGGTTATGAAGAAGAAGTCAATTGTTGACGGACGGACGGACGACAGACGACGGACGGACGGACGACGGACGCAACGGTATGGCATAAGCTCACCTTGGTCCTTTGGACCAGGTGAGCTAACAAGGCCAGTTACCAGCACACTTTGTCAGATATCTATGACTAAGAATGACTTACAAGTGCCCTTTTAGTACATATTGAAACAGGAAAGCAGATTGTTCCCTAACCTCAGCTTGCTAGACGTTTTACTAAATAAAGTTTTACTGCATAAACTCAAGAATTGGTTTAAACTATACAT